>NC_053389.1:49836306-50162215 GCF_905171765.1 Bufo bufo | reverse complement strand
TCTATAGCGAGCATTACCTCAGATATTCTTGAGGTTGTGATGCATTATTCATCCCAAGAGAAGAGACATCTAGGTGATGGATCCTAGTGGAAAGTGGTCAATTTTGTCTTTTAGCAAACCTCAAGTGAAAACTTCTGGCAGCTATCGGCATGATAATTAGGATGGGAGTAGCAATGGTAGCCCACACTGAGTATTGCCCTTCACCTTTGACTACTTCTATGCAAACAGAAAAAGGTCAACCATGTGGTCTCCAGATGCAGTTTCCTGCAAAGCAGATATAGTTAAAGTGAAGGGGGAAAAATATGCAGGTACCTACACACATTCTAGGGAGACCAGATAGAGAAAACCTTTTAAAGGAGTATGCTAGCATAGCTATTGATGGTAGATCGATTCAATACCCTTTAAAAGTGGTGGAGGCCCAAATGCCCAAGAACAGTTTACCTAATTCCTACTGGTGGCCCCATATGTTCATTTACTTTACATTATAGTGAAAAGGAGATGCAAAAAGTTCTTCATAGAAAAGACTAATGCATTCCCTGGACCTATCACTACTCCAGCACTCACCTCTCCAACAGCAGATACAGCATTTTGTACAGATAATGACAACTCTGCGTTACTCTGGCCCAACTTCAGGATATTCTGCAAGGAAATGCCATTGGTTGGAAATCAGGAGGAAATGATAAACTCCCACATGACAAAGATACCCCCTTCCTACCTCCAGCAGGATCTTCAGCCGTGTTATCCGTTGAAACGGGAGAACTAGGAAAGACTTTAGGAGTTGTCTCTTGCACACTGGTTGCTCCTCCAGTTTCTGGAGAACCTGCAGGAATCTTCCATTCTCTCGACTGATGGAAGAGGAGACGAGAGAGGAACGGTCAACATCTGGATAGATCAGAACTTGACAGGTATAACAGGAAGAGTCTGTTTTGACCCACCTTATGAACACCAGCAGCTCGTATCACACATTTGATGGTCTAGTGACCTGGAACATGAGTCTGTGAGGATCTGCAGACATCTCATAAACATCCTCAGCTAATAACATTTCTATTTGTCAGTTCCTGGGAAAAGTTGGGCGATAACCAGTGTGGTCCTGCAGTCAAACTGTGCCCCGTCACCAGTAATTCAGTACACAGCTAAGTCTGCAGTTTACAACTGTAGTTTCGTGACCTCTTGGGAGCAGTAATGACAACCATATTGGTTGTAGTCCTCTTGCTTTCCTAAACAGATCTAACCAAGAAACAGCTGAAAAAAATTTATAACAACTTCTAGCAGGACAAACCAGTCTTCTATTCTCTGTGTAATTGCCCTATCTACTGACCCGAACTCACAGCATCATAGATTTCTGTTGTAGATACCAGGCTTGGATGGAGCTGACCTGTGAGTTTAGCGGGGAGTGCACTTCAAAGGGAGTCTATCACCAACCTGACCGGTTTTAAACCGATCACAGTTCAGTGGGACACAAAGACATAACACAGATGGTACCTTTGTTTCATTTTTCAGATCATCCAAATCGCCTGAAAAGTAGTTTTTATGATATGCTAATGAGCCATCGCAAGTGCCAAGGGGCAGAGAGTTTGCTGAAAGTGCCCAAGTTCCCCTACCTCACTCGCGCCTAACTCCGGCCAGCCCTGTGGCTCTGTGACATCACATTTCCCTATAGGCCATTCACGAATCACTGCCGGGCCCTTGCATGCGCAGTGTTCTGAGTTACTGGTGTAAAATTGGCGCATGGGCACTGCATATCTGTGCCTCTGCCCACAGTGGGTAGAACACTGCGCATGCCTGGGCCCGGCAGTGATGTGCGAAAGGCCTATACGGAAATGTGATGTCACAGAGCCACAGGGCTGGCCGGAGTTAGGCGCGAGTGAGGCAGGGTAACTTGGGCACTTTCAGCAAACTTTGTAGCAAAAGTTGTAGCTTTAGGTTCAGTGGTAGCACCAAGGCCCTGTCGCCCAAAGGCTTTTGTTATAAGATACTAGTATTATAAGTGACATATGGATACAGGAACTTCATGTTACACCCCATGAATACTATGCTTCTATGGGCCATTCTGGGCTTAGACATGGTTACGAGGCAGAGACTTGTCTCTTTCTCCATCTCCTAAACAGACTTACATCAGTTGCTGCATCAGTTTTTCTTGGTACATCTGGTTGGTCACATAAGGAATGTAAACTCTCCAGAATTCAGGACAGTGCCGCAGAACCCTATCTCCAATATCACACAGATATATGTCCTTCTCCAAACCTTCTTCTAGATCCAGAAGAAATCTAGACATTGGAGATACAAAAATCAATTCTGAACTTATCAAAATGCCAACATAGTAGTTCCAAGCACTGCTGATAAAACAGTGCAGTGACACGGACCTCTCACTGACCTCCCGAACACAGGGGAGATTGGAGAACAGGGTGTGCTTGTCCGAGGTGCTCAGACACTCGGAAAGTCGCCGGGATTTCTGGAAGTGACCAATTGCTACAGACAAACTGCGCTGGTAGGATGCCTCTGATGTCACCGCCTCAAAAATGGCCTGTGGAAAGACTCAAAATAACGAACAAGAACCCCACAGGCCTATTCATTCAGAATTAAGGCATCTTATAAAGTATAGAATAGATTCAGGGAGGAATTCCCAATGCTAGAAAAACCTCTTCCATACAAGGATCATTCAGTCAGTGCTCTCATACCTCCTGGAGTTGCCGCTTTTGGGGGCTCATTGTTTGAGCAATTCTTTTTTCTTTTACTTCTGGGAGTTCCTGCCACAAGGATGAGGTGTAATGTGGGGGGCTTGCATTGTTCACATGACTCCCAAGTAGAGCGGAGGATATTTGACCCGCAAGAGAAAGCGAGGTGTCTATTGAGAAGACATTCGGGGGCAAGCCTGGAGCTCCTTTAGTGTAATAGATACAGTAGTCTTGATAAAGCGGCTCTAAAACAAGGGGGGGAAAAAGACACAGAATATGAATGATCCAAGGACATATAGACCATACCACCAAGTAGAGGGAACCCCAAAGACATGCTCTACTAACGTGTGTGTACAAACTTAGACTCCTTCCGCTTCCACCGTCGAGACTCCATCAGTCTTCCAATCAGGCTAAGTACAAAGACATAGTTATCATCACAGAGGTCCAGGTCAACAAATCGATCACATTCAGTGGTCTCAGGGGAGCTTTTAAGTAATATCTCATCACAGATCATGGAGATCGGACAAATGCTGGGTTATAGGGTCTGATCAATAATGATCAAGGTTTGTGACCCCTTAGTGACTCTTATGTGTGGCCAGTGTTATGTAAAGAATTTAATGAACCACTCAGAGAAATGGACTCCTCAGTCTTACAATGTTAATGGATATCAAGTACCCTTTCAAGACAGTATCTGAAGATTCACACAGTGTCTTAAAAGATGCCCGAGGAAGAGGCCTAAGTAGTCTTAAAAGCTTGCAATTGTGTCATCTTTTCAGTTAGGCATTAAAAGGTATCAACCCTCATGCACTCACAATACATTGCATAAATGTCTTGGCTGACCATGCCATTACAGAATATTTGACTCCATGTATAATGAAATGTTTGAGCTAGATGATTTTTGCTGGAGGATTATGGTGGCAATCAGTAAAATTTATGGAGAAGACCAAAAATGAACATTAGAATGGGCAGTAGGAATACTCTGCATCTACAATATGCCCAACATGTGAATCTTTGGTGAAATGTACCTGGTTTCTCGGGGGCTTGTGGTCATGTTCTGTTCCTTAAGAATTTTTACTTCGGGAGATGGCTTCTGTGAGGTGGTGTCTGGAGAAGCCTCCTGGTTATAAATATTTTTGTCCTCATGGTCTTTGGGTTCCGTAGAAGAAACACATAGAGGAGTTATTGTCGTACTGACAGGAGGTTGGTAGATGGGATTGTTGAAGACTTTAGATCCATCAAGTTCACCTACTGAATGATTTACAATCAACTTTTCAATATTTTTTGTTTGGATGCCACTGTCCCTTTCTACCTATTGTTAAATCCAGCCTCTGTACTGTGAAGACATCAGAACCAGCCAAGGACAACCCAAACTACACAGAAGATAAAGACCATATCTAATCCCAAAACTATTTTAGTTAGGACTCTCATCAATAGTTGAAGAGGAGGATTTTAATACCTCTAAATCATTGGAACCACTATACATATGGATGTAATCTTCACATATTGCTTAGTAACCTTGTAAATCCTTTTCTTTACTTACAGTAGGTCTCATCCACATGGCTATTACATTTTCTATGGTACCTTAACAGAGCTACTGTAAAAGTGCATGAGCTGTCTACCGCTATATGTCTCTGAAATCATAGAAAGGTTTTTGTTTCTTCTCCATTAGATTCCATGTCTGCATAGGCAGGTAGATAACCTGTATACAGACACAACTGAGCCTGTATGGAACTGCATAGAGGATGTACAGTTCCATACTAAAGAAGCCCTATAGCTGTGATGGCTAACCTCTGGCACTCCAGCAGCGGTTAAACTAGGACTTCCAAGATGTACACTTGCTTGGCTGTTCTCAGAACTCCATAGAAATGAATGGAGTATGCTGGGAGTCGTAGTTTCACCACAGCTAGAGTGCCAGAGGTTAGCCATCACTGCATAGGCTCCATGCACAGGGTCTGAAGATGAAGAGGAGCACAGTGGGCCAGGGGTTAGCACAGTGGTCCTAGATAGCACTACCACTAGGATCATCTTCATTTTGTATGTTCTCCCCGTGTTTGCATGGGTTTCCCCCCGGTTACTCTGGTTTACTCCCACAGTCCTCTACTTCTGTCTCATCCACAGCTGCAGGTATAACTCTGCTGTTTGCTGCCACCTTGAAACCATCTGCACTGTGCTGACAAGCACCGCCACTGGCATAGCTGAGATGACCTAATGCTCTGCACCCTGGTGCAATGCTTCATGGTTGTATTTTGCGGCATCTCCGTATACTCTACAGAAATGTATATAAACCCTACACCTCCTTCACTGTGCAGACACTGAACAAGCAAAGGGAACACTAAGATTAGGTACTGCAGCAGGAGAATTGTGAGCGGAACACAAGTGATGGAACTCACCATCAGCACATTATGAAAATCGCCATCATAGGACGTAAGGGGGAGATCACCTTATTACAAAATTGCGGAACGGTCAGGGAATGAAAAGAATAAAGAGAATACGTTATATTCTTGTCTGGTGTCCCAGCAAGTGGTACA
This sequence comes from Bufo bufo, assembly GCF_905171765.1. Taxonomy (NCBI): domain Eukaryota; kingdom Metazoa; phylum Chordata; class Amphibia; order Anura; family Bufonidae; genus Bufo; species Bufo bufo. Next base: position 50,157,012 of record NC_053389.1, on the reverse strand, counting down.
AAGGCCGTGTTTGAGTGGATTTGTGTGTCCTTTGTGTAACACCTTGGAGGACACTCTAGAGTAAGGACATTGTTCATGGAGCACTTGGTCATTGTTATACACAAAATAATCTGTTTGTTACATGGTTCCCCCTCATCTATACACAGGGGGATAATCCAGCTATAACATCCTTCACCTCTTCAGTGTCATCTCTACTGATCACACAATGCTCCCGGTGATGTGCGGTATAGACACACTAATCCCCACTAATCCGTTATATACACTGTGCAACAATGGCTGCTCTCCCTGTAACCCTTGAGCTCAGTCAGCCAAAATTGATCACATGGTCCGAGAGAGGAGAAACCTCTTAGGGATTTTGTAGAATCTTCAGGAGAAATTTTTTGATGTAGACACTACATGTGCTCTCCACAGATGATCACTCAGAGATGGATCTACTCCAAGAAATATACAAGACAGCACTACTCACTGAATCCTTTCAGCTATTCTGTTTTGTGGCGGTGCCCACAGTGTTGAGTCCTGGCTTTCGGAACTCCTCAAATTGCAATATTGTAGAAAACTGCGGCACTCCAATGACTTAGAAAAACTTCACATTTTATTCAAACCGAATATTGCGACGCTTCGACCTTTTAGGTCTTTATCGAGCTCAAACATACCAATAGTGAACATATATAACCACAAAACATCTACAATTGGTTAGTGTTGACTCCACCTTAATTGAATATAAACACCTCCCCCTTCAATTTAAAAAGAACTTATCCTTCTTTGTCAGCCACATCATTTTATAATCCCATATCAAAACATTAATCCAATCCATTGCTCCATTTCTTACCCTTGTCTGAGGCCGTAGGATACATCCATGGCGGGTGTTGTATATTCCATTAACTCATGTAATCCGCACCACACATGGCATGTGTGGCGTCCACGTATTACCTTTGCGCATGTGCCCCTATGTCAGTGACGTCTATCGCATCAGACAGCCGCCGTCATGAGCGGTCCTTCTCTGATTCCGCCCTTCTCGGTCACGTGAGTCTTCCCTTGTTCTTCCCCATGGCCGGCATAGACCTCACTGCGTAGCGGTACTGTACAATGCGCTTGTCTGCAATTAATTATCACTGAACATTTTTCTTAATATCGGGCATCCTTTAAACACATGACCCCATTATTATTTGAAGATTTCCACTCTCTCGTCATCTCTTATTATAGGTATCCCCTTTAAGAGGCGTATATATTTTTTCTATGGGAAAAAATAGTGCCAGTGCCGTTCACTGTCCTCGATGGGTCGCCGGCTCGCACACCCATCATTCCCCAGCGGGGCTGAAACCCAGACCCATGTCATAACCCAAGGGCGCATCTATGCATACATCCATCCCCTACATCTATACATACACACATGGGGACCGACAAACAGGTATGTCATCCATCCTCCACGTACACATACATACATACACGGATGAAGCAATCAAAAATTGATAACTTTCAGGGCTTATTTATAGAGAAAACCTATCACTCACTCCAGGCTTCTTTATTTTCACTAATCCTTTATTCATATCATATTTAGGCTGGTTGCCCTATGCCAGTCATTCTCCCCCGGCCATAGGCAGCCGGCCATATGTTAGATCAGGTCAATTCCACCTGAGTGACCTCTAACTCCTTTTCTAAGGAGGGGATTTATATTCCATTTTCCCTTTTAGGGTTTAGGTCACCATCAGATTTTATGACTCCACTGCCCGCACTTCATTCCACTCTACTCACATGCATCTGATATCTTTCCACGCCCCCAATTTACAACCTTTGTCATTTAAATCTACTGTGCGCCCAGGGGTGTGACATCGGGTCCACATAACCTCCCCATCGGAGATAAGCGGTGCGCTCGCCCAGCCATCGCCTCTCGGTGTGCCCAACTCCGCCACTATTTCATCATTACTCATATTTGATGATTCCCTCTGTCCATATCTTCAAATAATGTCCAATATAAAGAACACACAATACTTCCTCCATGGATGTTATTCCCACTGCCTGTACAGAGATTCCTGTAATGTAAATAAAAGACAAAGAATATGAAAATTAAAAACAAACACGGCTTATAGCCGGGCACTTCTACTTGAAAATAATACACTCATCTCTCTACAGGGTTAAAAGAGAGAACCCACTTTAAGGGTGAAGGAGAAACAGGAGGGCAAGAAGGGATGTCACCCTTGTTTGGGCTGCTGCAATTGCGACAGCCTAATCAAGGGGGGCTCCTTCAGTCACCCAAGAACAGGAAAGAAATATACAATTAAGGATTTTTTCATTTGTAATTCACAATACGTTCTCTATGTCTTGCAGTGCCCGTGTGGCCTACTTTATGTAGGAGAGACCACGCAGCCCTGCAAGAATAGGATAGATCAACATAGATGCACAATCCGGGAATTGCTAGCGAAGAGGCAGGAACAGGAAGATAGGGAGGAGATCCACCTACCGGTACCAGAACATTTTGTAAGATAGACACAACATCTCACAGTGGAGATTTAGGATTATAGATGGTTTTCCGCCATTAACAAGAGGAGGAGATAGAGAGAAACTGTTGAAGAGGAAGGAACTAAGATGGATATTTGAATTGGATACAATGGAACCAAGAGGCTTAAATAGAGAATTTAAAGTGGGTTCTCTCTTTTAACCCTGTAGAGAGATGAGTGTATTATTTTGAAGTAGAAGTGCCCGGCTATAAGCCGTGTTTGTTTTAAATTTTCATATTCTTTGTCTTTTATTTACATCACAGGAATCTCTGTACAGGCAGTGGGAATAACATCCATGGAGGAAGGATTGTGTGTTCTTTATATTGGACATTATTTGAAGATATGGACAGAGGGGATCATCAAATATGAGTAATGATGAAATAGTGGTGGAGTTGGACACACCGAGAGGCGATGGCTGGGCGAGCGCACCGCTTATCTCCGATGGGGAGGTTATGTGGACCTGATGTCACACCCCTGGGCGCACAGTAGATTTAAATGACAAAGGTTGTAAATTGGGGGCGTGGAAAGATATCAGATGCATGTGAGTAGAGTGGAATGAAGTGCGGGCAGTGGAGTCATAAAATCTGATGGTGACCTAAACCCTAAAAGGGAAAATGGAATATAAATCCCCTCCTTAGAAAAGGAGTTAGAGGTCACTGAGGTGGAATTGACCTGATCTAACATATGGCCGGCTGCCTGTGGCCGGGGGAGAATGACTGGCATAGGGCAACCAGCCTAAATATGATATGAATAAAGGATTAGTGAAAATAAAGAAGCCTGGAGTGAGTGATAGGTTTTCTCAATAAATAAGCCCTGAAAGTTATCAATTTTTGATTGCTTCATCCGTGTATGTATGTATGTATGTATGTATGTATACGTGGAGGATGGATGACATACCTGTTTGTCGGTCCCCATGTGTGTATGTATAGATGTAGGTGATGGATGTATGCATAGATGCGCCCTTGGGTTATGACATGGTTCTGGGTTTCAGCCCCGCTGGGGAATGATAGGTGTGCGAGCCGGCGACCCATCGAGGACAGTGAACGGCACTGGCACTATTTTTTCGCATATAAAACCCATATACGCCTCTTAAAGGGGATACCTATAATAAGAGATGAGAGAGTGGAAATCTTCAATTAATAATGGGATCATGTGTTTAAAGGATGCCCGATATTAAGAAAAATGTTCAGTGATAATTGCAGACAAGCGCATTGTACAGTACCGCTACGCAGTGAGGTCTATGCCGGTCATGGGGAAGAACAAGGGAAGACACGCGTGACCGAGAAGGGCGGAATCGGAGAAGGACCGCTCAGGATGACGGCGGCTGTCTGATGTGATAGACGTCACTGATGAGGTAGCAGCACATGCGCGGAGGTAATACGATGACACGCCATGTGTGGTGCGGATTACATGAGTTAATGGAATATACAACACCCGCCATGGATGTATCCTACGGCCTGAGACAAGGGTAAGAGATGGAGCAATGGATTGATTGGATTAATGTTTTGATATGGGATTATAAAATTATGTGGCTGACCAAGAAGGATAAGTTCTTTTTAAATTGAAGGGGGAGGTGTTTATATTCAATTAAGGTGGAGACAACACTAACCAATTGTAGATGTTTTGTGGTTATATATGTTCACTATTGGTATGTTTGTTTGAGCTCGATAAAGACCTAAAAGGTCGAAATGTCGCAATATTCGGTGTGAATAAAATGTGACGTTTTTCTAAGTCATTGGAGTGCCGCAGTTTTCTACAATTTCGCACTCAGAGATGGAGTTCCTCAATCCCCAGCCAGAACGTAAAACACTTCTCCCCATTTCTCGGGTCATGTAAAAGGACTTTTCAATGACCTTTAAATTTTATTTTACTAAGGAGTTTTATTATTTATTATTTAAGATCCTTGACTTACCTTCATTGTGGTTCAGGGCTCCTTGTTGCTGTGAGGTCATTAACCGGATGGTGACATCATCATAAGATTTCCATTTTCCACCACTAACATGTTTTCTGGTCTTCTTGTGACCGAAGAGTCGTGGCAGCAGTCCCCTCTCCTCCCTGAATGTGTGCAGGTTCTCCAGGGGCTGGCCGGCCTCGGGGCAGGAGGCACACCGCTTCACCGTCACTTCCACCGGTGGAGGAGACTCCGGGTGACAGCGTTTTCTGCAGAACAGCTCCATATCTGGAGTAGGAAACACTGATTTGCTCAGACAACCTGGTTTTTGTTGCATTGCCGATTCATTCTTCTTTGAGGACCTGGGAGGAAAAGGACCTTTGGTGACGTCACTGCGCTCATCACATGGTCCATCACCGCAGTGATGTCACCAAAGGTCCTTTTCTCCCAGGTCTTCAAAGAAGAAGAAAGACAAGCCGAGCTGCGCGAACAAGTGGATGAGGGGAGTTTAATTTAATTTTTTTATTTTTTAACCCCTCAATCCTTAATTTACTTAGCATTCTGTATTAAGAATGCTATTTTCCCTTATAACCATGTTATAAGGGAAAATAATAAAATCTACACAACACCGAACCCAAACCCCAACTTCTGTGAAGTCCGGGTTCGGGTCTGGGTACCAAACATGCCGATTTTTCTCACGCCCGTGCAAAACGCATTAAAACACTTGGCACTCACGCAGAAAAATCGTGCATTTTCTCACAACGCACTTACTTCTTACAGTGGGACCTGTACACATTACATACAGCACCCTCTGAACATAAGCAGTAATACACATTAATATGCAGAAAAACCCCTCTGTGCAGTGTCCTTATATACAGAATAAGAGCAGATACTGAGGATTACACCCAGTACACAGGACAGGAGAAGTGGTACTGTGCAGTGCCCTTATATACAGAATAAGAGCAGATACTGAGGATTACACCCAGTATACAGGACAGGAGAAGTGGTACTGTGCAGTGTCCATATATACGGAATAAGAGCAGATACTGAGGATTACACCCAGTATACAGGACAGGAGAAGTGGTACTGTGCAGTGCCCTTATATACAGAATAAGAGCAGATACTGAGGATTACACCCAGTATACAGGACAGGAGAAGTGGTACTGTGCAGTGTCCATATATACGGAATAAGAGCAGATACTGAGGATTACACCCAGTATACAGGACAGGAGAAGTGGTACTGTGCAGTGTCTATATATACAGAATAAGAGCAGATACTGAGGATTACACCCAGTACACAGGACAGGAGAAGTGGTACTGTGCAGTGCCCTTATATACAGAATAAGAGCAGATACTGAGGATTACACCCAGTATACAGGACAGGAGAAGTGGTACTGTGCAGTGTCCATATATACAGAATAAGAGCAGATACTGAGGATTACACCCAGTATACAGGACAGGAGAAGTGGTACTGTGCAGTGTCTATATATACAGAATAAGAGCAGATACTGAGGATTACACCCAGTACACAGGACAGGAGAAGTGGTACTGTGCAGTGCCCTTATATACAGAATAAGAGCAGATACTGAGGATTACACCCAGTATACAGGACAGGAGAAGTGGTACTGTGCAGTGTCCATATATACGGAATAAGAGCAGATACTGAGGATTACACCCAGTATACAGGACAGGAGAAGTGGTACTGTGCAGTGCCCTTATATACAGAATAAGAGCAGATACTGAGGATTACACCCAGTACACAGGACAGGAGAAGTGGTACTGTGCAGTGCCCTTATATACAGAATAAGAGCAGATACTGAGGATTACACCCAGTACACAGGACAGGAGAAGTGGTACTGTGCAGTGCCCTTATATACAGAATAAGAGCAGATACTGAGGATTACACCCAGTATACAGGACAGGAGAAGTGGTACTGTGCAGTGCCCTTATATACAGAATAAGAGCAGATACTGAGGATTACACCCAGTATACAGGACAGGAGAAGTGGTACTGTGCAGTGTCCATATATACGGAATAAGAGCAGATACTGAGGATTACACCCAGTATACAGGACAGGAGAAGTGGTACTGTGCAGTGTCTATATATACAGAATAAGAGCAGATACTGAGGATTACACCCAGTACACAGGACAGGAGAAGTGGTACTGTGCAGTGCCCTTATATACAGAATAAGAGCAGATACTGAGGATTACACCCAGTATACAGGACAGGAGAAGTGGTACTGTGCAGTGTCCATATATACGGAATAAGAGCAGATACTGAGGATTACACCCAGTATACAGGACAGGAGAAGTGGTACTGTGCAGTGCCCTTATATACAGAATAAGAGCAGATACTGAGGATTACACCCAGTATACAGGACAGGAGAAGTGGTACTGTGCAGTGCCCTTATATACAGAATAAGAGCAGATACTGAGGATTACACCCAGTACACAGGACAGGAGAAGTGGTACTGTGCAGTGCCCTTATATACAGAATAAGAGCAGATACTGAGGATTACACCCAGTATACAGGACAGGAGAAGTGGTACTGTGCAGTGCCCTTATATACAGAATAAGAGCAGATACTGAGGATTACACCCAGTATACAGGACAGGAGAAGTGGTACTGTGCAGTGTCCATATATACGGAATAAGAGCAGATACTGAGGATTACACCCAGTATACAGGACAGGAGAAGTGGTACTGTGCAGTGTCTATATATACAGAGTAAGAGCAGATACTGAGGATTACACCCAGTATACAGGACAGGAGAAGTGGTACTGTGCAGTGTCCATATATACAGAATAGGAGCAGATACTGAGGATTACACCCAGTACACAGGACAGGAGAAGTGGTACTGTGCAGTGTCCTTATATACAGAATAAGAGCAGATACTGAGGCTTACACCCAGTATACAGGACAGGAGAAGTGGTACTGTGCAGTGTCCATATATACAGAATAAGAGCAGATACTGAGGATTTCTCCCAGTATACAGGACGGGAGAAGTAGTACTGTGCAGTGTCCATATATACAGAATAGGAGCAGATACTGAGGATTACACCCAGTATACAGGACAGGAAAAGTGGTACTGTGCAGTGTCTATATATACAGAGTAAGAGCAGATACTGAGGATTACACCCAGTATACAGGACAGGAGAAGTGGTACTGTGCAGTGTATATATATATACAGAATAAGAGCACATACTGAGGATTACACCCAGTATACAGGACAGGAGAAGTGGTACTGTGCAGTGTCCATATATACAGAATAAGAGCAGACACTGAGGATTACACTCAGTATACAGGACAGGAGAAGTGGTACCGTGCAGTGTCCGTATATACAGAATAAGAGCAGATACTGAGGATTACACCCGGTATACAGGACAGGAGAAGTGGTACTGTGCAGTGTCCATATATACAGAATAGGAGCAGATACTGAGGATTACACCCAGTATACAGGACAGGAGAAGTGGTACTGTGCGGTGTCCATATATACAGAATAAAAGCAGATACTGAGGATTACACCCAGTATACAGGACAGGAGAAGTGGTACTGTGCAGTGTCCATATATACAGAATAGGAGCAGATACTGAGGATTACACCCAGTATACAGGACAGGAGAAGTGGTACTGTGCAGTGTCCATATATACAGAATAAGAGCAGATACTGAGGATTACACCCAGTATACAGGACAGGAGAAGTGGTACTGTGCAGTGTCCATATATACAGAATAGGAGCAGATACTGAGGATTACACCCAGTATACAGGACAGGAGAAGTGGTACTGTGCAGTGTCCATATATACAGAATAAGAGCAGATACTGAGGATTACACCCAGTATACAGGACAGGAGAAGTGGTACTGTGCAGTGTCCATATATACAGAATAGGAGCAGATACTGAGGATTACACCCAGTATACAGGACAGGAGAAGTGGTACTGTGCGGTGTCCATATATACAGAATAAGAGCAGATACTGAGGATTACACCCAGTATACAGGACAGGAGAAGTGGTACTGTGCAGTGTCCATATATACAGAATAGGAGCAGATACTGAGGATTACACCCAGTATACAGGACAGGAGAAGTGGTACTGTGCAGTGTCCATATATACAGAATAGGAGCAGATACTGAGGATTACACCCAGTATACAGGACAGGAGAAGTGGTACTGTGCAGTGTCCGTATATACAGAATAAGAGCAGATACTACAGACAGTGGGGGACATTTAGTAATCTATTTGACACGTTTGTGGTGTAAATAGGGGACACATTTTTTCTGATGCCATTTGTGCAGTAAAATTTGCAACTTTTCCCCGTTCACTGCACTTTTCCAACATGACAAAACGGTAGCAGCATGGGCAGGGAAGCGGATGGACAGTGCATACATCTGTCTGGTGGATATCAGACCAGTTTTGTGAGTTCACAGCACCCTCTAGTGACCGTTTCTAGTCATAGCACTTAGCACCAAAAATGCATCCGGAAAAAAAAAAATTCATCCAAGAAAACCTGATGGGAAGGTTTTTGTTTTTTTTCACAGAAAATGAGTGAAAATACCCTAAGGCTCTAGGGATTTTGCAGATTATGTGGCAGTTGTGTACAGCACAATAAAACACCTCACCACGTGCATCGGCAATTATATTCCCCCACAGTTAGGCTACATTCACACGACATGTATGCGTTTTGTGGCCTTAAGCTACATTCACACGAACGTTTTTTGTTTACGTGTCCGTTCTGTTTTTTTGTGTGGATAGGATGCAGACCCATTCATTTCAATGGGTCCGCAAAAAATGCAGACAGCACACTGTGTGCTATCCGCATCCATATGTCCGTTCCGTAGCCCCGCAAAAAAAAAAAAAAAAAAAATTGAATATGTCCTATTCTTGTGCATTTCGCCAACACGGAAAGGCATTGTTACAATAGATCCGTTCATACGGACGTCATCCATTTTTTTGCGTACCGCAAAACACATATGGTCGTGTGAATGTAGCCTTTCCTATCAATACCATATATCTATATGAAGGCAAAAACTAAAATATAGCCATGATCAGCGCTCCACCATCCCATAGAAAACTGCAGCGATGTAGAAAATATCGGATGAAGGCAGTAAACAGTGGGAGAATTCACAGGAAATGTTACCTGCAAACAAGAAGCACAGGTAAAGGCGTCTCCAATTTGGAGACCCCTCTGGAGCCAGTGAGCTGATATTGGGGGGATTCACCATATGCATCTCACCAGGACTAGACACACATGGCTGCAACTTACCTAAAAGCAATCACCTGTCTTCCAGGTGGGGAGGCTGCGCCCAAGCTCTGACTTTAAGTAACCTCAGGTTCCCGGCTAGGATGAAGACCTGGGGTGGGACCAATCAAAGCTGGAGTCTGGGGTTTTAGACTAAACTCATAGAAAGTGCAGAGTTCCAGGGAAAACATTAAAGGGGTATCTCCTATCCACAGGATAACTATAAGATCAGTGGGGGTCCTACCACTGGGACCCTCACTGATCACGAGAATGGGGACCCTGTACCCCTCGGTCCCCCTTAAAATGCACAGAACAGCTGGTAGGCATGTGCTGACCCTGATCCATTGATTTCTATGGGAGTTCTGGAGACAGCCGAGCTGTACTTGATCTTCAGAAATCCCATAGAAATCAATAGAGTGGCTAAGCGCATGACAGACTAAATGCTCTGTTAAATTAGGGGGACCCTGAGGGGTACGGGGTCCCCGTTGTTGTGATCCGTAGGACCCCCAACTGATCTAACATAACTGGAATACCCCTTTAACCCCTTAGAGGACCATGAGATTTTCCATTTTTGTGTTTTCGTTTTTTACTCCCTGCCTTCCCATAGTCCTAACTTTTTTATTTTTCCGTTCGCATAGCCTCGTGAGGACTTATTTTTTTGTGGTACAAGTTGTACTTTCTAATGGCGCCATTTACAGTTGCATACCATGTAGTGGGAAGCGGGGAAAAAATTCCAAATGCAATTCTGACAAAGTTTTTTTTTTTTTGTTTTGTTTTTTTACACCGTACACTATGCGGTAAAAGTGGCCTGTTATCTTCATTCTCCAGGTCAGTACTGTTACAACAATACCACACTTGCATAATTTACTTGCGTTTTAATACTGAAAAAAAATGTAAAACCTTTGAGGAAAAAAATAACTTTTTTGTAGTTATGTGTACGGAGCTGTGTGAGGGCTCATTTTTTTGCGGGGCGATCTGTACTTTTCAATGATACCAATTTGAAGTGCGTGCGACTTTATGATCACTTTTTATAACAAAAATAATTTTGGAGTTGGAAGTGACAAAAAATGGCAAATTGTCTGTTCTCCCGTTACGCCATTTGCCATTAATATTGTTATATTTTAATTGTATGGGCATTTTCGTACGCGGCGATGCCCATGATCTTTATTTTTTTTATTGGTTAAGTATTTTTATTTTAAGGAAAGGGGGGTGATTTGAACTTTTATATTTTTTTATTTGTAAAAACTTTTTTAAACTTTTTTTTTTTGCTTTTTTTAAGTCACCCTGGGTAACTATAAATGTCAATCATTAGATTGCCCATTGTGTTCATTGATGGCTATATAGACTTCTATTATGCCTCTTATAGGCTTCCGCGGTGCCTGCCGTCATAGAATTCCGTTATGGTCCGTGGTAGCGGAAACCATTACAGAATTCTTAGATAACCCGATCCTGTACGCCGAACTTGAGAACACAAGTTCGCTCAACACTAATTGTGGCCTCTTCATATTGATGCACCGCATCTCCGGATTTGCGGACCCATTCAAGTGAATGGGTCCGCATCCGTGATGCGGAATGCACACGGCCGGTGTCCCGTGTATTGCGGAACCCGCCGTATGCGGTCTGCAGCACGGGCACGGAGCCCTTATGTTCGTGGGCATGAGCCCAAAGAAGAAGATGCAGTGCTCTCCCGGCCTTTTCCAACCGATGAACGGAAGGGGTGCTGGGCGTCAGACCACTGATTAGATATTGATGACCTCTCATGGACAATCCCTTTAATGACTTATGCACATGACCTAATGTATTTTGCAGTCCGCAAAACACGGATCCTCCAAAAAAATACAGATGACGTCCGTGTGCATTTCTTATTTTGTGGAATGGAACAGCTGGCCCCTAAAAGAACAGTCCTATCCTTGTCCGTTATTCAGACAATAAATAGGACATGTTCTATTTTTCAACGGACATGCGGAAATGGAATGAACATGGAGTAATTTCCGTTTTTTTTGGTGAACCAATTGTAATGAATGGTTCCGCAGACAGCCTGCGAAAAAAAACGGAACGGACATGGAAAAAAAATATGTTTGTGTGCATGAGCACTAAGGCTGGATTCCTATATATACAGCTTCCGTTATATCTATCCAGAGTAGCACAGAATCAATGGGGGGAACTGGGGACTGATGCCAAAACGTATCCCATGATTTTCTAGTCGCTGGACAGAAAACCGCAGCATGTAGCATTTTTCTTTCAGGATAACGATGCCAGACCGTACACTAAAGTGCAAAAAGGCTGGGTTTAACCCTTTAACCAATTTTTTAGAACTAGGTATGATCTTTCTAGATTGATACATCATGTATTCTGGGTGTTAGTTACTATTTAGCAATTTCCTGGCCATTGCTATGTGCATCCTACACTGCCCCCTAGTGGTTAGAGCTAGTGACACTGAATTACATCTTCTAAGTTGGGTCATAAATGCAACACTGGATTCAGGATTTATGGAAATTCTCCCACAGCTTTTTATTTCTGGAGGTGCGATCTGTTCTTGTGTGCTTATCACTTGTGAATGCTCCGCAGTATTATTAGTGGGCTGTGAGACATGGAGCGCTGCCACGTCATTATTTCTGAATGTGTTTTACCTTGTCCTGCAGACTGTTGCTCTCTGAACCTCATCTGGCTGAACAGGGTAGGTGACAGCAGGATGTCTGTCCTCCAGCTTGCTACTATAGCTGACTACTATAGCAAACAACAAGAGTGCAGCTCTGGAGTATAATACAGGATGTAACTCAGGATCAGTACAGGATAAGTTATGTAATGTATGTACAGAGTGACTGCACCAGCAGAATAGTGAGTGCAGCTCTGGAGTATAATGCAGGATGTAACTCAGGATCAGTACAGGATAAGTAATGTATGTGCACAGTGACTCCACCAGCAGAATAGTGAGTGCAGCTCTGGAGTATAATGCAGGATGTAACTCAGGATCAGTACAGGATAAGTAATGTATGTACACAGTGACTGCACCAGCAGAATAGTGAGTGCAGCTCTGGAGTATAATACAGGATGTAACTCAAGATCAGTACAGGATAAGTAATGTATGTACACAGTGACTGCACCAGCAGAATAGTGAGTGCAGCTCTGGAGTATAATACAGGATGTAACTCAGGATCAGTACAGGATAAGTAATGTATGTACACAGTGACTGCACCAGTAGAATAGTGAATGCAGCTCTGGGGTATAATACAGGATGTAACTCAAGATCAGTACAGGATAAGTAATGTGTGTACACAGTGACTCCACCAGCAGAATAGTGAGTGCAGCTCTGGAGTATAATACAGGATGTAACTCAGGATCAGTACAGGATAAGTAATGTATGTACACAGTGACTGCACCAGCAGAATAGTGAATGCAGCTCTGGAGTATAATACAGGATGTAACTCAAGATCAGTACAGGATAAGTAATGTGTGTACACAGTGACTACTCCAGCAGAATAGTGAATGCAGCTCTGGAGTATAATGCAGCATGTAACTCAGGATCAGTACAGGATAAGTAATGTAATGTATGTACACAGTGACTGCACCAGCAGAATAGTGAATGCAGCTCTGGAGTATAATACAGGATGTAACTCAGGATCAGTACAGGATAAGTAATGTGTGTACACAGTGACTCCACCAGCAGAATAGTGAGTGCAGCTCTGGAGTATAATACAGGATGTAACTCAGGATCAGTACAGGATAAGTAATGTAATGTATGTACGCAATGACTCCACCAGCAGAATAGTGAGTGCAGCTCTGGAGTATAATACAGGTTGTAACTCAGGATAAGTACAAGTAATGCAATGTATGTACACAGTAGTGCTCATTTATTAGGTTCACCTGGCGTAAAAATAGTTGCAAAGGGCATTTTGTGACTATTTTAACACCAGAGTGGCCTTGGCAAATTTACTACTTTTTCAGCTGGAAACAAGATAAAAAGAGATGAAAAACTACGATAGCCAATGGCTGGCGTATGTTTTAAGAGAGGCACACAGGCTGCCATCTATGCACCTAATCTATGATAAGGCCCACGCCTCGTCATAAATTAGTTACATACTACGTCAGCGTGGGGGGGGGGACAACTAAGACCAGCGAGAAACTGTCTCAAAATGCAACTACAAAAAACACAGTGCGTATAGGACATTTTATAATTTGCTATTTGCCAGCATGTAACGTCTGTCTGCAGCATTTATGAAAAGAAAAAACAATGTGTCCATACGGGGGATGTCCAGGATGAGTATAATATAGCTGTTTTCTTGCAGAAGCAGCTTCACATCTGAAGAATGTAGCCATGATTTTCCAATCCTGGACAACCCCTTTAAGGGCTCGTTCACACGAACGTGTGAAGCCCGTGCCCGTGCTGTGGACCGCAAATTGCGGTCCGTAATGCACGGGCACCTTCCGTTGGGCTGGCGCATGGGGATCGCAGACACTTGAATGGGTCCGCATGGGGATCGCAGACACTTGAATGGGTCCTCGATCCCTCCGTTCTGCAAAAAGATAAAGCATGTTCTATCTTTTTGCGGTGCGGAGGCACGGAACGGAACCCCAGAAAGCACTTCGTAGTGTTCCGTTTCATGTTTCTGTTCCGCATCTCCGGATTTGCAGACCCATTGAAATGAACGGGTCCGCATCCGTGATTCGGAATGACAACGGAACGGTGCCCGTGTATTGCGGATCCGCAAATGTGGTCCGCAATACGGGAACGGGACACCAACGGTCGTGTGAACGAGCCCTAAATGAGATATTCCAGGCTAAAAAAAAGGGTTGCAGTGGGATAAAAAAAAATGTAAAAAATATCAGAGCTAATACTCCCTAATCTCTGTCGCTGACGGTGCCTGGGTCCCCACTGCGCTCCACTTCCTGCCGACGTCCCTACATGAGAGCAAATGGTTGGGAATACTGCTCAGCCAGTCACTGCTGAAGCAGGTCATCGCTGCAGCCAGTCAATGGCTGAGGTTCCCACTGCAATTCTTTTTTGAAAAAAAAATTGGCTTGATTTTTAAAGGACCTATAGGTCATCAATATGAGGCCGAGTTCACACGAACGAGTGTGAACCGTGTCCGTGCTGCGGCCCACAAATGCTAAATCGCCGGCCGTAGGTCAGCCGCATCAGATCACGGACCCATTCACTTTAATGGGTCCGTGATCCACCCGTTCCGCAAAAAGATAGGACATGTTCTATCTTTTTGCGGAACGGAAGTACGGGAACTACACTCCGTAGTGCTTCCGAGGGGTCCCGTTCCGTGCGGCCGTTCCGCAATTCCGGATTTGCAGACCCATTGAAGTGAATGGGTCCGCATCCGTGATGCGGAATGCACACTGAACTGTGGCCGTGTATTGCGGCCCGCAATTTGTGGGCCGCAATACGGCCACGGATCACACACGTTCGTGTGAACTAGGCCTGAGACTGCTGGGGATCTGACACCCAGAACTCCTACCAATTTGCTGTTTCGGCCAGTTGTCGGTGCCAGAAAATATACAGTGGACAGAAGGTGCCATGCACTGTGTCATTTCTTGCATCGGCCATCCACTTGAATGGATGCTTAGCTGCTATACTCCAACACAGCCACTGCACAGTGGATGGAGGTTTCTGCTTCCTGCCCCGTCTGCTCTACAGTATCTGGTGCCATTTGTAATGAAATACAACAGTACAAATCTGTTTCAACTGTATGCACACTTGTACAAAATAAAGTGAACAAGGCAAAATGCACAAAGTAGTCAGCAAAAAAAACCACATGATACAACATCAGATGGTATGTGCAATAGAAGACAGACAAAAAACCAATAAAGGCGTCTTGTGGAAATCCAGCGTCTTGTACTCATTTAGTTGAAAATAAAAAATAAATAAATAAGAAGAGACATTTATCGACGGTATTCCAACCCTAAAAGAATGTTCCTGAGGAAGTAGCTACATGAATCTATTATTAGGCCTCCGTGCGCTCTGTGGCCGCCGCAATACACGGGCACCGTTCCGTGGGCATTCCGCATCACGGATGCGGACCCATTCACTTCAATGGGTCCGCAAATCCGGAGATGCGGAATGGTGCGGAACGGAAGCACGGAACGGAACCCTACGGAAGCACTACGGAGTGATTCCGTGGGGTTTCGTCCCATACTTCCGTTCCGCAAAAAGATAGAACATGTCCTATCTTTTTGTGGAACGACCGGATCGCGGACCCATTAAAGTGAATGGGTCCACGATCTGCTGCGGCTGCCCCACGGACGGTGTTCGTGCATTGCGGCCCGCAATTTGCACGACCACGGGGCGCAGGAGGCCTTAGGGTGAGTATGAACTACATTGAATCCTATTAGAACAGGATTGTCATAGAGAATGTAGACAATACATACAAAGACACATCAGGTGGGAGGGAAGTGCGAGGGGGGGGCGTTACAGTATTTTCTTGGGCTCATCTCAGGGTTGTCTAGTGGCCAATAGTTGTCACAAACATCCCAAATGGCGTGAAATAGATCTACTTTATCCTGGAACATAGCAGTCGTGTATTCCAGGGTCCTGATCTCCGTCACCCTAGCATATAGGTCGGAGATTTTTTTGGGGGGGTCACGTTGTTTCCAGAAGCGGGCGATAAGGCAGCGAGCTGCAGTCAGTACTTGTATTAACAGTTTAAGTGAATGTTTCCTTATATGTGCTGGTGTAACATTAAGCAGGAAGGATATGGGATCAGGAGGTATACTGCAGCCAAAAATATCACTCAGAAGAGCGCTGACTCTGGACCAGAAGGTGTGTATTAAAGGGCAGTCCCAAAACATGTGGTGCAGCGTTCCCCTAGTTGTCCCGCATCTGCAACAGACCTCCGCGACTGCCGGATTCAATCTATGGAGGAGATCAGGAGTGTGGTACCAGTACATTAAAATCTTATACTGGTTCTCTTGACAGAGAACTGAGATTGAAGACTTCGCTGCTCTCCTCCATATAAGGAGCCACAGTGCGTCTGGTAGAGTTCTCCCTAAATATTACTCCCATCGGACCATGTAAGAGTGTCTATGAATCCGTTCTGGGAAGGGGATCAACAAAATAGAGTAAATCTCAGATATCAATCCCTTCATAGGCACCCCTCTTCTACAAAGGCGCTCAAATGCCGTCGGGAGAGAGACATTGAACCCCGAGACGATAGATTGGGCAAAATGTCTAATCTGGACATAAAAGTAATTGGTCGAGGAGGGAAGGCTCTGAACAGCTGAGAAAGGTAACAGGTCCCTAGTGAATGGGTCTACAATGTCTGCAAAGCGAAAGCCACCATGCTGAAACCATAGCCTCGTAGCTGAAGTAGTGAGACTCGCTGGGAGTAGTGGATGATAGAAAACAGAAGTCGTGGAGGAATGGTGGGAGATCAGGGGGAATCTGGCCATCAATATCTAACCCGCAAAGCCCCTGTACTTTCTCTAAAATTTATCTGAAGGATCATTGTAAGATCATCTGGAGACCTTAAATCAACCTAACTTTCCCCAAATCTCTGTTAGGGTCCATTCACACGTCCGCAAATGGGTCCGCATCCGTTCCGCAATTTTGCGGAACGGGTGCGGACCCATTCATTCTCTATGGGGACGGAATGGATGCGGACAGCACACAGTGTGCTGTTTGCATCCGCATTTGCGGAGTGCGGCCCCGATCTTCGGGTCCGCAGCTCCGCAAAAGATAGAACATGTCCTATTCTTGTCCGCAGCTGCGGAAAAGAATAGGCATTTCTATAGGGGTGCCGGGCGGGTGTGTTTCGGATCCGCAATTTGCGGGTCCGCAACACACCACGGACGTGTGAATGGAGCCTTAGGCCGGGTTCACATCACCGTTTATTTTTCTGTTCTTCTGATCCGCCAGAAGAACAGAAAAAAAATAAATTATCCTGTATTTTAAGCATCAGTTATGCACATTTTCCATCCGTTTTAGGGTACTTTCACACTAGCGTTATTAGAATCCGGCAACCCGTATACGAACAGATAACCTTTTTTTCCGGATCCGTTGAAATACTGGATCCGTCTCATCTGGTATCACCTGGATCAAAGATCAAAAAAGAAAGTAGCTCCTCCTATATCCCGGCGCATGCACAGACCGAAAAACCGGATCCAGCGATGCAGCAATTTCCAGAACACCTGGTACCAGATCCGGCATTAATACATCTCTATGGAAATTAATGCCGGATCCGGCAAGTGCGGTATTGTTCTGGGATTTTGGCCGGAGAAAATACCGCACAAGGGACGGAACGGAAGACATCCTGATGCATACTGAACGGATTGCTTTCCATTCAGAATGCATTAGGACAAAACTGATGCGTTTTTTTCCGGTATTGAGACCCTTTACCGGAAAAGAATAACGCTAGTGTGAAAGTACCCTTGGCTATTTTCCGTCTGAGAGCCATTATTTTAGATGCATGCAGGACTTTTTTCCCCCGTCTAAAATAGCGGATCTCAGACGGAAATGGCTAAAATGGATGGAAAATGTGCATAACTGAGCATAACGAATGCTTAAAATACAGGATCCGTTTTTTTCTTTATTTTTCTGTTCTTCTGACGGATCAGTAGAACGGTAAAATAAACGGCGATGTGAACCCGGCCTAAGTGGAGCAGAAGGTTGTGCTCCACAGACATGAAGTGACCATTGTCAGCCATTTTGGAGACTCTGAAGATCAAGCACCCATTTTAGTATTTACAGAAATTTTCCAATTCTCCTTCTGCCCCTTTCATCTCTCCATGTCTTGTGTTTGTTACTGCACATGGACATACTGTAGCAATGGAGACGCACCTCGAGGGATGCCAATACCTGCACCCTGAGGCACAGATCTATAAGAAACGTTCAACCAATAACTAAAAATGAGTTGTTCTCAGGCCTAAGAAATAACACAGACATTCATCTGAAGAAGATTTAATTACAAGGCAGTGTAGAGCTATTTACAGAGTTCTCTGTGGTGTAAGAAGGAGATTCATTGGACCTCTTGCTAATCAGATTATATTCTTATGGTGTCATAGGGTCTCAGCCCACCCAACATGGACACATTTGGCCGGAATATTCGATCCTTGTAGTACTGGCAAATTCTTGGCACTTCTGTCACTATCGTGCTGCAGGTTTTTCTACTGGGTGATCCCGAACAGACAGTGCCTGTGTCACTTCTAGGAAAGGTAATTCGATAGTATTCCTCATGCACCATAATGGTGGATTTTGGGAGAACCAGGTAACGTTTTCCATCCTTGGATCAGGGGGTAAATTGCAGCAGTCCTGTGTGACAGGTTGAAAGGCCACTTCCGTATCTCCACAAAGGTATAAGGGCTCCACAAGCATTGGGGGCCCCATGAGCACACAGGACTAAAAGTCCAACTACAGAAAGTCTGCTGAAATGTACAGGACATTATAATATTCTATGCGTATACCACGACCCCCATTGGAACACGATAGTGAGGGGTCTCCGGGCTATGGCGGTTTCATCTCTAGTTTGCTAGTGGCATGCTTGATTCTCTTATTCTCCCGCAGGTTGCGCAGCCGAGCGTTCTTACTGGTGATTTCCTCCACATGAGTCGCTGGCACCCAGCCCCTCTCTCCATCTGAAAGCCGAATACCTTCCATCCATCCTGCCAAAAATAGGATACACGTTGTGTGACTGCCCCATGCAAGAACATACAGTCATGTAAATGTCAACCTAGGACACAGGTAACTCTGCATCTTCTTAATTTTCTGAGATATTATCATATACTAAATGTCACTCCCATTATGCCTCAGGATGCAGAACATATTTCATATTTTCGTTACAATGGGAGTAACTCCTGTGCTCCTTTGGAAAATAATTACTATAATACTGCCCCAGTGTACAAGAATATAACTAATATAATACTGCTCCTATGTACAAGAATATAACTACTATAATACTGCCTCCTATGTACAAGAATATAACTACTATAATACTGCTTCCTATGTACAAGAATATAACTACTATAATACTGCTCCTATGTACAAGAATATAACTACTATAATACTGCTCCTATGTACAGGAATATAACTACTATAATACTGCTCCTATGTACAAGAATATAACTACTATAATACTGCTCCTATGTACAGGAATATAACTACTATAATACTGCTCCTATGTACAAGAATATAACTACTATAATACTGCTCCTATGTACAAGAATATAACTACTATAATACTGCTCCTATGTACAGGAATATAACTACTATAATACTGCCTCCTATGTACAAGAATATAACTACTATAATACTGCCTACTATGTACAAGAATATAACTACTATAATACTACCTCCTATGTACAAGAATATAACTACTATAATACTGCTCCTGTGTACAAGAATATAACTACTATAATACTGCCTCCTATGTACAAGAATATAACTACTATAATACTGCTCCTATGTAGAAGAATATAACTACTATAATACTGCTCCTATGTACAAGAATATAACTACTATAATACTGCTCCTATGTACAAGAATATAACTACTATAATACTACCTCCTATGTACAAGAATATAACTAGTATAATACTGCCTCCTATGTACAAGAATATAACTACTATAATACTACCTCCTATGTACAAGAATATAACTAATATAATACTGCTCCAATGTACAAGAATATATCTACTATAATACTGCTCCTATGTACAAGAATATAACTAGTATAATACTGCCTCCTATGTACAAGAATATAACTACTATAATACTGCTCCTATGTACAAGAATATAACTACTATAATACTGCTCCTATGTACAAGAATATAACTACTATAATACTGCTCCTATGTACAAGAATATAACTACTATAATACTGCCTCCTATGTACAAGAATATATCTACTATAATACTGCCCCTATGTACAAGAATATAACTACTATAATACTGCTCCTATGTACAAGAATATAACTACTATAATACTGCTCATGAAATGAGAGATTTTAATGCATTTAATCTGCTGTGATCACTTACCATCGCTTGTTTTGGCGGTGAGGCGGAGAATGTCAGCTTTCTCCAGGGTCAGCTCGTCATGCTCCTGTGCGGTATAACCCTTGATGCACTGCACTTGCGGGGCATCTAAAGAAAGAGAAAATTGATAAGAAAGAGGGGAATGTTATGGTGGGGAAGGAGAACTGCAGACATTATTTCTTGAGTTACAAGGAGCAGACAAAGAACTGTAATTGTATCTGATTAAAATGATCCTTGTTTGGAATGTCAGGTTTATCGTCTTTAAATCAGACTGATTGTTTGTGTTCTCAACTGTCAAAAATCCTTTCCCCATAATCCCCCTGTGTCCTCACCTTCGCCTTCTGTCAGGTTCTCGAGGTCACTGAATGGATTTGAAGGACACATGGCTGAGATCCAGCGCTGTTTCTGACTCCTGCGGGGAGAGACAGCGAGATCAGTGATGCCTTATATCAGGCATGCTAAACCTGCAGCCCTCCAGCTGTTGCAAAACTACAACTCCCAGCATGCCCGAACAGCCTACAGCTATCAGCCTACAGCAGGGCATTGTGGGAGTTGTAGTTTTACAACAGCTGGAGGGCCGCAGGTTGATCATGCCTGCCTTATATCAAATTACAGGGAACTTTTAAAGGGGTACCCTGTGGAGCCCTCATGAAATGACCGGAGCGGCCGGTCACAGATGCAGCTGCTCCATTCATTTTTATGGGAGTTTCAGAGATAGGTGAGTGCTGTACTCTGCTATCTCCGGAACTCCCATAGAAATGAATAGCGCAGCCGCTGGCGTGTGCGACCGCCCTCTCCGGTCATTTCAGGTGAGTTGCGGGCCCCCTTTTTCGTGATCGGCAGGGGTCCCAGCGGTAGGACCCCCACCAATCTAGTTTGGACAGAATAAAGGATAACTTTTACCAACCGGAATACCCCTTTATGTTGGCCGTACACATTTTAGCCTCCCCCATGGGTGCTGTGGTGGTGCTGCACCCAATAGTGTAGGCACCCACTTGAAAGTAATCGCTGTGAAGGTGACAAGTGGACCTATGCATGTTAATAAGAACGTACAGTATACAAAGAACCTCCCATTCATGTTCATCGATCAGTGCGCGCCATGCCTTTTTTTTTAGCTACGTATGTGGCGCGGTGTCCGATGATATTCCTCGGTGTACCCCATAATAATCACACCTGCACCCCATATATCATGTACCGCAGTGTGCACTCCCCCTCACTTACTCGCTCTGCGCCCGAAGTAGGATCTGGTGCTTTGGTTTCTGCTCGTGGCACAGATGGACGTGGAACACTTCCCCAGGAACCTCCTGCAGCTTCCAGCTCAGATCTGTCACTTTTAGGTCACACACCTGCGCGTGCGCAAAGACGGCAAACCGGCCCAACCTGCAGAGAAGATGATCCGAAAGAAAAGAAGGAAAGTATAAACAGGAGTCTGTGATGAGGAAACACGTGAGATAACAGTGACCCCAGGACAGTCTGCATTCTGTATGCAGGGCTTAAAGGGGTTGTGCACTTTTGTGTTTTTTTTTGTTAACCCCCCCCTCTTGAGTAGACCTGTGAAAAGAAACATACCTGCTTCCCAGGGCTGACTCCTGGCTCCTCCACTCCATGGCTGCTCCTAGTATTGAGCGAATTTATGAAAAATTTGAATCTGTTGCTTCGCCGAATTTCACAAAGACATTCGATTTGTGACGAATTACTTCATAACAAAGCGCATTCCTTTGTATATAGCGGTAGCAATGATGGGGAACGGCGATTGCGCCAGCCCCGTCATTGCTGCGTCCGTCGCTGATCGTGGCATCTGATGCTACAATTGTGGGCTTTCAGGGGTTAATCCGGTAAAAAAAAAAAACATACTCACCTTATCTATTTGCTTGCGGAGAGCATCATCATCATGCTGGGTGGGCGCGGTGACGTCATCAGAGATGGCGTCACCGTGGCCCACCAGTACACTGGTGTAGTGACTAGTGTTGAGCGAACTTCTGTTTTAAGTTCGGCGTCTAAAGTTCGGCTTCCGGTTAGCGGAGAATCCCGATATGGATTCCGAATTCCGTTGTGGTCCGTGGTAGCGGAATCAATAATGGCCGATTATTGATTCCTCTACCACGGACCACAACGGAATTCGGAATCCATATCGGGATCCTCCGCTAACCGGAAGCCGAACTTTAGACGCCGAACTTAAAACAGAAGTTCGCTCAACACTAGTAGTGACGTCACACGTCACCAAACGAGATTGTGCGCAGTATCTTCACTCAAGATGGCCATGACGGCCTCTTCAAGAGCAAATGGATGACGTGAGTATGTTTTGTTTTTTTTGGCGCCATTTCAGGAAATGTAGATTAGTTACCGCGAATCATGAGGAAATTCAGCTTCACTGTGAATCGAATATTTCCTGAAATTCGGATCAAAGTCTTCGATTCGCTCAACACTAGCTGCTCCTCTGGTCTCTCTGGATGTAACCTTCCTGTTTGACGCTGCTGCAGCCAATCGCTACCTGCAGCAGTGACCAGCTTCCCGGTGACAAATGGTCACGTGACCCAAGGGGGGGCAGTCGCAGCCGGTCGCTGACCGCATCAAACAGGAAGTTTACATCCAGAAAGCCCAGCGGAGCAGCCGAGGCCATGGAGCCGAGGACCCGTGAGCTGTCGCCAGGAAGGAGGTAAGTATGCTTTTGTTCACGTCTTTTTAGGCTAGGCCTACACGACATTTGTCGCGCGACATTTTGTCGCACCAATGTCGCGCGACAATTTTTATAATGGTAGTCTATGGTGTCGCGTGGCAGTCGCAGCATGTCGCATGTTGCAGTGCAACACCATAGACTACCGTTATAAAAAATTGTTGCACGAAATTGGTGCAACAAAATGTCGCGCGACAAATGTTGCAGTGTAGTTGTGCCCTAGTCGCGCGACAAATGTCGTCGTGTAGACCTAGCCTTAAGAGGGGGGTGTTTGCCAAACCCCCTCCCCCTCAAAGAAGCACAGCTCCTTTAATACATTTCAGGTCTCCCTAACATGACTTTGCCCCAGGCTGTAGACATAGGTAGCGGAAGGATATTATCATATGGGGGGTATTTTTAGCTGTTGCTTAGTAACCAGGGCCTGCGGAGGACACGGGGACTGAGCGCTGACGTCACTGATTACGGCTTGTGCTGCTTTTAGCTCCTCACCTATTTAGGAACCTGAGTAAAGGAATATGTTGAAAAATGTATAAATCTGTCATGTAAGGGCCTCACAGCGGGGCCCCACACGACCCTGACTACGCTGTGATGTGAATCACGAGTCTGAAAGGCAAATATGGCTGTAATGCCACGGATATTCGTGACTGGCGTGCAAGTGTGCCACATCTCCGGGACAGGAGCTTGACTGCACACCTCTGAAGTCGCTGTGAATACCTTCATTATAAAGAAGTCTAGGGGGGCCCTTTTATTTTTCAGGGCTCCTTTGGAAAATAAAAGGATCAACCTGATTGGTCATGCTGTGGGCAAAGAAACCAACTAGTCAAATTCCTCCTTTTATTTTCCTAAGGAGCTCTGAAAAATGAAAGGATCAATCTTATTGGTTGCTATGGGCAACTAAGCCAGTTTTCCTATGCACCATTTTTAATGAAATCTCCCCCTAGTCCAGTTGAAGGGACTGACTGTTTAGTGAAGGGGCCCCCTGATTATGGTACCCATGGAAGTTTTACTTTGCACCAGTTTTGACAAATCTCCTCCATAGAATTCATTCCTTTGGGGGAAATTTATGAAAACTGGCTTACTTTCACACTAGCGTTCGGGGTTCCGCTTGTGAGCTCCGTTTGAAGGCTCTCACAAACGGATCCGTACAGCCCCAATGCATTCTGAGTGCATGCGGATCCGCTCAGAATGCATCAGTTTGGCACCGTTTGGCCTCCGCTCCGCAGGCGGACACCCGAACGCAGCTTGCAGCGTTTTTGTGTCCGCCTGGCCGTGCGGAGCCAAACGGATCTGTCCAGACTTACAATGTAAGTCAATGGGGACGGATCCGTTTGACGTTGACACAATATGGTGCAATTTCAAACGGATCCGTCCCCCATTGAATTTCAATGTAAAGTCAGGAGTCCCCTATTAATATACCATCAGATGGGAGTTTTCTCCAATCCGATGGTATATTTTAACTTGAAGCGTCCCCATCACCATGGGAACGCCTCTAGAATATACCATCGGATTTGAGTTAGATCGTGAAACTCAAATCCGACAGTATATTCTAACACAGAGGCGTTCCCATGGTGATGGGGACGCTTCAAGTTAGAATATACTGAGAACTGTGTACATGACTGCCCCCTGCTGCCAGGCAGCAGGGGGGGCAGACCCCCCCCCTCCCCCCCTGTATTTAACTCATTGGTGGCCAGTGCGGCCCCCCTCCCTCCCTCCCCAGTATTAATTGTGACCAGTGCGGCCCCCTCCCTCTATATTCATTGGTGGCCAGTGCGGATTCCCAGTATTAAATATGATCAGTGCGGCCCCCCTCCCTCTATATTCATTGGTGGCCAGTGCGGATTCCCAGTATTAAATGTGACCAGTGCAGCCTCCCCTCTTCGCCCTCACTGATTAAAATCACCCCCCCCCCCCCCCATCATTGGTGGCAGCGGAGAGTTCCGATCGGAGTCCCAGTTTAATCGTTGGGGCTCCGATCGGTTACCATGGCAGCCAAGACGCTATTGCAGTCTTGGCTGCCATGGTTACTTAGCAATAAATAGAAGCATTATACTTACCTGCGAGCTGCGATGTCTGTGACCGGCCGGGAGCTCCTCCTACAGGTAAGTGAAAGGTCTGTGCAGCGCATTGCTTATAGCACAGACCTGTCACTTACCAGTAGGAGGAGCTCCCGGCCGGTCACAGACATCGCAGCTCTTCAGGTAAGTATAATGCTTCTATTTATTGCTAAGTAACCATGGCAGCCAAGACTGCAATAGCGTCTTGGCTGCCATGGTAACCGATCGGAGCCCCAGCGATTAAACTGGGACTCCGATCGGAACTCTCCGCTGCCACCAATGATGGGGGGGGGTGATTTTAATTAGGGGGGGCGAAGAGGGGAGGCCGCACTGGTCACATTTAATACTGGGAATCCGCACTGGCCACCAATGAATATAGAGGGAGGGGGCCCGCACTGGTCACATTTAATACAGGGGAGGGAGGGGGTCTGCCCCCTCCTGCCTGGCAGCACCTGATCTCTTACAGGGGGCTATGATTCGCACAATAATTGTGCGGATCACAGTCCCCTGTAAGAGATTGGGTGCTGCCAGGCAGCAGGGGGCAGTCATGTACACAGTTCTTTTAGTATATTCTAACTTGAAGCGTCCCCATCACCATGGGAACGCCTCTGTGTTAGAATATACTGTCGGATCTGAGTTACGAAGTGAAAAATCAGATCTGTAAAAACCAGTTATGCAGACGGATCCGTTCTGAACGGATGCAAGCGTCTGCATTATAGGAGCGGATCCGTCTGTGCAGACACCAGACGGATCCGCTCCAAACGCAAGTGTGAAAGTAGCCTAAGTCGCCCACCTACCAACTAATCAGATTCCACCTTTCATTTTTCAGAGCTCCTTTGGAAAGTCAAAGGTGGAATCTGATTGGTTGCTTTTGGCAATGAAGTCACATTTTATTTCCACCAGTTTTTATAAATCTTCTCCTAGGTCTCCAACCTTACCAAGACTCTCCTTCCGCTTATCGCGGCTCCTCTCCTTGGTCTGTGGTTTCGAGATAATCTTCTTCTCACTGGTGGTTTAAGGTCCCTTTAGACGGGACGATACAGCAGACGATTGTCAGGAAGGAAGCATTCCTCCCCGGCAAAGCGTTCCTTCTGCTTGTCAGTGGAGGAGATCTCCTCCACAGTATGGGGAGCAGTGATCGCTAATGCCATTGCTCGTCCCCACACAGACTCGTTTGCTGGCAGCAGAGCGTGTTTAGACAGCACAATCTGCCGCCGGAGAACAATGATTTTTGCGTCCGCACAAATGATCTATTGCACGACGAAGAAGCGTTTTGCTTGTTCACTGGTTAATCGCCGGCACCTTTACACCGCCAGATAATCGCTCGTATGAACGCTTGTTATCGATTATCTGGTGGATTCTCAGCCAGTGTAAAGGGCCCTTTAGTTACTTGTAGTTTATTCATTACTGTAATGTAATCATCTCTTCGTGAGATAATTACACCTCAATTCCTGCTTATATACAGCAGCCAATCTGAGCAAGCAGAGCTTCAGTATAAATCATGGGAACAGGAAAGCAGCCCGATCCCGATGCTCTAATTACACAGGAAATGGATTTGACACAACTTCAGACTCCAACAGACCATGAAAGGAAACAGAGCTAAAAAACGGAAAATACATTGTAGGTAAGTATCACCCATGGGGTAGTGGCTTCTCCAAGACTGGGAGCTCCTTTTCATATGGGGGGTCAAAAAAAGACTCACCTGTCGCCAGCGCTCCGGTTCTGGTGCCGGGCTATATTCTTCTCTGCCTCCGATCCCCACTGGACTTGTGGCGCACGGTCTACACACACGTCACTGCTCAGTGGCCTCAGCCGTGGCAGTTGTTATGTGCCGTGCCTGCCCATGTCACTGCTGAGGCCACTAGCCACTCAGGCTTCTAGCAGTGACACATCACGGGTCCGACAGGGACCAGAAGCAGAGGAGTAGGGAGCCTAGTGACGGAAGTGGATCGCCAGATGGCAGGTGAGTCTTTTTTTTTTTTAAACTCCTGCATTCCTTCTGCCCCTATGAATAAGGTTTCCAGGTCTCGGAGTACCCCTTTAAATCGATTTCAGCTAGAATTCCACCACAATTATTTCGTACATGGTGCCAGCGTGCCTGCACTTACTCTTTCTTCCTGGAGAGCAGGAGGCAGTCATTGAATAGATGCAGATACACAGGTTTCGGGCAGAGTTTAAAGCGTGATCCGGCCGTGTTCGGAATCTGCATGTCCAGTTCTGTCAGTTCCCCGTGCTTCACCAACCAGCGAGACTGCGAGATCAGTGGGAAAATCTGCAAAGAGACAAGGATATAAAGTCCCGGAGTGATTAATTAGCGGTGCAGACTGATGTAACAGTCCATCCGTTTTACCCTAGGCGGTTTTCCTCCACCACAGTCCGCCCACAGCGCACTCATCTCCTCACCTTACTTTCAAAGTGAATCTTCTTGTTGAGATGAATGAGCTCCTCGGTTCTCTTCATGGACTGGACGCTAGAATTGCACTCCATCACCAACTGCGCAAGAAGAGGCCGCCATTAAATACACTACAGTCTGCCCTCTGCATCTCCTGCTTCGAGTAGGAAAATAAATCCACCCTGAATCTGTAATTCCACTGTTAGGCTTCATGCACACGAACGTATTTTCTTTCCGTGTCCGTTCAGTTTTTTTGCGGACCGTATACGGAACCATTCATTTCAATGGGTCCGAAAAAAAAAAGGAAGTTACTCCGTGTGCATTCCGTTTCCGTATGTCCGTATTTCCGTTCCGCAAATTTTTTTAACATGTCCTATTATTGTCCGCATTACGGACAAGGATAGTACTGTTCTATCACGGGCCAGCTGTTCCGTTTCGCAAAATACGGAATGCACACGAACGTCATCTGTATTGTTTTTTTGCAGATCCGTTTTTTTTGCGGACCGCAAAATACATACAGTCGTGTGCATGAGGCTTTAGTGGGGTATTTACATGGAATATCCACAGGCCGGTGCATCCAGGCAAAGAAGAAATGGAAAGGTGGCCGGGCATGTCTGTGACTCTATCTATTCACTTCTGAGGGAGTTACTAAAACAGCCAAGCAAGCCGCGACATAGGTCGGGGCTATTTGTACCAGGTTCAGATTCCAGAGGTGGACATCCCATATATGTCTAAGGCTACTTTCATACACGCGTTTTGGGCGGATTTGTCATGGATCTGCAAAAACTGATCTGAATGGATCAGTTTGTATTATCTGTAACATAGCCAAGATGGATCCGTCATGAACTCCATTGAAAGTCAATGGGAGACGGATCCGTTTTCTATTGTGCCAGATTGTGTCATAGAAAATGGATCCGTCCCCATTGACTTACATTGTGTGCCAGGACGGATCCGTTTGGCTCAGTTTCGTCAAGCGGACAGCAAAACGCTGCAAGCAGCGTTTTGGTGTCCGCCTCCAAAGCAGACGGAACGGAGATAAACTGATGCATTCTGAGCGGATCCTTTTCCATTCAGAATGCATTAGGATCTGACAAACGGAAACCAAAATGCCAGTGTGAAAGTAGTCTAAGGTTGGAATACCCCTATAATTACATTGTGATCAGACATGAGATCCTCACACCTTATACTACAGGAGCAGCTACTCATCTATTACTGCTGACAACCAGCCTCTATATCATGTCTGAGAGGTTGTCACAGCCCCGCCCCCTGTTACTGACATCACTGAATATAATATGAATTAGTTTATGACCCTGACCAGTCATGTTTTATCATGTATATTTAAAGGGTAGCTCCATCTAATTCCTCTTCTCAGTCTTTAGGGCAGGCATGCTTAACCTGCAGCCCTCCAGCTGTTGCAAAACTACAACTCCCATAATTCCCGGACAGCCTACATCGATCAGCCTACAGCAGGGCATGTTGGGAGTTGTAGTTTTACAACAGCTGGAGGGCCGCAGGTTGAGCATCCCTGCTTTAGGGTCATCAGAACAGAGAAAGAAGGGAGGAAAATGATGCTCTTTTATTACATTTATTCTCTGTTGCCTTTGGTGGAGATAAGCTTTACTAATATACATAAGGTAGCACCTCGCCTTCAGCCATGTCATGGTCATGGGTCCTCATTAACCTTCCTCCTTCATGCCCCGCTTCTCCCTGTGATGGGACTGCTTTATAATACTATACTGCCATACCGCACTAAATGACTGCCATCTGCTGCACACGGATGTCCAGGTGGGCCCCACATGTTCAGCAGACCTGCCATGTCAAATACAACCCCCTCTCCCAATACAATCACACTGGGGTGTCACATCTCAACCGCCTGTCACCTCCCGAGTAACCAGTCTACAATACACGTGATGTGTACACAGAGGCAGATGTCAGCACTGATGAGTCGTCTAACTAGTATGTTCTTCCCGTGTTTGTATAAGCTTCCCCTTTCTCACCATAAGGCCTCATGCACACGGCCGTTGTTTGGGTCCGCATCTGAGTCGAAGTTTTTGCGGCTCGGGTGCGGACCCATTCACTTCAACGGGGCCGCAAAAGATGCGGACAGCACTCCGTGTGCTGTCCGCATCCGTTGCCCCGTTACGTGGCCCCGCAAAAAAAAATATAACCTGTCCTATTCTTGTCCGCGCTTTGCGGACAAGAATAGGCAGTTATATTAAAGGCTGTCCGCGCCGTTCCGCAAATTGCGTCGTGTGCATATACCTGCGTCACTGGCTACATATGAAGTTCTCCCCCAGCATGTTAATGAGATCAGTAGATTAGACAAGGATGATGGGAGTGATACACTGTGTGAGATAGGTTGATTAGATTGTGAGCTCTTGAGGACAGACACTGATGTTACAAGGAGGAGCTACGTGCATTGGTCTGTTGGTAGCTGCATGTACTGTATACAAACCATCTGTGCAGATCTTGAGGGCCACAGCTTGATTACACGGCTGTCTTATTATTTTACATCATTTTTTATGTAGCACTATTAACCTGTAATGGTTCTTGTTACCTTCTTGAGTCCAGTGAAGGCTTGGCTCGCCGTTTCTTCATTGTGTGACCCAGGGGCCGTGTGTTTCAAGATGTTCTGTGGAGATATAGGGACAGGACAATTTAGAACTAGGGAGGAGGGATCGTGTGTTAAAAGGAGTCTGTCACCAGGAAGTTCACTGATAGTCCCGGCACCATGCCTTGCAGGGCTAGCTATGCTGAATGTTAGGACACTTTCACTCAATCCATATGCAAATGATCAGTTAAGTGCACTGAGGGTGGGCCCATGCCACTTTGTGCACCCTTGCCTCTCTCTTTCTCTCTTGCTTTCTCTGCCAGCCCTTACCTCTTCTTCTTGATTGACAGACTCAGGTTCAAGCACAGTCATCTCACCTGGTCCTGTCAATTAAGACGAGAGGAGCTGGCAGAGGAAGCAGGAGGAGCAAGGGTGCAGAGAGTGGCTTGGGCCCGCCCTCAGTGCACTTAACTGATCATTTGCATATGGATTAAAAGTACTTTGTCTCCAGAATGAAGCAATGCATTGCTAAGTGAAATGCATCACTACATTCAGCTGATCCAGCCCTACAAGGCATAAAAGTGAATTTCCTGGTGACAGACCCCCTTTAAATCTCTGCTAGGAAAATATCTTTCATTTCACAGTTATATTCATCTATCCTACATCTAGCCGCTCTCCAACCTGAAATGGCTCATAACAGTGAGCAATATATTACCTTCTACTTCCAGAACCACATCCCTGAGGATCTCGTACAATGGGGGCTTATTGCTAACATATGCCTCCAGTGTCTGAAAGGCGCGGATCCCATCTCTCTGACCCACACCTATCTCTAGAACGGAGCCCACAAAGTGAAGGAGGGCGCACCGCGCTCGTACAGCAGCCCTCTATTCATTTCTATAGATCTGCCAAAAATAGCAGAGCGCTGTATTTTTGTCAGCCCATAGAAGTGAATGGAGCAGTGGCCGCGCTTGTGCAGTGCACTTCCTGTTCATTTCAATGGGAATTATGAAAATAGCCAAGCATGCTGCTCGCGTATTTTTGGCACCCCCATAGAAATAAATGAAGGGTGGGCGTGCATGCGTGGTTCGCTCTCCTTCAGTTTGCGGGCTCTATTCTAGAGATAGGTGCGGGTCTCAGAGGTGGGACCCGCACCTATCAACCATTGGGGGCACAACCTAGCAATATGCCCCCAATATATGAGATGGCCCAACCCCATTAAAGAGAGTTTCCTTTCCTTAATGCTACCTATATTCCATAAAGAAGGGACACTTATGAGGTGCCCATGCCCAGAACATACCCGGGTACATCCAATCACCTACCTCTACCAGCATCTTCAGACGCATGATCCTCTGGAAGGGCAGGATGAGGAAGGATGTCAGGGGCAGGCGCTGGCAGACTTGATCCTCTTCCAGTTTGACCAGGACACCACGGAAACGAGCGTTCTCTTGTCTGGAGGAGAAATATATACCGTACAGTACTGTACATTGTACACAGGGCCACGAGCTGGTTGGCTAAGGTTAGTTATTCTAAATACATTCCTCAACATTGAAATTGCAACACCAAGGGCAAGCCATAATGGTATGCCAATCAAGGAAGTAGGAGGTGTCTCTAAGATCTGCAGATGATCGCATTTTCAAGCAACTAGCTCCAATCTGTGGCATGTAGGAGAGGCATAAAAGCCAGATTAAAAGCAAAGTTTTTTAGCCACTTGAAACCACAAAGATGCCTTTTGTTCATCGATGTGCACGTGACAGTTATTGCCACTTGTCACAAACTGAGACTGACAGAAGTCTTGCACTGAGAGAACTTAGTTTATCTCTCCGTCAGATCAATACGTGCCTAAGCCGAGAGATTTAACTTTGTGTGTCCCGGTGGTTGGGAGAACAATGACTAACTGGAATGACAGAAATAGGTGAACAGAGGTGGGACATGAATCTTTATTTTCTTTGCGCCATATCAAATGCCTAAATATTGAGTTAATTTTGTTAAACCTGTCCCTTGGCAGCCAGACCAGGGCATTATGGAAAACATATAAAAGCTGCTGCATCAATACCATCTTAAGAAGGTTTGTCCTCCACACCACTGACAAGTAAAGTTTACACCAGGCCTTAACTTTATTGCGAAATTTAGTTAGTAGTGGGGGTAAGATTAAACTCCTCAAAATCCTTAATTTTAGGAGATATGTTAATACCTAAATATTTAAATGTCTCTACACATGGGATATTTCTGTCAGTTATCACTGGTGATCTTGGCTGACCATCTATGAGCATTAGTTCAGATTTATGCCAGTTAGTTGTTAAACCAGAAAACTGCCCAAACCTATAAATAAGAGACATTACAGCAACTAGTGATGTAGATGTGTCACCCAAAAACAGCAGGGTGTCGTCTGCATACATCGCCACCTCAATGTGTACTGTACCATACCGAAATCCCTGTATAGAATGAGACGTACGCACTGCAGCAGCCAATGGCTCTATCGCCAGAGCAAACAACAACGGCGACAGAGGGCATTTGCCCTGATTCTCGCCTTTGGGCTTGAGTAAAGTACTTTTACCCAGGATATAAATTTTTGCCCAAATCCCATTTGATTAAGCGCACACCACAAAAACTGCCATTCGACACTATCAAAGGCCTTGGTCGCATCCAGTGAGAAAATGGCCCTATCTCCCACATTTTCTGCTGGTATCTGCAAACTAGTAAAGACTCTACGGATATTGATAGAAGTGGAGTTTTGGGGCATGAATCCAGTCTGGTCTGGGTTGATTACAGACAATATAACTTTGGATAGGCGCATAGCCAAGGCCTTTGCTAGGATCTTGACGTCCGTGGACAACAGTGAGATAGGACTGTAAGAATCTGGCAGTTTTGGGTCCTTACCCGGTTTGGGGATAACCACAATTAGCGCTTCTTGCATGGAATCAGGCAAATAACCTATCTCCAGGGAATGATTGAACACTTTCAACAGCTCAGGATGCAATATCTCAGAATTTTTTTTATATATCTCGGCAGGTAGACCATCCAGCCCCAGCGCCTTATCATTAGCCATGGATTTCACTGACTCCTCTAATTCCTCCAATTTTAAGGGGGCATCTAATAGCGTACAGTCCTCATTTGACAGTCTCAGGAGATCTAATTCATGCAAAAATTCTCTAATATCTGATTCCAAACATGATGTTTTTGAGGAATATAAAGAGGATTAAAAACCACCAAGGATTTCCAAAATACTACTAGTATATTGTCTAAGCTTTCCTTCCGAATCCATTAGCCCCATAATACAAGTAGAACCCTTCTGTGCTTTGGATATCCTAGAGAGCATGTGCCCCACTCTTTCCCCTTCTTCAAAAAACTTTTGTTTGTAAAAGAGGCTTTTCCTCTCCGTTACTCAAAGGAGATGACATCTCAGCGCCTCCTGCGCAACTCGCAATCCCTCTCCATTTTCTATTGACAGAACCTGAGTAAAGGCTTCCTCCGCCGCCTGCATTCGGATATCTTCCTAGGCCTAGATTTAATCCTACTAATGGATTTAATTAATATTCCTCTCAGATAGGCTTTCATGGCCTCCCATACTGCATGTATTGAGGACGAACCCACAATAACCTCAAAGTATTCCTGCAGCGCAGCCTTCACCATAGTGATCCCTTCTATACTGCAAGTGAAATTGGATGTCACATCCTAAGTCTAGGGCAGCAAATAGTGTCTACACAAACCATCAGAAGGTGTTCGTACGACATTGGGTTGTGAGACAGATATCCAGCTCCAGATGTTCCATTGACCTTATGCCACCACTCTCAAAGTCTGTCATAGAGCACAGCAAGACGACATCGGAGTCTGGAATGGAGGTCTGTGCTCTTCAGCAATGGTTCCTGCTTTTGTCTCGGACGCAATTATAGGCACACATTGGTCTGGAGACGACATGGGCAACACCATGAAGAAGCCTCCACATAGGAATGTCACACTGGTCCTACTCCCGGGATTATGGTGTGGGGTGGCATAATATATGGTAGATGGACTGGACCCCACCCAATATCTTAATTTCAGGTACACTAACAACTCAGAGTTACATTGATTTGGTCGTGGAACCAGTGGGACAACCATTTCTCCAAAGTGACCAAGGAGCCGTTTTTCAACATGAAAACGTCAGGCCGCATGTTGCTCGTGCTACTGTAAGCAGTCTGCATGGCCTAAACGTGCTACCATAGCCTGCAACATCTCCAGACTTGTCTCCCATAGAGAACTACTGGGATGTCATTGGTCTGCAGTTGCAAAGGGAGCTATCAGCAGTGGATCTTGATGATTTGTGTGCCCAAGTGCATTCAGCGTGGCAGAACATTCCTCAGATAACCATTAATAACCTCGTTGATAGCATGCCAAGGTGTGCAAGTGCATGTATTTCCTTTTTTTTAACATTTGCATATCATTAACATGTCTGTTGATCCTGTGATTTTCATAATTCCATTACTTTTCCTTCTTGGTGTTGCAATTTCAGTGTTGAGGGGTGTAATTCACACTGCGATATTACACTCAATCCAATGTTCACCCACCTAACCCTTGATTTCCAGCAAACCCAGTACAGGATGACAAATTATAGGTTGGCCCATCTCTGCCCCATTGTTCATGTAGTCATGTGATCTGCCCTTCTACATTTACTGGAGGCGACACTTACAGCAGCCGTTGGTAGGTTTGTTCTTGGTAGGCCTGATTGGTGACATATGGAAGATAAACTCGACGCAGCTCTGGACAATGACGTAACACAATGTCGCAAACGTCAAATCTCAAGATGTCTTCCTCCAGCCTGACCTCCAGGTCTGTCAGGAACCTGTTGTGGTGCAGAGAAGAAGTACTCAACACAAACATTGGTTGTTTCGACTTAACTGGCTGCCCCCTTGTGGTTGAAATTGGCATAGGAAACAGTCAGTGTTCTGAAGCTTCTAAACCAAGATGGTTCACACTTTGCATGCAAGTCAGGGTAAATAATTGCTCCTTCCAAACATTGCTCAGCATGACATTTTTTGGGAACAAAATGTAAAAATGCCAAAGCTGCTCTGTCGCTGTGATCACTGAGATCACTGATCTGAGACACCACTTGGGAGTGCACCACCTATCATTACACTGAAATATATAGGGATGTGAATGGTGAAAGTTAGAAGAAAAATGTGAAAATTACATCTGTGGTGCTCCACAATCAGCACCAATATTGTGCACAATAGAAAGGGCACAATAGAAAAATGGGGGTGAAAATGGGGGTGAACATTTTGTCCTCACCTCTCACTGATTTCCTTCACTTCTGGAAGTTTAGAGAAAAGCCACTGCTTCTCCTGGGCGCCGAGACACTCATTTAGTTCTGGAGAGTTCAGGAAATGATCCACAACTATGGACAAACTGTTCACGTACGAAGCTTCTGAGGTCACTAATTCGAATTTAGCCTGAGGAGACATATAGATGGTGAATGGTGAAAAAAGACAGAGAAGGAGACATAGTGCCTGGGAATGGTGAAGAGAGAGGAGACATACAGCCGGGGAATAGTGAGAAGAGACCGAGAAGAGGAGACAATAGAGCTGGGGAATGGTGAGGAGAGACAGAGAGGAGATATAGAGCCGGGAAATGGTGAGGAGAGACAGAGAGGAGACATAGAGTCGGGGAATGGTGAGGAGAGACAGAGAGGAGACATAGAGTCGGAGAATGGTGAGGAAAGACAGAGAGGGGACATAGAGTCGGGGAATGGTGAGGAGAGACAGAGAGGGGACATAGAGCCATGGAATGGTGAGGAGAGACAGAGAGGAGACATAGAGCCGGGAAATGGTGAGGAGAGACAGAGAGGAGACATAGAGCCGGGAAATAATGAGGAGAGACAGAGAGGAGACATAGAGCCAGGGAATGGGGAGGATAGACAGAGAGGAGACATAGAGCCAGGGAATGGTGAGGAGAGACAGAGAGGAGACATAGAGCCAGGGAATGGGGAGGATAGACAGAGAGGAGACATAGAGCCAGGGAATGGGAAGGAGAGAGAGAGGAAGGGAATGGTGAGAAGAGATTGCAAGGAGGAAACATAGAGGAAGTGAATGGTGAGAAAAGATGGGGAGGAGAAGACATAGAGACGGTGAATGGCACAAAGAGATGACAAGGAGGAGACATAGAGCTAGTATATGGGGAGAAAAGAAAGAGAGGTAGAGGTATAGAACTGCTGAATGGCAAGGAGAGACAAAGAGGAGGAGAGATAATGCTGATGAATGTCTACAAGAGGAGAGGAGGAGACATAGGGCTAGTAAATGGCAGAAACAGATGAAAAGGAGGAGACAGCTGGTGAATGGCCAAATGAGATGGAGAGGATGAGACATAGAGCTGGTGACAGGAGAGAGGATAGAGAGAGGAGGAGACAAAGATCCAGTGAACAATGCAGCGCAACAGATGGAAATTTAATATAGGATCTGCTAAGCTGTTCAGGGTGAATCTGACAGCACAGTGCTGATGTATTTCCAAACTATATCAGTGTAATAACACCCAAACCTGACCCCCACCATTACCCAAGGGCATATTTACCAACATTTAGAAGATGGCTTGCTGTAGGGTCTCTTGAGTTAATTTATTTTTCAGGTGTGGAGGACAAGCCCTTTTCCCCAAATTCCACCCTTGCACATAGGCCCCACCCCTTTATGGCACATCACACTCCCTTTTTGTGATGTATCCCACCCTTTAAGAGCAGGTAAAGGTGTCAGGGGTGATGTACAATACAGGCATCACATAAAGCTAGAGCTTATGGGAGAAAGCAGCTCTCTATTCTCTGTTCAGGAGACTTTGGTAGTTCAGGAAATCTCCCATTTTTCCAGGAGCTTCACAGAGGTTCCTGGGGAGGTGGCAAGTATGCCAAGGGCAAATTCCTGACTCTAAATTTAGTAGTAGTGTGAGAGGCATTTAAGTCCAGACCTCTCTCCTGCAGACCTACAGCACCACAATGGCGCTATGCAGTGACTCAGTGGTTCACTGGTTAAGGGTTAATACTGTGATTCACTGTTAAAAGTTTTATATTCAGGTTCATCACTTCAAAATGTTGACTTTTATGATTTGTGCACTGTGTATCCCAAAAGGCAGTGTATAGGTAGGAACAAGTTAAACTGGCTGTTACAGGTTGGTCCAACCCCCTGGCTTCTAGAGTATTGAGTGCTTAGTCAGCAAAGCTACAGACAAGATATGTTTGAGTGCTGCTGAAAAGTAGGCCTAAATAGAAGCGTATCCAGGAAAACACTATTCCTGGGAGTGGAGAACTGACAGAAAGCAACCTAACTAAGGATTATTCCCAGACAGAAAGAAAGCACTGAATATTTACAGAAGATTGAGAACCATTTTCTTACTGACGCTGCTGGACAGAGTCTGTAAGGTAAATGTATGTGTATGGCAATAGACTTTACTGCATGCGGAATGGGTCAATTGCTTCAGGCGCCCGTCACACTTCTGAGATGGAATGGCCATCCATTGAAGGACTGCACCCTGTGACTGGGAACTGCAGAAAATATAGTGAGAGTGATTGCATGCCTGTGGTTATTTGGAAAGATTGTATAGTGTATCTAGAGAGAGACGCAGGGAGTACTAGTACCATCATAGCCACTTTATATATAGAGCTTTTGGGAAGAACCTACTCTGTGAAATATCTCAAGACTGTGCCTGCCACATGTATTTGTACTATGACTCCCATCATCTATTTAGCAAAGGAGAGTTCCTATTTATCCTAATCAAAAGGGGCCTGATCATTGCCTCCACCGGCCTGCACGCTTGCCCTACTGCTCATCCTCCTAACACCAAGGGAACCCTAGCCACCAACAGGCAGGAGACCCCAAAGCAGAGAGAGAAGGGTTGTGCACCACCATTAACTGAACACGTAGCCCAGGGAGAGCTAGAGGAAGAGGGATTAGCCACCAGGACTACAGCCAGGGTTGCCAACCGTCTAAAAAATTCTGGACAGTCTGTAAAAATAGACAACTTTTTTCCTGGTTCCCTGAATTTTTTTTTATCCATTATGTTTTTTTAGGCTGGTGATACTTGACTAGATTATTTTGGTGGTAATTATCATTTTACAGCTCACAGTAAATGCTGGTAATGAGGTTTATCAATATATTAACCTATAGACATGTATGACTTATCATCTTTATCATTCATTATGGTTTTCCAATTTGTCTGGCGTAAAAAGAATGTTGGCTGTAATTTTGGGATAAATTGTCAAGAAAAATTCTGGTTGGTAACTCTGACTACAGCCACACTCGTGGCCACCGTCACCACTCCCATCTTCTCCAGCTCCAGCCACCTTGCTTTCTGTAAGGTCCTCTGTAAAGTGTATCTCTATAGTGTAGGTGATGATTCTAATTAAAAGTGTCCAAAGATGATGGGTCACATGTATGCAAACAGAAAAACTGTCCATGTTGCCTAAAGTGACCAATCACAGGACAGCCTTCTTTGGAAACATTAAAGCTGCACTGTGATTGGTCAGCTTGTACTTGCTGATGATGTGACAGAGGGCATTGTGATGTCATCGCTGACTAGGGGGTTATATAAGCAGGCTCCGCCTCCTGCATTAGCAATTCTTTGGTACTGAAAGACCCCTTGGAGATAATGAAGATTATCCTATTGTTTATGTGCTTTAGGTTGCTGTACCCTATAAATTGTGATACTCTGCAGATGAGTTCTTGTTTCATATCTCTAGGTGCTATACAGCCTGAGATATTCCAGGTTGAAGCAGCCCCCTTCCTCCTCAGCTGACCAGCTTGGAAGGGGGGGCAGATAGAGGAGAAGAGGTATAGCTTCTCCGCTCAACTTTGTAATTGGACATGACCTCAGGGAATGAGTAAGGCTGGGTTCACATCAGCATTTATATTTCAGTTGTTCTGCTCCATTATAGGACAGGACATAATATAGTACCTCTTGTAGTTTCCTCTCTTGGATGGTCAGTGTATTGAGCAGGCCACTGCACCTCACATCTGGAATATCCTGCCACAGAGAGAATGTGGAACCTCGGGACGAACGCTGGGAGCGGAAGGAGCTGCTTGGGGATAGGTTGCTCTTGGGACTTGCCGACACATCATCTTCCTCTCCGGTGGTGTCCTCACGTTTCTGCCGCTGTAGCTCTCGGTTTATGGCCACATCACTGTACTCTTGATACAGGATTGCTGAAGACAAGACAGCACCAGCAATATTACTGGGGGGGCACACAAGGGGGTGTGTAATCAGCTGGGGGCTAAAGAGGGAGTCATAACAGATAAAAACAGCTATTGGTGGACAGGATGTATGGTTATCTCAAAGACCATGCAGAGGCAAACTGACCACAAGGACACTGCCCAACCTACTGAATATCTTTTCATAGCTGTTTTGCTAAAAGATTTACACTTCATAATATACTCCAGAGCTGCACTCAGTATTCTGCTGCTGGAGTCACTGTATACATTGCATTACTTATCCTGTATTATACTCCAGAGCTGCGCTCACTATTCTGCTTGAGGAGTCACTGTCTACATACATTACATTACTTATCCTGTACTGATCCTGAGTTACATCCTGTATTATACTCCAGAGCTGCACTCACTATTCTGCTGGTGCAGTCACTGTGTACATACATTACTTATCCTGTACTGATCCTGAGTTACATCCTGTATTATACTCCAGAGCTGCACTCACTATTCTGCTGGTGCAGTCACTGTGTACATACATTACATTACTTATCCTGTACTGATCCTGAGTTACATCCTGTATTATACTCCAGAGCTGCACTCATTATTCTGCTGGTGCAGTCACTGTGTACATTACATTACTTATCCTGTACTGATCCTCAGTTACATCCTGTATTATACTCCAGAGCTGCGCTCACTATTCTGCTGGTGCAGTCACTGTGTACATACATTACTTATCCTGTACTGATCCTGAGTTACATCCTGTATTATACTCCAGAGCTGCACTCACTATTCTGCTGGTGCAGTCACTGTGTACATATATTACATTACTTATCCTGTACTGATCCTGAGTTACATCCTGTATTATACTCCAGAGCTGCACTCACTATTCTGCTGGTAGAGGCACTGTGATCTTGTGGACGATGGCCACTTGAGAGCATTCTTATATCTCATTGTCTCATACATAGACACAAAGGGGGTCATTTATGAATAGATATATGCCGATTTTTGGTGTATATCTATTGCAGATTCGGTCGGAAAGGGGATTTGCCGCCGAATCTGTGACTTCTTCCCCATCCACGCCACGTATTCTAATTCTAAAATAGGAGGCATGGCGTCGGCGGGGAAGAGGACAGGCCGGCCGCCTGGCCGTCTCATTTATCAATTGAGCTAAATGTACACCAGCAAGGGAGCTGGCCTAGATTTAGGCCGGCACCTCTACAGACGCAGAAAGCGCCAGCACGGGGGTTATTAAGACCGTCGTTTAAAAGACCGGTCTTAATAAATGATCTCAAAAATGTTCACAATTACCATTATTGGTTTCCACCAGATACAAATAATAATGAAGTCTTACAGCTCAGCAGGAAGCGTGACTGCCTCCTCTCACAGTATGACTGCCTTCTGTCTGTCTTCTCTGAATCACTCCGACACCCAGTCTGTCTTTCTTTACAAGGTGACTCTCTCATATGGCTGTGACTCTCGGCCTCCTGGCTGGATGGCCTCACGGGACTGGACTCCCCACCCTCTGTCAGTTTGTTCCTGAAAGGGTAAAAAAAGACTCAGTGAGGCGGCCCGGGGGAGGCAGGGAGTGGAGACAATTGAAGGGCAAGTGTGAAAAATTCCTTTAAATGGAGCAAACAAAGAGTCTGTTCTTTGAGCATTGGGAGAAGGAAATGTAATGAGCAAATATCCGAAACACTCTCCCATGGAAGACCGACCAGTCGTCCGATATTACTTTTGGCTGATGACATTGAGATTGAAGACCTGTCCTCAGGATAGGTGCGGGTCAGACACCCAGCCCCTCCGCCAATTAGCTGATTGAAGAGGCTGCGGCACTCCGGTGAGCATGGTGGTGTCTAAATCCCATTTGCCGTAAGGACCTTGTTACATCAAGGTCATGTGATATAGGAGGCCTCGGTTCATTAGGGTTAGTACCATTAGTTATTATTATTTTTCCATTATATTACTAATCTTTATTACCAGAGCATATGGGATGTAGATATTACCCTGCTGGGACATCCCATGTCATGTGACATCACAAGACCCTTATGGCGCATGGGATTTAGACACTACTCTCACAGCATACCAAGCACAGCGCCATACATTGTATAGTGGTTGCGCTTGGTATTGCCACCCAGGCCTATTTAAAGGGAACCTGTCATGGGGAGTTTGTGTATAGAGCTGAGGACATGGGTTGCTAGATGGCAGCTAGCACATCCGCAATACCCAGTCCCCAAAGCTCTGTGTGCTTTTATTGTGTAAAAAAAACGATTTGATACATATGCAAATTAACCTGAGATGAGTCCTGTCCCTGACTCATCTCACCTACAGGACTCATCTCGGGTTAATTTGCATATGTATCAAATCGTTTTTTTTACACAATAAAAGCACACAGAGCTATGGGGACTGGGTATTGCGGATGTGCTAGCGGCCATCTAGAAAATCGCAGCATGTTCTATATTCTGCGTTTTTCACGCAACGCAGGCCCCATAGCAATGAATGGGGCTGCGTGAAAATCGCAAGTGCGGATGCGGTGCGATTTTCACGCATGGTTGCTAGGAGATGATAGGGATGAGCAACCCCGGACCCCATTAAAGTCAATTCACTGTATTATTTTCCGTTATATCATGGTTATAAGGGAAAATAATAACATTCTTTAATACAGAATGCTAAGTATAATGTCAATTGAGGATTACAAAATAATAAAAACATAACTCACCTCATCCACTTGATCGTGCATCATCTTCTATCTTCTTCTTTCTTCTTCTTTCAGGACCTTCAAAAGGACCTTTGATGACATAATCAGCGCAGGTCCTGCTGAATTGATTACGTCATCAAAGGTCCTTTTGCAGGTCCTGAAAGAAGAAGAAAGAAGACTATGCCGGCTGCGCGATCAAGTGGATGAGGTGAGTTATGTTTTTATTATTTTTTAACCCTCAATTGACATTATACTTAGCATTCTGTATTAAAGAATGTTATTATTTTCCTTTATAACCATGTTATAATTGAAAATAATAAAATCTACAGAACACCAAACCCTGAACTTCAGTGAAGAAGTTCGGGTTTGGGTCTGGGTGCCACATTTAGTCTTTTCTCACGCGCGTGCAAAACGCATTGCACTCACGCGGAAAAAACTGAATATCGGAACTCAATCGCAGACAAAACTGACTGCAATTGCGTGCCTACTCGCGTGGGTTTCCCGCAATGCACCCTGAACACATCCGGCCCTCACCCGCGACGCCCCCATGTTACTTCTCTATGTACGCCACTGCATGA
The DNA here is from genome assembly GCF_905171765.1 of Bufo bufo. NCBI lineage: Eukaryota > Metazoa > Chordata > Amphibia > Anura > Bufonidae > Bufo > Bufo bufo. Next base: position 50,114,321 of record NC_053389.1, on the reverse strand, counting down.
CGACCTTATTCTGCGGGACAGTACAATTACAGCGATAATAATTTTATAATTTCTATTATGTTTTACTGCTCTGAAAAAAATAAAAAAAACTTTGAAAAAACTTTTTTCTATGCATCACCATATTCTGACACCCATGACTTTTTCATATTTCTGTCTACAGAGCTGTGTGAGGAGTTGTTTATTGTATGTATGGAATACATACAACTTTTTATAAAATTTGTTTGAGGGGCGAGGAGACCAAAAAAACAGCATCAGCCATTTTTATTTTTTTTCTGTGACGGCATTTACTGCACAGGAAAATATTTTTATATTTTACTAGCTCAGATCTTTTTTTATTGATTATTTTTAAGTGTAAAACTAGAAAAAATAGTGATTAAAATTTTTGTGTTTTTTTACATTTTCTAAAAACTTTTTTTAATATTTTATTGTAATTTTTATTTTCCTTAGGGGACTTGAATGTGCGATCTCCTGTTGGCTTGTATCATAGACTGCAATAGAAAACTATTGCAGTCAATGGGATTCTGACAGGCTGCCTGTCAGGCCATAGGCAAGCTTACTGTGACATTAGAGCCCCGCGATTACTCCGCAGGGGTTATGATCGGAGGACAGTGGGAGCCACCTCCCTCTGTCTAACCGCTCAGATGCCCTAGTTGCTATTGACTGTGGCATCTGCGGGGTTATTGTCCGGAACTGGCGTTATCCCTAATCTTGGTCATTGAGACAGGGTGCTGGCTGTATTACACCACCAGCACTCGCTACGTATGGAGTGGGCTCAGCACAGGAGTTAAAGGGGTTATCCAAACCCTAAATCCCCCCCTTCCCCCAATATGCCCGGACCCCTCACACAGGTTGTACTTACCTGGCTCCTTGGCACCCGCATCACTTCTGACGCTCGCACGGCCTGCTGAGGGGCTCGTTTCTGTCACGGCCTGCTATAGGCTGTAACCCCCCCTTCCTCTGTGAGGGGCCCGGGCATATGGGGAGGCATTTTAGGGGTTGGATAACCCCTTTAAAGGGAGTCTTTCACTGGTAAACCAGGCACAGTGTCTTGTAGGGCAAGTTCAGCTAAAAATGTAACGATATCTTTCACTTAGTGATTCGTTGATTTGTTGTAATCATAATACTTTTAATCCATATGCAAATGAGCAGTAAAGTGCACCGAGGGCGGACCCAAGCTGCTGTGTGCATCCTTGCTCCTCCTTCTTCTTCTTCTTGATTGACAGGGCCTGCAGAGATCACTATGCACAGCCGGATCTTGTACTAACCTGAGCCATGAGGTGTCTGCTGTGTCCACTGTGGCTGGTTGAAGAAGACTGGTCACGCCCGCACTGTTGCATCTTCTTTCCCTTCTCCCGGATTTTCCTATAAATTGACAAACAGTTCAGAGAACCTCACAGCACTACATTCCCCATCATAGTGTATCTTATGTATATAGTAGGATCACATGTGAGGCATGGTATGACGTGTCAGGTGCCCTGCTAGGCTTTGTACGCACCCTCATGTCCAGCAGACGCCCCTCGCTCTCTTAAGGTGATCTTGGTGGACAGGGACTTGCCGAGCCTGGCAGTGAAGTTGTTCCTCCGCTGGGTGAGCTGCAGTTTAGATATAAGTTCCGTGGCTGAGAATCTCCACCTCTCCTGCTCCACCTTACCGGGGGGTGACGTCACCTCCAGAACCTCGGGAGGCTCTTTCTCCTCAGTCACTGGAGGAGTGGGGTCTTCAGGTTCAGGAAACACGGCATCCTCCTCTCCTGACGGAGAAGGTAGGGAGCTGCTGACTTCGGGGAGGTACAGACGAAGTTTACGCCCTGTGGGAAATAAGTGCAATGGTTCCGTCAGCCGTGCCATATTATTCACATGGTATAGTGAAAAACAGACACAAGTCTATTAGGTTTAAACTAGTACTTTCCTACATAAGGATACATGTGTTGCTCGACATGAAATCTAATAATTGTGACAGACTATCGCAAAAAAATCAACACACAAATTGACCAGTGTGGGTTTGGCAGTTTTTTTTTCTTTACAGCCAAGTTGCAAATCAAAAGTAATTCTGGAGCATTGACTCTTATGACTCTATGTTGTGCTACTCCTTTATTATTCCTACTGGGAGTTAGAATTACTAGCAGTTTGCAATGAAGGTCCAGATGGGTGTTACCAGTTAAGGGTGTGTCCCTGCACAGTCTGGCAGCACTGAACAAGGACATCCCCCAACTGGTAACACCCATCTGGACCTTCATTGAAAACTGCTAGCAATTCAGGAATAATAAAGGAATGGTACAACATAGAGTCATAACAATAGATGCTCCAGAATTGTAATTACATGAGGAATACAAAAAGTTACTAAAGCAGACATGTCAGGAGAGGGGACGCGTCCTTTTGAAAGGGAATATAATCACCTATATGTTTCACTAATATAGGTGGAATTGGAATTTTAATAAACCATTGGTTTTTTGGGGGGGGATTATAGCTTTTTTTAATTCTTTTTTTTTTCAATACATGATTAAGGGGCGGCCAACTTTCCTGAGATGCAGTTAGCAGCATTTAGAGTTATACTGTAACAGCAACACATGGACCATGAGATGTTCATTGACTTTTATGGGAGAGTTTTCTAGACGTGGTCTGTGATCTGTGAAGCGGGCATTGTGCAGGGAGGAGGAGTAGATAAGCTGTGACATCACCTATTGTGAATGGTGGATCCTGTGTTTTCTTTCATTGTAATCCTGTCTGTGATAATGAGATGACTGTTAAAAAGTTATCTCCTCAGGACAGGACGTCTCGACTATATATATCTTAGGAGGCTCAGTGTCCAGTGAGAGAACTGGGATTTTAGGATATTTTATATATAGATAGTAACATTGAAAATTAAAAATAACATCACCAAAAATGTTCAACATAAAACCTTGAACAGGTAATTTACTGATCATTCATATGACCGTATATGTTTAATCTGTGTAGTATGCATTTTAAAGGGCTTCTGTCACCTGCGCCGGGTACTGAAGCGCAAGGCAAAGGTGCAAGAATCAGAGACGTCAGGGACAGGTGTATTGACGTTCTGTTCTGGAGATAAGAACAGGTCCCAGAGGTGGGACCTCCACCTATCTGACATTGGTGGCTAGTTCTGGTTCGACCAAACATTATAACTTTTTGGCTTTCTCCACCATCGTCACCACTTTTACAGAGAGTGGGCAGCAGGTGAGACCTCCATGTTCCATCTCATTTAAAGGGGTTATCCAAAGTCTAAAATATCCCCCCCCCCCCCCAAGCCCAGGCCCCTCTTATACATTATATTTACCTGCTCCCCGACACCCGCATCGCTCGGGGTCCCGGAACGACCACCTCTGCATCTCCCCGTCACGCACATCAAAACATCTGGCGACGGATGTTTTAATCCACGTGACGGGGAGATGCAGTGGCGGCCGTGCAGGGATCCAGAGCGACACGGGTGCCGGTGAGTAGGTAAGTATAATGTATATGAGGGGTCTGGGCATTGGGGAGGATATTTTAGACTTGGGATAACCCCTTTAACGACATGTGTAGCAGAAAGATTTTGTATATTACGCCAGAAATCTATTCCAGCTTCCTTATAGGTGTAGATTCTTTTTTCTGGTTCACAAACCACCCAAGGATACACCAATTTTTTTTAAGAGGCTTGTGCCTCTTAAAGAGGGTGGTCTAGATGGTATTTCCTTAAGATAGGTCAACAATATCAGATAGATGAGGGTCTGACAACTGGCACCTCCAGTGATCAGCTGTTTCACTTCAATGGGAGCTGAGCTGCAGTACCCTGGCACGACCACTACACAGTGGACGGAGCCTTCTGCTTCCAGGTCCATCTATGTAATGGTTTCTGTTCCTGGCCGCTGCCCGAAACAGATGATCAGTGAGGTGGCTGTGTGTACCAGAGGATAGGTCATCAATATCTAAGTCCTGTCAAAAACATTTTAGTGACAGCAATCTCGACAGTCAGTTCGCAATCATGTATAGGGGATATGTTAGTTGGTGGTGGCCACTTACAGGCTGATTTGGCTCTTTCTGAGCTCCGTGGAGTTCTGCAGACAGGTCTTGCATTCTCCTGGCTGGAGACAGATGGAGTTTCGGGATGGTCACTGTCACTCTCTGTGCTGCTGTTCTTCTGTTCCTGTAAGGTTAGGTCCTCTGAGAGATGATGCTGATCTCTGGCTTGGGTCTGGGTCTCCATGATATGGTCCAAACCTTTGTTGTGGAAACCCATGATCCAGTGATCCTGTATGTGGTTTGTCACTCCAGCGATCCCAGAGTTGAGAGGACTCTGCACAGTACTGAACCCCAACTGTCTCTCAGTGCAAAGAGGGGGGACACCACCAAAAGCCAAACTCTCCTGTTGGTACATAACCACCCGATGCCTCTCTCTGGGAGGTGGATCTCCAATACCGGGCACCATGCTGCTTTCACGCCCATAGGGTATTGGGCTGCGGTGTGGCTGGAAATCAGGGAGGGCTTGATAATCCATGAATATTGTGTTAGGGAGACCGGGCCTGGGGAAAAAACAGCAAGTGAATGTCAAGAAACATAGAAATTGTACAGACAAAAATATAAACCATTGGGTCATTTTCTATAGATGTCTATTCTGCTGCTGAGCTACTAAAAATCACATTGTTACCTTGAGCAGAACAACTGCCCCCAATATTCTGTCCATCCTTAGTCTAGGTGCATATATATTCCCTATAACTGATAACGTACAGCCATGATGTTCTCTCCTCCAGTCCACTATTGTTACATACTGTAGAACATACACTGCTCATTATAATGTCCTGGACATACAGCAACAGCCTTAACCACTGACTGGTGAAGTGAAGACAAGCGGTGGGATATATTAGGCAGCAAGTGAACTGCCCATTTTTGAAGTTGATATTTTGGAAGCAGGAAAAATGGGCAAATGTAAGGATCTGAGCGACTGTGACATGGACCAGATTGTGATGTCTAACGACAGGGTCAGAGCATCTCCAAAGCGTATAGTCTTGTTGGGTGTTCCCGGTATGTAGTGGTTCATACCTACCAAAAATGGTCCAAGGGAGGACAACTAGTGAACCAGCGACACAGGACATCACAGCTTACTCTGTAGCCGCTGACTGGTCAGAGTATGGCCGACCATTGAGCAATGGTTAAATCATATTACATCATGTGGATGGCCTGTGGATGCATTATGAGAAGAAGACAAGTCGGCAGAGGCATTGTGATGTTCTGGGCAATGTTCTGCTCGAACCTGACATCATGTGGATGTTATACATACCACCTACCTAAACACGTCCAGGAACAAGGAACATGACAGAGAGATCAAGGTGATGACTTGTCTGCAGTTTTCCCAGATATCAATCTGATCATATTGTGATATGTATAGCATATCACCCAATATATTGCCACATATCCAAAATATATTAAGAAGTATCCAACATGTTATAATGTCCTACCTATTATATCATCCTATGTCCAGCATTTTTAGTCACATTTTCAAACATTTTTGCACTCATTTCCCCCATATTATATTGTCCAACCTACCACTCATTGCTGACAATATTCTATAGATCTGTGTTCACCATATTATACCATCATATATGTCCAATAACCCACCCCCTTGTACGTTTCGCACCCAAAGCTTTCATGTGAAACGTACATCGGGGTGCTCTACTTTGCTCAATATGTTCTGTTTTTTCTTATCTCAATTGCATGCTGTTACCTATTTTTGCTGGCCCCAGGATTAGTCCAGAGATCTTTATGTCTGTGGGAATATCTGGCAGGGTACCATATGTGCCATAATATTATGTAGTACCTTACCTTAGTATCACCATGTTATCTTAGGTATGTCCCTCTTATATGTTTTTTAAGTGTATTATCTATTTCTCTAATAAAGTCATGATTTAATTCATTAATTGTTGGTCTAGTGCAATATTTGTGGGTTTTCTGGGGTATAGAGTTAGTAAAGGGATGGTGGAGGGACGAAGATGAGAATAAGAAACGGAATAAACAGGAAGGTTTTTGGATTTATACATTAGAAAACATTGTGTCCGGAAGGTATTAATTTAGAATTTGAAATTAAATGCCATCTGGGTTAATTACTGTTAGTAGATCGAGATCCAAACCTTTCTATTTGCTGCTCTATGACATGTGATTGGGGATCCCGAGATGACGTGAATTATGGGGAAATCTCCATGTACATGGGAGTTATGTTTACCTAAAGGGCTAATTTTATTCTATTTTTTTTTTATATTTACATTTTGGAAATTGTGTATCTACCTTTTTTTAATATGTGTTTTAAGTACAGTTAGAATATTCAAACCTTGTAATTGGTGGGTGTGGTATTCATTCACTGCTACCTATATAGCATGCTAATTCAGTCTTACCTGACCATGCCCCAGATGAAGCAAGGGAAAAAGTCAGGCTCTGGTATATTTGGCCAGCATCTGCACATGTGCTGTTTAATATGCTGGATTATTTTTTTTGAGTATAAGTAATAAAATAAGTGTTTTTAAATTATCCTAGCGTTCCTCTGCTTTATTTTCCTTTTCTCAAGCCGTTACAGATATACATTTTTGTAACACTAGTGTGTTGGAGACTTGGCTGAGGTTGGACCATGGAGTGAATTTTTCCTTGGAAACAGAATAGTCCGCGTATAATTCCGTATAGGAACCCAAAAATTCAAAATTCACACCCTCTGTGGAAGCGGTGAGTGAAATCAGGAGATGTAAATCATGCAGACTGAAAATGATTAAATTCTTCCTCTGATCACATGAGGGCCAGATGTCTGTCACTGCCTGGACCTGCACAGCCCAGAGCTTATATCACTGCATATCAGCCATGTCTAGGTATATCAAGAGTACCAGATAAGCAGTACTGTACCTTATCCTAGACCCAGATGTATCACCATTCAACCAGTACCCAGATATACAACACAACCCAGATCTATCATTCTGAACCTACCACCCATATCTATCTTCCTGAACCTACCACTCATATCTATCAGATGATTCGGTTTGATAGATCTGTGTGTTAGGTTCATGATGATACAACTGGGCTCTCCTATGCCTTCCTACATGTTGGGCTCTTCTGGACCTTGTGGATAACATTGGGACCAGGGGTGAACAGGTTTGGGATCCCACCTAGATACCTGTATATCATCCTGCATTTAATAGCAGATATATTACTGCAGTCAATACCCAGACAGGTTCCTGAAACTACCACCCAGAGTTATCATCCTGACTGTGGCACCTAGATATATCATCGTGAACCTACTAGACAAATACAGTATATCATCCTTCACCTACCACCCAGATGATATCATCTGCATGCAATACTCTTTTTTTTTTTTTTTTCCTTTTAAGGGCTCTTTCACACTTGCGTTGTTCCGATCCGGCGTGCACTTCCGTTGCCGGAGGTGCCCTCCGGATCCGTAACACCGCAAGTGAACTGAAAGCATTTGAAGACTGATCAGTCTTTAAAATGCGTTCAGTGTTACTATGGCAGCCAGGACGCTATTAAAGTCCTGGTTGCCATGGTAGTGGTGGGGAGCGGGGGAGCAGTGTGCTTGCCGCGCATGCGGCTCCCGGGGTGGCGTCGGGGCGCCCCATGCGCCGCGCGGACGGTGGGTGTGCTGCTCCCCCGCTCCCCACTACACTTTACCATGGTAAACAGGACTTTAGCGTCCTGGGAGCCATGGTAACCATTCAGAAAAAGCTAAACGTCGGATCCGGTAATGCGCCGAAACGACGTTTAGCTTAAGGCCGGATCCGGATTAATGCTTTTCAATGGGCGTTAATTCCGGATTCGGCCTTGCGGCAAGTGTTCAGGATTTTTGACTGGAGCAAAAAGCGCAGCATGCTGCGGTATTTTCTCCGGCCAAAAAACGTTCCGTTCCGGAACTGAAGACATCCTGATGCATCCTGAACGGATTTCTCTCCATTCAGAATGCATTGGGATAATCCTGATCAGGATTCTTTCGGCATAGAGCCCCGACGATGGAACTCTATGCCGGAAAAGAACAACGCAAGTGTGAAAGAGCCCTTGTTAATTATCTTTATTAATATATCAGAAAAAGTTACAATAAACAAAAAGATTAAGTAAATACTCCACATATTCAATATATTTTCCCCTTATTCCTATTCCCCGAACCAACCCCCCTCCCTCCCACCCTAAACCGGTGATGCGTCCGCCCTCCTCTCCCCCCCTGTACAACCCCCCCCCCCCAAAAAAAGGGGGCAGAGACAGAGTCAAGTCTTCCAACCGCCCCATATCTTAATCCACTTCTCATCCCCATCTCTCTGCCTGTACAGAATTTGCTCGTAGTTTTTTACCTTATTAACTAGGTTTATCCATGTATTTAGTTCTGGGGTGTGCCGAGCAAACCAGGTCCGACTAACCAAAATTCTAGCTAGCAGCAGTATCCAGCCTAGGAGGATCTTTTGATACTTATGGCTATTTATTGTGGAAAACTCATTAAGCAAGAACACTTGTGGTTCAAAAGGTATTCGTATTTTAAGTTTATAAGTAAGGAAGTTATTAATGCTATTCCAGTATTTTATAAGTTCTGAGCAGGTCCAGATCATATGGAGATAGTCCGCACCTGAGGTGTCACATCTAGGGCACTTGGATGTACCTCTACCCACATTTATTTAGCCATGTAGGGGTAACATATAGTCTATGGCAGATATTAAAATGTACTAGAACATGATTAAAGTTCTGGGATAGTGAACCTAAATTCGCAAAGATATTCCCCCATCCTTCTAATTGTATATTCGGACAATCCGACTCCCAGGCTCTTTGTCCTGGTGACTGTGTATCACAAAACCGTGCCTTAAATTTGAAATCTTCATTCTAAAGGGTGTCCTCCCTATCCAATCATTCAAAAAGGATGAGCTATCTATATCCAACACCAGTTTATCGTCCAGACTAAATAATGCTGAACGCAGTTGAAGGTACCTAAACCATGAAAGGTTTTCTACATTATGTGATAACTCTGTGAATGACTTAATCTCTCTATCCTTGACTACTTGTGAAATATAAAAAATCCTATTCTTTTGCCAAAATGTGTCCGCTGCAATACCATCTAACATCTGCAGGTGTACATTATGCCAAAGAGGCGCGAATGTGAATGAACCCTTTACCTTCCACCATGTTCTAGTAGTAGCCCACACTTTCCGAAGTAATTTTATAGTCTCTCTGTAACCCCGCTCTGATACTCTGATATATCCAACGCCCTGTACATCACCATTCACACTGCACTTAGGATACATTATTATATATAACTCATCGTCCTACACAGAGTACTTCATGGGATTACAAGTCATACCTAATACCATTCCAAATGCAAATATATAAAAGACACATAGAAATGAATGGGCTGCTGCCTTTTATTAATGAACTTTTATCATTCATAAAAATTAATAAACTATAATCAGTCAACAACTGAATAACTTTATCAAACCAACCCCTCGAGCGCTACCACTAAAATGCCCATAAAGCAATTTTATCCCAGATTAACAATGAATCATAAGGAAATAGTAGTGTGAAAGTCTGTCCACAATCTTCAGATTCTGACAGGTAAGTCACACAGGCCCCTGGATGAGTCTATTTTCTACGTCAAACCCCTGGTCACATGAGGGACCTAATTCCCAATAAAATAGCTGTCACTAGGGCCAGCGAAAATCTTCCTTGAGCCAGAGCGACTGATTGGCTGGAATACCGGACCAATTGAACCCTGTTGCCACCCTGGGAAATTCTGCCAAGGGATGGCAACAAAATGTTAACCAATCCAGGAGATGTTACCACCCTGGGCAAATCTGCCCAACGACGGCAACCACTTTTAGGCGGGAAAAAGCTCCTGCCAAAATGCTAAGGGATCCACAATGGATGACTATAATCCCATGTGGATCCCTCATTATAGTCTGAGATCCTTCTATTCTAGATCCATCCTCTCTTGAAATAAATTGTTCTGCATAATCCCACCCTCGTTTCATACACACATAGTGTTCTTTATCCCACAGTCTGGTGTTTAGGTTGCCTCATATTAGGCAATATGTTCACTTTTCCTCAGAGGTCTGGGAATTATCCTCTATGCTCTCATAAGCTAGTCTTCTATAGTGTGTTCACCCTCCGCACAGATGACACAGGTTCATCTTTTGGAGGGACACTTCCGCAGGGATTCTCTCCACTTATCAGGCCGAGGTCAGATTGCAAGAAATGAGGTCAACTGTCTCCTCCAGGTCATGGTCATTAACAAGATGGGAGCATGTCAGTGATAGAAGGTTAGGTGAGAAAAATATTCCCCATACTGGAGCCTGAGGCTGCACTGACTCACGGACTCTATGAGCCGCATCATCTTCCATCATTATGACCCCAAGGAACAAAACAAGACTCCTCTCAGGATGTGGCAGCCTCAAGAAGCATTCATAGGATGCTCCTTCATAACTGAAGAATGCTGGGATGTAACACTGCCGCCTCTCAGAGGTGACTTGAGGCTGTCTGCAGTGTACTGATGGCCTAAAGGACAGTGAGGGAGATTTATCAAACCAGTGTAAGGGTCCATTCACACGTCCGTTTTTTCTTTCCTGATCTGTTCCGTTTTTTGCGGAACAGATCTGGACCAGATCTGGACCCATTCATTTTCAATGGGTCCTAGAAAAAATCGGACAGCACAATGTGTGCTGTCCGTTTCCGTTGTTCCGTTCCGCATGTCCGTTTAAATATAAAACATGTCCTATTCTTTTCCGCAAAATTCGGATCCTGGTACAATACAAAGTCAATGGATCCGCAAAAAACGGAAGACATTCGGATGTCATTACGTATGTCATCCGTTTTATGCGGATTCCGTTCCTGGAAATTACATTTTAATTTTTTATTTTTTGTTTTCAAAGAAATCCAAACAACTTTATTTGCTTATTGAAATTTATACATGTTTCCGTTTTTTGCGGATCCGCAAAAAACGGATGACATACGGAAACATTTTCAGGAACAACGGATACGCAAAAAACGGACCGAAAATCGGGATATAGAAAAATACTGACATGTGAATGTAGCCTTAAGTACAGTAGAACTGGCTTAGTTGCCCATAGCGACCAATCAGATTCCACCTTTCGTTTTCCAAAGCAGCTGTGAAAAAGGAAAGGCGGAATCTGATTGGTTGCTATGGGCAACCAAGCCAGTTCTACTTTACACCAGTTTGATAAATCTCCCCCGGTGAGTTTACACTGGTGTGAGAGAGTTTAGCAGAGTGAAGATAGATCATCCACACCTGCCCAAAAATCCTCTGGAATGCTGAAACTCTCACTATTTCTATAGCACATGTTGTTTTCATTGGATCTCGCGCCCTGCGCCTGCAGCACTGCTGTCCTCCGCGCCCATCATTCTGCTTAGCTCCGCCTCTGTCATCCCGCTAAGATCCTCAAAGCTCTAATAGAGAGCACATACCCTGGCACCAAAGAAAAGGTGCCCAGAACATGGCGCTATGCAGTAGCCGCGAGCAGGGGGTATCTGCAAATGGTTTGTTATGTAATATATTGTATTGTTATGTATTAGTATTTTATGCACTTATATAGTGCTACTATATTCCGCAGCGCTTCACAGACATTAGCATCAAGCTAATGGGACTCACAATCTATGTTCCCTATCAGTACATCCTTAGACTGTGGGAGGAAACCCATGCAAACACGGAGAGAACATACAAACTCCGGATTCAAACCTAGGACCCCAGCACTTTGGAGTGTGGGAGGAAACCCATGCAAACACGGAGAGAACATACAAACTCCGGATTCGAACCTCTGAGCTATGCCCAGTATATACCTATATATGGATGGCACGCCAAGCTTAACAATCCTGTCTCAGCTCCTATAGGCGGCTAGCTCCAACCCTAACTTGAGGTGGTTCTAGGGAGATTTAGAGTGATAGAGGAAGCAAAGTCCATGTGCTCCATCTTCTAAGGTCCAGAAAGATGTACAAGATCTGCAAGATCTACAGAAAGAGACAAAGATAAAGGAGAACTTGGAATCTCCGTGGCTAAGCAAAGGAGTTCAAGGTAACCTGCTACTACAGCAATTCAGATTTACTGCTGTGAGGGACACTGCTAAGACACCATTTACACTTGGACACATCCTGGCCAGACATGCCTTCAAAACTCTGTATCCTGCAGTGGACATTACAGCGATTATTGCCAAGGTTCCGTTGACAGCCATAGATTCTACTGAGAGAGACTTTAGTAAAATAGTGTACAAAGAGGGCCATAACATTTCGTACATTTCGAATTGTGACTATAATTGGATGTACTACAACTCCCATTTTGCACTTGAGTAAAGAAAGACGTTTATGTTTCTACCTCTGGGCAAGAAGTGCTATACATGGGGGACACCGAACCTGGCACTGCACAAAGTGGGCACACAGCAAAAGGCACTAGTATAGGGGTCACAGATTCTGGCAGTATATAAAGTGGGCATAAAGCAAGGAGCACAGAGAAAAAGGCACTAAATAAAGGGGTCACAGAACCTGGCACTATACTGAATACAGGGCACAGATCAAGAGGCGCCATATAAAGGGGCACTGGGCAAAAAGGCATTATGTAAACAGGTCACAGAACCTGGCACTATAAACACGGGTCACAAGGTGTGTGACAGTATATACAGGGGCACTAAATATGGTGGCACAGAGTGTGGCACTATCTATAGGATGCACTGCCATTAGAACCACTGTATGTGGCCCTTTATTTTAAAGGGTTTTTCCAAGATTTTGATATTGATATCATGATATCATCAATATCAGATCGTCAGGAGTCCACTACCTCGGGAAAGATTTAACCGGACTATGCAAATGGTATCTGTACTGAGCTATTCGTTTGAGCTGTTGCTGTATATATGTACCATGCTTGGTTCTGGGGCTGTATTTATGTAATGAGCTTGGTTCTGGTGCTGTGTTTATGTAATGAGCTTGGTTCTGGTGCTGTATTTATGTAATGAGCTTGGTTCTGGTGCTGTAGTTATGTAATGAGCTTGGTTCTGGTGCTGTAGTTATGTAATGGGCTTGGTTCTGGTGCTGTAGTTATGTAATGAGCTCGGTTCTGGTGCTGTAGTTATGTAATGCGCTCGGTTCTGGTGCTGTAGTTATGTAATGAGCTTGGTTCTGGTGCTGTAGTTATGTAATGAGCTTGGTTCTGGTGCTGTAGTTATGTAATGAGCTTGGTTCTGGTGCTGTAGTTATGTAATGCGCTTGGTTCTGGTGCTGTAGTTATGTAATGAGCTCGGTTCTGGTGCTGTAGTTATGTAATGAGCTCGGTTCTGGTGCTGTAGTTATGTAATGCGCTCGGTTCTGGTGCTGTAGTTATGTAATGAGCTTGGTTCTGGTGCTGTAGTTATGTAATGCGCTTGGTTCTGGTGCTGTAGTTATGTAATGAGCTCGGTTCTGGTGCTGTAGTTATGTAATGCGCTCGGTTCTGGTGCTGTAGTTATGTAATGAGCTTGGTTCTGGTGCTGTAGTTATGTAATGCGCTTGGTTCTGGTGCTGTAGTTATGCAATGAGCTTGGTTCTGGTGCTGTAGTTATGTAATGCGCTTGGTTCTGGTGCTGTAGTTATGTAATGAGCTTGGTTCTGGTGCTGTAGTTATGTAATGAGCTTGGTTCTGGTGCTGTAGTTATGTAATGCGCTTGGTTCTGGTGCTGTATATATGTAATGAGCTCGGTTCTGGTGCTGTAGTTATGTAATGAGCTCGGTTCTGGTGCTGTAGTTATGTAATGAGCTTGGTTCTGGTGCTGTAGTTATCTAATGCGCTTGGTTCTGGTGCTGTATTTATGTAATGAGCTTGGTTCTGGTGCTGTAGTTATGTAATGCGCTTGGTTCTGGTGCTGTAGTTATGTAATGAGCTTGGTTCCGGTGCTGTAGTTATGTAATGAGCTCGGTTCTGGTGCTGTATTTATGTAATGAGCTCGGTTCTGGTGCTGTATTTATGTAATGAGCTTGGTTCTGGTGCTGTAGTTATGTAATGAGCTTGGTTCTGGTGCTGTAGTTATGTAATGCGCTTGGTTCTGGTGCTGTATTTATGTAATGAGCTTGGTTCTGGTGCTGTAGTTATGTAATGCGCTTGGTTCTGGTGCTGTAGTTATGTAATGAGCTTGGTTCCGGTGCTGTAGTTATGTAATGAGCTTGGTTCTGGTGCTGTATTTATGTAATGAGCTTGGTTCTGGTGCTGTAGTTATGTAATGCGCTTGGTTCTGGTGCTGTAGTTATGTAATGCGCTTGGTTCTGGTGCTGTAGTTATGTAATGAGCTTGGTTCCGGTGCTGTAGTTATGTAATGAGCTCGGTTCTGGTGCTGTAGTTATGTAATGCGCTCGGTTCTGGTGCTGTAGTTATGTAATGAGCTTGGTTCTGGTGCTGTAGTTATGTAATGAGCTTGGTTCTGGTGCTGTATTTATGTAATGAGCTTGGTTCTGGTGCAGTATTTATGTAATGAGCTTGGTTCTGGTGCTGTAGTTATGTAATGTGCTTGGTTCTGGTGCTGTAGTTATGTAATGCGCTTGGTTCTGGTGCTGTATTTATGTAATGAGCTTGGTTCTGGTGCAGTATTTATGTAATGAGCTTGGTTCTGGTGCTGTAGTTATGTAATGTGCTTGGTTCTGGTGCTGTAGTTATGTAATGAGCTTGGTTCTGGTGCTGTATTTATGTAATGAGCTTGGTTCTGGTGCTGTATTTATGTAATGAGCTTGGTTCTGGTGCAGTATTTATGTAATGAGCTTGGTTCTGGTGCAGTATTTATGTAATGCGCTTGGTTCTGGTGCAGTATTTATGTAATGAGCTTGGTTCTGGTGCTGTAGTTATGTAATGAGCTTGGTTCTGGTGCTGTAGTTATGTAATGAGCTTGGTTCTGGTGCTGTATTTATGTAATGAGCTTGGTTCTGGTGCTGTAGTTATGTAATGAGCTTGGTTCTGGTGCTGTAGTTATGTAATGAGCTTGGTTCTGGTGCTGTAGTTATGTAATGCGCTTGGTTCTGGTGCTGTATTTATGTAATGAGCTTGGTTCTGGTGCTGTAGTTATGTAATGCGCTTGGTTCTGGTACTGTATTCATGTAATGAGCTTGGTTCTGGTGCAGTATTTATGTAATGAGCTTGGTTCTGGTGCTGTAGTTATGTAATGTGCTTGGTTCTGGTGCTGTAGTTATGTAATGCGCTTGGTTCTGGTGCTGTATTTATGTAATGAGCTTGGTTCTGGTGCAGTATTTATGTAATGAGCTTGGTTCTGGTGCTGTAGTTATGTAATGTGCTTGGTTCTGGTGCTGTAGTTATGTAATGAGCTTGGTTCTGGTGCTGTATTTATGTAATGCGCTTGGTTCTGGTGCTGTAGTTATGTAATGAGCTTGGTTCTGGTGCAGTATTTATGTAATGAGCTTGGTTCTGGTGCAGTATTTATGTAATGCGCTTGGTTCTGGTGCAGTATTTATGTAATGAGCTTGGTTCTGGTGCTGTATTTATGTAATGAGCTTGGTTCCGGTGCTGTATTTATGTAATGAGCTTGGTTCTGGTGCTGTATTTATGTAATGAGCTTGGTTCTGGTGCTGTATTTATGTAATGCGCTTGGTTCTGGTGCTGTATTTATTTATGTATTTTCCAAACTCCCATAGCGGCTCTCTGTTCACTTCTGGGGCCCCGTTCTGGACATAAGAGCTATCCCTGGGACCCTTACCTATATGACATTGATGGCATATCCTAGTGATATGCCATCAATCCCCAGATGGGCCACCCCTTTAATTGCATGTATGGAAACACTGATATAATCATTCAATAGGCTTGAAAAATATTTGAAAATGTCGTAATCGTTGCTATACAGTAAATGTCTGTCCAATAATCCTGTCAAAGCTTTAAGAGGCTGATAAGAAAGAGCAGCGTATACACATAACATATGCACATACTGATAACTGTGCAGGGTAATAATAGATTTTGACATTTGTTGTTGATACTGATGTGAAGACGGATCACTGCCGAGTGCGGGGTAACATGTAACACGATGATGGTGCTTGTACCACTCAGCGCCGGCCACAGCTGGCTCCTGTCCTGGGTCCTGTGCTCACATTTTCCACCCTGGGGTCTGCAGAGTATGGCCGCTGGCCCAGTACATAGTAATCTCTCTGGCTCCTGCTCCCAGTAAAGTGGCTGATACCCCACACTAAATCCCCTAATTATCACAGATCACTTTCCTACTAATTATATGCGCAGCAGAAATAATCTGTTACATCTCCAAGAACATATTATATAAGAGTAGCGTTCTCAGAACATAACAAACCGCCAGAAATAACATGGTCACATCTCAATATTACATGTGTGATATTACACGGCGGGCTGTATGTATTACATGTGTGATATTATACACAGAACTGTCTGTATTACATGTGTGATATTATACACAGAACTGTCTGTATTACATGTGTGATATTATACAGTATATGGTACTGTCTGTATTACATGTGTGATATTACATGGGGCACTGTCTGTATTACATGTGTGATATTACACGGGGCACTGTCTGTATTACATGTGTGATATTAGACGACGGACTGTATGTATTACATGTGTGATATTATACACAGAACTGTCTGTATTACATGTGTGATATTATATATGGTACTGTCTGTATTACAAGTGTGATATTATAAGTAGGACTGTCTGTATTACATGTGTGATATATTATGCGTGGAACTGTCTGTGTTACATGTGTGATATTACACAGTGGGCTGTCTGTATTACAAGTGTGATATTATATGGACTGTCTGTATTACATGTTAAAAGTTTAAAAAAATTATATATATATATATATATATATATACACTCACCTAAAGAATTATTAGGAACACCATACTAATACGGTGTTGGACCCCCTTTTGCCTTCAGAACTGCCTTAATTCTACGTGGCATTGATTCCACAAGGTGCTGATAGCATTCTTTAGAAATGTTGGCCCATATTGATAGGATAGCATCTTGCAGTTGATGGAGGTTTGAGGGATGCACATCCAGGGCACGAAGCTCCCGTTCCACCACATCCCAAAGATGCTCTATTGTAGTGGTCCCCAACCTTTTTTGCACCAAGGACCGGTTTGATGCAAGACAATTTTCCCAGGGACCGGGTGGGGGGGGGGGAAGGGGGCGGTGGTTCTGGGGGGGTCTTAGGGGGTGGGCGGGGCTGACTGATTCACGTGCATAACAAAACACAAGGTGCATATTAAAATATATAACACTACAGTATATAATTACTATATAAACTGACTATGGTCTCTGCTGCACTGGTCTCTGCTGCACTGGTCTCTGCTGCACTGTACCGTATTTTTCGCCCTATAAGATGCACCTAGTTTTAGAGGAGAACAATAAGAAAAAAATATTTTTCATTACACCTCAGGTCAGACCAGCAATCAGGCCCCCAATGTTAATCAGACCTCAGATGGCTCAGATCAACCCCCAAACCTTTAGCCATCTATCAGCCCCCAATGTCAGCCATAAACCCCCCCAATGTCAGCCATAAACCCCCCCAATGTCAGCCATAAGCCCCCCATTAGCCCCTCATGTCAGCCATAAGCCCCCATTAGCCCCTCATGTCAGCCATAAGCCCCCATTAGCCCCTCATGTCAGCCATAAGCCCCCCATTAGCTTCTCATGTCAGCCATAAGCCCCCATTAGCCTCTCATGTCAGCCATAAGCCCCCCATTAGCCCTTCATGTCAGCCATAAGCCCTCCATTAGCCCCTCATGTCAGCCATAAGCCCCCCATTAGCCCCTCATGTCAGCCATAAGCCCCCCATTAGCCCCTCATGTCAGCCCCATGTCCCCCAGGTCAGCCATCAGCCCCCAGTGCAAATAAAATAAAATAAAAAAAACACTTACCTCTCCTGCTCCTGGTCACCATCGCGATCCTCTTCATTCTTCATTCTGCTGTCGGCTGGCTGTGTATAGCGGCGCACAGAGAGACCTCACGCTGTGCGCAGCCCTGCACAGCCGATAGCCGAGCCGAGGACCAGGAAGCGGTGAGTACAGATCCTTCACCGCTCCCTGGTCCTTCTGTACTAATGAAGCGCTTCATTAGTACAGAGTTAAAGACTGCCCTGATCGCCGCGTCTCGGCTAACAATCTTCCACGGCCCGGTCCTGGGCCGCGGCCCGGCGGTTGGGGACCGCTGCTCTATTGGGTTGAGATCTGGTGACTGTGGGGGCCATTTTAGTACAGTGAACTCATTGTCATGTTCAAGAAACCAATGTGAAATGATTGGAGCTTTGTGACATGGTGCATTATCCTGCTGGAAGTAGCCATCAGAGGATGGATACATGTTCTCATTCTGTTTACGCCAAATTCGGACTCTACCATTTGAATGTCTCAACAGAAATCGAGACTCATCAGACCAGGCAACATTTTTCCAGTCTTCAACAGTCCAATTTTGGTGAGCTCGTGCAAATTGTAGCCTCTTTTTCCTATTTGTAGTGGAGATGAGTGGTACCCGGTGGGGTCTTCTGCTGTTGTAGCCCATCCGCCTCAAGGTTGTGCGTGTTGTGGCTTCACAAATGCTTTGCTGCATACCTCGGTTGTAACGAGTGGTTATTTCAGTCAACGTTGCTCTTCTATCAGCTTGAATCAGTCGGCCCATTCTCCTCTGACCTCTAGCATCCACAAGGCATTTTTTCCCACAGGACTGCTGCATACTGGATGTTTTTCCCTTTTCACACCATTCTTTGTAAACCCTAGAAATGGTTGTGCGTGAAAATCCCAGTAACTGAGCAGATTGTGAAATACTCAGACCGGCCCGTCTGGCACCAACAACCATGCCACGCTCAAAATTGCTTAAATCACCTTTCTTTCCCATTCTGACATTCAGTTTGGAGTTCAGGAGATTGTCTTGACCAGGACCACCCCCCTAAATGCATTGAAGCAACTGCCATGTGATTGGTTGACCAGATAATTGCATTAATGAGAAATAGAACAGGTGTTCCTAATAATTCTTTAGGTGAGTGTATATTTGTACCGTGTTAGCCAGTAAAAGGTATCAACCACTGAGGAATCATAACCTTTTTTCCATATTGTAGTACCTGTGTGATATTACATGTGAGACTGTATTACATGTGTTGTATTAGACGGTGGGCTGTCTGTATTGAATGTATGATATTACACTGGGGACTGTCTGTATTACATGTGTGATAAACAGATGACTGTCTGTATTATGTGTGTTGTATTAGACGGTGGGCTGTCTGTATTGCATGTATGATATATTACGTGTGTTGTATTACACAGGGCCGCCAGTATTGTGCTTGGTTCACACCAGTGCTTCAATTTCCATTGTTTTGCTCTGTTATAAGAGCAGAGCAATAAAAAAAACAGAGTCATCTGCGGCGTCAATTAACGGTAACAAATGGCGTCCGACAGACCTATAAGGGGTCATGTGGATTTCCGTTAGAAAAACTGATATTTTACCAGACAAAAAGTGCAGCGTTATGTGCCGCTCATCCATTAACAATGAAGACCGACTACAGTGCGGTCTTCCTTAGTTAAAAGAAAAGCAGCACGACCGCAACCCGACCATATCACGGCCCCGGCTGTACCCTTGTACCGATGATATCTGCACTGTTGTGTGATATTACATGGGGGGCAGTATCTTTACTACATGTGTGATTACACAGAGACTGTATTCCATTACATAGGGGGGGGATCATTATTACTACATGTATAGGACACAGAGAATGTATTACACATGTGATATTACACAGGAGAACCTCTGCATTCTATATGTGATATCACATGGGGGACTTCTATACTGAGTGTGTAATATAGGGAGCATTTGTATTCCATGTGTGATATTACATAGGAAGCATCTGCTATTACAATATTAAATGTGTGATATTACATGGGGAATATCTGTATTTAGTCTGATATTACATGGGGAGTGTTTATTACATGTGGGATATTACATGGGGAGTGTTTATTACATGTGGGATATTACATAGGAAGTGTCTGTATTACATAATAAGCATTTGAATTACGTGTGATATTGCATGGGGAACGCCTTTGTTGCATGTGTGATATTATATGGGGAGCATTTGTCTTACATGTGTGATATTACAAGGGGAGCATTTGTCTTACATGTGTGATATTACAAGGGGAGCGTTTATATTACATGTGTGATATTACATGGGGAACGTTTGTATTACGTGTGATATTACATAGGAAGCGTCTGTGTCACATATGTTTTATTACATAGGGAGCCACCTTGTCGTGGTGGATTGGCACAAATGATTTTGATCAAAATATATTTGCTAGGCATCTCATATTAATTCTTATAGTGAATATAGCGTTAGTTCATATATTCTATGTTTGCAGAGTGCTGTTGCATTGTGTTTGCTTTTACTTTTGTAGTTTCGGCCATGGCGATGCGCACCTGCGCACTTCATTTTACAGGATGTAATGACTAACTTTGTCTTTTGTTTCTGCAGTATGCATTCGGAGGTGTGGCTGTCTCTATTTCGGTTGTGCACTCCTAACTCATTCATACGACCTTGTGTGCCCCGTGCCCGTGCTGCAGACCGCAAATTGCGGTCCGCAATGCATGGGCACTGGCTATGTGAATCCCGTATTGCGACGCGGACCCATTGACTTGAAAAGGTCCACGATCCGCAATATACAGCAAAAGATAGGACATGTCCTATCTTTTGTGGTGCAGAGGCACGGACCCAAAAGCCCACGGAAGTGCTTCGTAGTGCTTCTATGGGTTTCCGATCCATGTCTCCGTTCCGCACTGTATCTTGCAGATTGTGGACCCATTCAAGTCAATGGCTGTTTGCGGTTCGATATACGGTCGTGTGAATGGGCCGTTACCCATCTTTTCCACAGGCTGTTTTAATTAGTGCAATATATAGCTGTAGTCTGCTCTCTCTGAATTCACTTCAGAACTGCTGGTGCAAAGATAGGTAACACAGAGCAGATCCAGTATACATGTGGAGCCTGCTCTAACTAAATTAATTAGAGTCCGGTTGGCACATGGAGAGGTATCATATAGAGTAGATTCCTATCCAGAAAGAAGTCACCTTGCCGTGGTGGATGGGCACATCCTATTTTGATCAAACTATATTTGCTTAGTATCTCATATTCATGTTATATAGTGAAATTAGTTAATATATTCTGTGTTTGCAAGGTGCTGTTAAATTGTGTTGTATTACATAGGGAGCATCTGTATTACATGTGTGATATTACTTGGGGAGCATCTGTATTACATGTGTGATATTACATGGGGAGCATCTTATTTAGTGTGATATTACATGGGGAGCATATGTGTGATATTACATGGGGAGCATCTGTATTTAGTGTGATATTACATGGGGAGCATCTGTATTACATGGGAAGCATCTGTATTACATGTTTGATATTACATGGGGAGTATCTGTATTACATGTGTGATATTACATGGGGAGCGATAAGTGATATTACATGGGGAGCTTACGTGTGATATTACACAGGCGGTTTTCCGTATTACATGTGTGATATTACATGTGGAGCATCTGTATTACATGTTTGATAATAAATGGGGAGCATCTGTATTTAGTGTGATATTACATGGGGAGCATCTGTATTACATGTGTGATATTACATGGGTAGCATCTGTATTACATGTGTGATATTACATGGGGAGCATCTGTATTACATGTGTGATATTACATGGGGAGTTTCTGTATTACGTGTGATATTACATTGGTTGCCTTTGTATTACATGTGTGATAATAAATGGGGAGCATCTTTATTACATGTGTGATATTACATGGGGAGCATCTGTATTACATATGTGATAATAAATGGGGAGCATCTGTATTACATGTGTGATATTACATGGGGAGCATCTGTATTTAGTGTGATATTACATGGGGAGAATCTGTATTACATGTGTGATATTACTTGGGGAGCATCTGTATTACATGTGTGATATTACATGGGGAGCATCTTATTTAGTGTGATATTACATGGGGAGCATATGTGTGATATTACATGGGGAGCATCTGTATTTAGTGTGATATTACATGGGGAGCATCTGTATTACATGGGAAGCATCTGTATTACATGTTTGATATTACATGGGGAGTATCTGTATTACATGTGTGATATTACATGGGGAGCGATAAGTGATATTACATGGGGAGCTTACGTGTGATATTACACAGGCGGTTTTCCGTATTACATGTGTGATATTACATGTGGAGCATCTGTATTACATGTTTGATAATAAATGGGGAGCATCTGTATTTAGTGTGATATTACATGGGGAGCATCTGTATTACATGTGTGATATTACATGGGTAGCATCTGTATTACATGTGTGATATTACATGGGGAGCATCTGTATTACATGTGTGATATTACATGGGGAGTTTCTGTATTACGTGTGATATTACATTGGTTGCCTTTGTATTACATGTGTGATAATAAATGGGGAGCATCTTTATTACATGTGTGATATTACATGGGGAGCATCTGTATTACATATGTGATAATAAATGGGGAGCATCTGTATTACATGTGTGATATTACATGGGGAGCATCTGTATTTAGTGTGATATTACATGGGGAGCATCTGTATTACATGTGTGATATTACATGGGGAGCATCTGTATAACGTGTAATATTAACATGGAGAGCGATAAGTGATATTACATGGGGAGCTTACGTGTGATATTACACAGGCGACTTTCCGTATTACATGTGTGATATTACATGGGGAGCATCTGTATTTAGTGTGATATTACATGGGGAGCATCTGTATTACATGTGTGATATTAACATGGAGAGCGATAAGTGGTATTACATGGGGAGCTTCTGTATTACGCGTAATATTACACAGGCGACTTTCCGTATTACCGTACATGTGTGATATTACACGTGTCGGTGCTGTGTGCTCTGTCCATTTCCATTTCTTTAATCTATTGTTCTCCTACATAAACCACATTAATCCCCGACTCAGTGCGCTGTCATCCAGAGCGGTTCCTGACGGGAAGTCTGGTGTGTGCAGATAAATGCTTCCCCTATAACACGCGGCTTCTCTGCCGCTCACGGCTGCTATTTAGGCTTGAAGGCGTCTTAAGAGAAAGTTTAAAACATATTAACTCTTTACATACATAACAATCGCCTAAGAGGCAGTAATTGGGGTGAATTTCAGGGAGATGTTTATAAGCCACTCACTGAAACGTGGATAATGATTGTGAAATGTGAAGGATTTACAGGGGCTGATGCTTCTGAGGTTACATGCGTTGCTCCCGGAGGACAAGATAAAAGCACGGCCCCTGGCATGTTATAGACTCTGAAGAATGTGTGGCCCCCACCCCAGCCCGTGTCAGGTGACAAGTCGCTCACCTGCACATAACAAGATGCACGGAGGAAGTCTCTGGAAACGGAATGTAGCACTAGACGGTATCACGCATGATAGGATTAGATACAGCAGCTCAGCAGATGTTATCACGCATGATAGGATTAGATACAGCAGCTCAGCAGACATGATAAGATTAGATATAGCAGCTCAGCACACATGATAAGATTAGATATAGCAGCTCAGCACACATGATAAGATTAGATACAGCAGCTTAGCAGATGGTATCACACATGATAGGATTAGATCCATCAGTTGGTATCACACATGATAGGATTAGATACAGCAGCTCAGCAGACATGATAAGATTAGATACAGCAGATGGTATCAAATATGATATGATGAGATACAGCAGCTGACCAGAAAGTATCATACATAATAGGCTTAGGTACAGCAGGTCAGCAGACATCACACATGATTGGCTCACAGAGATTCAGCAGATAGTATCACTAATGATTAGATACAGCATCACACAGCATTAGATATAGCCGCTGAGCAGCCAGTGTCTCATGTGATAAGCTTCGATACAGTGCTCAGCTGACATCACACATAATAGGCTTAGATACAGCAGCTCGGCAGACTGTATCACATATTTCAGTCTTAGATACAGTATCTAAGTAGGCAGCATCTCACATGATAGGTTTAGATACAGAGGTTCAGCAGACAGTATCACAAAACCTAGACTTAGATACAGCAGCTCAGCAGACAATATCGCACATGACAGGTTTAGGCTCTGTTCATACTAGCATCTTGGCTTCTGATCATAATAGAGCTGTGATAGTTATGGTGGATCTGGTTTCAAACATATCTTGGCAAATCTTGAAAGAAACCTGCTGATATTTAAGAAAATTAGTCAGTTTGAGACCAGGTTCTGGTTTTCTTACCCTAAAAAACACTGGAACCTCTGAATAAAATAATATTGTGTCCGAGCCAGTGGCGTAGCTAGAAATGACTGGGCCCCCCAGTAATTTTTTCGCAACCCCTTCCTTTCATGCCGCCCCCATTCCCGTGACTAGTAAAGATCGCTCTCTCAGACCAGGCCCGGCAGCTGTTCCATCCGTTGCCTACACTGTCTATACCAGAGGTGGCCAACCCACGGCTCTCGAGTCGCATGCGGCTCTTTGCCGCTTCAAGTGCGGCTCTTGCGGTGGAGGTGGGAAGCAGCTGCGCAGCCTAATAGAGAACATGGCATGCGCCGCTCTCAGCCCGTACCATGTTCTCTTCACTAGCACAGTGGAGAAGGAGGGAGTCCCTCTACACTGTGACGCGGCTGCCGCTGCCACCAATGGGGAGATAGCTGGGAGGAGAAGGGGAGCGGCTGTGGCCACTGCGCCACCAATGAATGTAATTAACACATTAATTCAAGTATAGGAGGCAGCGGGTGCCGGCAGCGGTATCACATACCCGGCACCCGGTCTCAATAACAGGGCATGTGATCCGCCATATAACGGAAATTAACCCCCCAGGTGCCGCACCTGAGGGGTTACTTGCCGCGGTTTGGTGGATCGCATGCCCTGTTATTGAGGCCGGGTGTCGGGTATGTGATACCGCCCCCGGCACCTGCTGCCTCCTATACTTGAAATAATGTGTTAATTACATTCATTGGTGGCGCAGTGCGCCCCCCCAGGTATTATAAATTCTAGCCATTGGTGGCGCAGTGCCCCCCTCCCCCCCCAAGTATTAGTATCATTGGCGGCAGTGGCCACAGGGTCCCCTCCCCCTCTTCATTGGTGGCAGTTCCGATCGGAGCCCCTTCAGTGTAATCCTGGGGCTCCGATCTGTTACCATGGCAGCCAGGACTCTACTGAAGCCCTCCATGGTAAGCTCCCTGCTGCTGTGTGCACTATGCACAGGGCAGCGGGGAGAGTGTGAAGTCCTATTCACCCTGATAGAGCTTTATTAGGGTGAATAGGACAAGGGTTCTAGCCCGTAAGGGGACAAATAGTAAATAAAAAAAAATCTAAAGTAAAAAAAAAAATTATAAATGCTAAAAGTTTAAATCGCTCTCTTTCACAATTTTACATATAACATTTACAAACAATAAAAAAAAATTATATTACATATCGCCATGCCCCAAAAAGTGTGAACTATTAAAATTTTAAAAAATATTTCCTATGCGGTGAACGCCGTAACAGAAAAAAATATCACAACCGCGCGATGTATAGCTTGTGTCATTTTTTCTGGTTCTTTGTGTCCGTAAGGTTGGCCACCCCTGGTCTATACTGTCACTGTATATAATTTTATTATGTAATACTGTTGAGGGGGCACTGACAAAAAAAAATTGTCCTCCTCCTTCTGGATGGGCCCCTTCTGGGTCAGGGCCCCAAAGCAGCCGCTTCCCCTATAGCTACACCCGAGCATTAGATACACTGGCCCCGTGGTACAGAAGAACAGGAATGCTGTCAGTGAGAAGTGAGATGTACAGTATACACACATACATTTCCAGCTCTGAGGTCCATGAGTCACGCCGGGTGCTGTGTCTCGCCTGTGTGGTAATCCATATTACCGCAGGCTCTGTCTCCAGCTCCAAAACCTACTGCAAAGGCTGGGGAAGACTTTCCAAGTGTCAGTGCCAATGGATTGCTTAGGAGGACGCACAATTCCTACTGTGACCCCCAAATCATGTACGGATATGAAATATTATATGTACTGAAACATACTAGGAAGATAGATAGATAGATAGATAGATAGATATAAGATAGATAGATAGATAGATAGATAGATAGATAGATAGATAGATACTGATACAATCAGTTGTACCATCCATGTCTTTTATTGAGCCCATAAAGTAAACTAAGATGTACCCCAGTGCTGGGCTTCTACTTTCAGGTTCAGTGCAGCTAAAGCCAGGAGTGGATTCAAAAAGAGAAGAAATTTGGGCAGATTTACTAAACCTACGTCATATCTAAAATGACAGATCTCAGACAGAAATGGCTAAAATAGATGCAAAATGTGAATGAATGATTAACGGAAGCTTAAAATACAGGATCCGTTTTTTGGTTTATGTTTTCTGTTCCGCTGACGGTTCACAAGAACAGAAAAATAAATGGTGATGTAAACCCGGCCTTATATTTAAAGGGAGATAAGGGAAATTTGACTGATATTTCTTATTTCATAAAAATATACAATCAGCTGAGTGTGCCCATGTAACACAACACAGAAAGTGACATGCAAAAAGATTTTAACGCAAATCTAAAAGTGGGAAAAAAAGGCCTTTAAAAAATGCTGCATATGGGCCAAAAATAAAAACATATGTGTGGAACCAACCTAATTCTGGCATATATATCAATCAGACTACATTTTATCAGTAATCAATGCAGATATCCAGGTATTTCCAGTATAGATATATAGATGGTAGATAAACATGAAAATAGATGGATAGATATATAGATATGAAATAGATACATTTATAGATACATATGATCGATAATAGATGGATATATGTAATTGTGGAGAAGTGCGACGGTTTATTTCTTTTTTTAAATAGATAGATAAAGATACTTTAGATATGAGAGACAGACCGACAGATAGCTGTGACATACATGGATAGATAGTGTCAAAGGTATGCCATCCATATATATAGCAGGTACGCACCGGAGTCCCACAGCAGTGAAGGGAAAGGATGCCATGCATCCACGGTGCATTTTCCTTCACTTTGGGGGTCCCCTTCTGGAGATAGGACGGCGGGTCCCAGAAATGTGACCTACTCCTATCTGACATTTGTTGAATATCCTAGTGATAGGCCACAAATGTTGAGATGGGATAAAACTTTAACATGCATGGGTCCGATCTGCTCTGAACTGCAATGATAGACACAGGCTCTACTAAAACTATGAGCTATGCCTGGTAAACATTTAAAGTGTAACTGCCGTTTTATTGTTATTTGTGTAATGGGTAGGGGCAGTGATATTGACCATATTTGTAATATACTTTAATTACTGAAATCATACATTTCTATTAGAAAAATAGCCCCAAAGTGGCCCATTTTGAGACTTAGCAACGCTCCTCTGTGTTCTGTTTACATAACAGTGGAGACTTGCTAGCACTGACTGTGTTATGTAAACAGAAGACAGAGAAGCGTTGCTAAGGCCTCATGCACACGGCCGTTGTTTGGGTCCGCATCCGAGCCTCCGTTTTGACGGCTCGGATGCGGACCCATTCACTTCAATGGGGCCGCAAAAGATGCGGACAGCACTCCGTGTGCTGTCCGCATCCGTGGCTCAGTTCTGCGGGCCCGCTAAAAAAATATAACATGTCCTATTCTTGTCCGCGCTTTGCGGACAAGAATAGGCATTTATATTGACGGCCACCCGTTCCGTTCGCCAAAGTGCGGAAGGCACAAGGAGGCCTTCCGTTTTTTGCCGATCCGCGGTTTGCGGACCGCAAAAAAACAGAACGGTCGTGTGCAAGCGGCCTAAGGCTCAAAATGGGCCACTTTGGGGCTATTTTTCTAATAGAAATGTATGATTTCAGTAATTAAAGTATATTACAAAATGGTCAGTATCACTGCCCCTATACATTACACAAATAAAAATAAAACGTCAGTTACACTTTCAGGAGATGCCGTGCTTGCCATAGTGCCATGGCCCTTTTAAATAGTTGATGGCAGGTTGCCAAGAGTCAGATCCCCAGTCCTCTGCAGTACAATCCCTGTACTTCCTGCAGAATGTTAGTGTGTCCTTAATGTTTTTCTTGGACAGAAGTGGCTTCTTTGCTGCCCTTCTTGACATCAGGCCATCCTCTAAAGGCCTTCCTATCACTGTGAGTGCCAACACTAAAGCATCCTGAGACCATTCATATGTGGGTTTGCTTCTCCTCTAAGGAAGTGGGCTCACTTAAAGTTTTGCCTAAGAACATGGCCACGAAAACCGAATGGGATTTCAACCATCCAGGAGCAACTTCTCCCAACCATCCAGGAGCAACTTCTCCCAACCATCCAGGAGCAACTTCTCCCATCCCATTCAGAAGCAACTTCTCCTAACCATCCAGGAACAACTTCTCCCAACCATCCAGGAACAACGTCTCCCAACCATCCAGGAGCAACTTCTCCCAACCATCCAGGAGCAACTTCTCCCATCCCATTCAGAAGCAACTTCTCCTAACCATCCAGGAACAACATCTCCCAACCATCCAGGAGCAACTTCTCCCAACCATCCAGGAGCAACTTCTCCCATCCCATTCAGAAGCAACTTCTCCTAACCATCCAGGAACAACTTCTCCTAACCATCCAGGAACAACGTCTCCCAACCATTCAGGAGCAACTTCTCCCATCCTATTCAGAAGCAACTTCTAACCATCCAGGAACAACTTCTCCCACCCATGCAGGAGCAATCTGGTGATGAACAATGCTTCTTCAAGCATGGTGTCCATCATGTCAGAAGTCAAAAGTGAGAACTAAGAAGCTCAGTGACTAAAACACAGAAATTTTGGGTCCATGGGCAGGAAACTTCCCAGATCTCAACCTATCGCCAAACAAAAAGTCAGAAATTGATATAAACCCCAAGCACTGATTAGACAAAAATGGGTTGTCATGAGCCCAAAAAGTGGTGTTGCAAAGTCAAGTTTTTTACGCTGCCTTCATCACTTTTCAGAAAAGGGGCGTGGCAAGGTTGGGAAGGGGGTGTGGCCAGCTGATGCGACAAATTTATCTTCATTTACGCCAATTTTCTGGTTCAAATGAAGCTAGAAATTTACGGCAGCTCTGAGCTACCGTAGATTTCTGTTTAGGCACCTGGACTGCTGAACGCAGTCGCTTGGACTGCCGCCTCGTCATAAATTAGGGCGTATCCTGTGGCAGCGCAGGGGATATGAAGACCAGCGCTTTCTGCCCGATTGGGTCTTTACATAAACTGGATGGATTTGTCAAAAAAAGTCAAAAAAAAAAAAAAACGTGCTCATAATTGTACTTTAATGTTCCATAGACATCTTACAAAAAGATTGAAAAAACCCTGAAGCACTGTCACTTTCAAAACTTTTGGCCCTGATTGTATTCTTCATATTGGGATAAGACACCCCCTGAGGCAGTTGCATCCACATGTGCGACGCCCGGCCAGTAATACGTTAGTGACAGGTTTTGTCCCAGTTTTATCAAACACAGAATTGTGAGTCTAGCGCTGTGATGTCACATTGATGACATCAGGTAGTCCATGATGGATTACACTCCTACCCTCGCACTGTCTACGAGGACATTATAAACCTCCACATGTCAGGGGGCCAGGCTCTAAGGTCACTAAAACAGACTGGATGACATTTATCAAAACTGGTGCAAAGGAACACTGGCTGAGTTGCCCATAGCCTATTACTTAAACCAGGCTTCTTGTCATGAATTCTGCACCTGTGTCAGATCAGGATGGGCTTTCAGCCTCTGCATGGAAACAAGGAAGTTTCTGTTCACTGATAGCATGCAAAGATCTTGAAGACAAGAATTTGAAACACAAAGGCTGACATTTTCTTAAATGCTGTCTAAATTTTAAACCATAGAGTCAGAAAATGCCCAAATTTATCACAGCGACACAATTTTAGGCACTTGTGTGTAACTTTAAATGAGTTGTTTAATACTAACCCCCGAGGTCCAACTCCCGCTGCCCCGCGACCTCCTCGCAACTTATCAAGCACAGTGCCGTCCATTGGATAGTGGCCATGCTTGGTTTTGCAGCTCAGCCCCATTTACTTGAATGGGACTGAGCTGCCCCTAGGCCACATGACAAATCTGTGCTCACGGAACATCTCGGTCTTTTGAAACAACTGATTGGCGGGGGTGCTGGGAGTCAGACCCCCACAAATCATTAGTATTAAACTCTTGGAACTCCCCTTTAAACCACCTGTTTGCATAGTTTTTCCATAAAAATATTTGGCACATTTTTGGTGCACCTTGTCACATTTCAAACCAAGCCCTGCGAAAAAGTGTGTTGGAAATGCCCCAAAATTATGCAGCAAAAAGTGGTGCAACTCCATAAGCACACGAAGGCCAAAGTGTCTAAGAACATTTCTTTTCACAATGATGAAGACTGGGCACTGGCCCTTTAAATATTTCATCACTTTCTCCTTAGCAAACGGTCAGGACGTATGCTGAGTGTGCAGAAACCGAGAGTCACCTATAGCGGAAAATCCATTGTACGCAGCCGAGATCTGACTGCCACACATGTACATAATACATCCCAAAAAATCCATACCCCGATGCTGGATCTACATCTCACTTTCTGCTTGCTGCAGAAAGTTTTGCTGCAAGCCCCCCCCCCCCCCCCCCCCCCCCCTCCTCTCCCAGTACGGCGAGCAGAGAGCCCCCTATTCATTGTCAGCAGCAGCGGGGGGAACAAAAGGATTAACAGAGAATAACAGTGACAAGTTTGTCAGGCAACGCTTTCACTTCTCCCTGCAAGCAAACAAAAGTAATGGACCCCCCACCCCCATCTTTTCAATGTCCCCCCCCCCCCCACCTACAATTACTCCCTAACCATAAGTGCATCTCCCTCGGGCTCCGAACAGAACTTTTAATATCCCAACCGGGCCTTTCCGACAAACTGGCTGAAAGTTTTCGGATCAACAAGTGGAGGGTGTGGGGGGATGAGTGTGGGAATCCACTGGACTGCGGCGGGACCCTGCACACAACAAAAGTATCATTGATGGGGCCCCGACTAATGTTCTAGAAGATACGAGCGGGACACAGTACCTCATTGTGCGAGTCCTTCACCGGCTCCATCTGCTCGTGGGTTCTGGGTCTTCAGACGGAACATGGCGTTGGGTCTACGGCACCGAGCCCCCTGCCTGATTGGGCTTTACTTGTCGCCTGGGGTGTCCCTCGTTTTGGCTTTTTCTTTCCAACAGGTGCTTTCCAGTATCTCCATGTAAGTCCCAGTCTCACATCCCCTTTGTCTCTTTCCCTCCCCCTCGGATGGTTATGTAGTTGACCCCTTTTCTTTCATCCTTGCTGCAGAGCTGCTGCACAATCCCAGGGTTTTTTTTCTTCGTCTTGCGTCGTGGCCCCCCAGCATCTCCTGCGTACCCACAGCTAGGTCATCCTCAGCACCTGTCGCTCATCCTCGGCCTGTGTGTGCCCGGCCTGGGTGCCAGTGTGTACAGAGTGTGAGCCTGGGAGTGTGTGTACACTGGGGACACAGCACAGGGGGGAGGAGGGAGACCCGACTCCTAGTGTTGTGCTGACATGTCCCAGCCACACGCCCCAGCCCCCTCCCTTCTTCTCCCAGTCCCTCCAGACATGTCTCTGCTCACAAGCTCAGAACTGGTTTGGCAGCTCCCAAAATAACAGGGAGATTTTTGGAGGAAGAAATGTCTCATCACACAAGAGACTGGAGAGCTGTGCCAGGCTGAGGGGAAAGGGAGGGGGCATCCCTGCTCAACTGTGGCCAAGAACGGGTTAACGAGGGTCACGCCGCCACTAAACCCCACAGACTGAAACTTTTTAAATTTTACGCAACCATCAGGCTGAAAGCAAACACATCAACTTAGACCCCCATCCCTAGAGCAGTTGCCAACTCTTAGTGAGTTGGACCCAAGCACCAGCAAACCCAAGCGGTGACAGGGTTAAAGGTATGGTATATTGGGAAAGCTTGTACACTGTGCAGGTCCGCATTGGAGGCTGTAGCAATGAGGGTGGTTGTTGTCCTCACAGTGGCTAAACCTTCTCCAGTGCTCCCCCAAGCCAGACATGCAGGTATTGGAAGGGCACACCCTTCTTCCCCTCGGGGCACATTCTGGACTTTCAGGTCTCCGGGCTGGTGGTGACTGGGGTGTCCTTGTTGTTAAATGAGCCATGGGGTGCAAGTTAGGAGAACAGGAGGCAGATGATGATCAGTCTCTCCTTTACTAATTAGATGGTGGGGTCACAGTACATGCATTAGGCACAATTCTGAAGTATTTCCCAGAGTAGGCTTTTTCCTCAAAGGCTGTATATAGGAGGTAGCTATCATAATGGTGGTCCAACCTGAGTTTTTCTATAAACACTGGCAATCTTCCATAGTGACTAAAAGCATGCGATTACTCCCAATAATTATCTGCAATGCCCATCGGCGGGGTGCAGTCCTAGATTGGAGGGCCAGTCTATCTCATTAGTGTGGCGGGCTCCAGAAGCAATATAATCCAAACCACTAGCAGTAAAGTCTGAAGCTGTATGCGTGTGTTACTTTTACTGACTCAGTCCAAGCACATCCCTCATGGTCCTCAACCTTCTGCAGTAATTCCATGCCTATTTCCCTCAGAAGTTAATCCGTAGCAAAGTTACCTTTTTGGCCACTTTCACCCACAGGAATAGTGTTTTCCTAAAGCAGGATTCTGTCTTGGCCTATTTGGCAGCGGCACACACTAGACACGTCCTCTCTCTTGCTTGATCACCAGCATACTTCCATTACATTACTTATCCTGTACTGATCCTGAGTTACATCCTGTATTATACTCCAGAGCTGCACTCACTATTCTGCTGGTGCAGTCACTGTGTATATACATTACATTACTTATCCTGTACTGATCCTCAGTTACATCCTGTATTATACTCCAGAGCTGCACTCACTATTCTGCTGGTGCAGTCACTGTGTACATACATTACTTATCCTGTACTGATCCTGAGTTTTACAGCAAGACACGGAGGCTCATATTGCTTTCTCCTTCTTTACTGTCCACCAATAGCAGCAAAGGGAAAAAATTTACATACAGGAAACAACCATAGTAACCAAGGTCCCCCCTCTATGGCCCCTATAATAGGCCGCTCTTCCTCTGGACCTTCCTCTTTCTTTGCTGCTGCCACCAGTTAAGTGCACCTATAGATTCTGTTATGTCTCTATTATGGTTTTGTATTTGTGATTACCTTGTGCGCTGCCCCATACCAGGGTGACTAACCCTTGCTGACAGCGCTCGCTTGTGGGTTTCGGCCCATTGATTGCCGTTTTGTGGTGTTTTATTTTTCCCTGATTTTTATTTTCCTTCCTGTGCGTTTTCCCCTGCGCTTTTGCTTACTCCGGTTACGGCGCTTCCCTTGCATTACCTTCTCGGTCCCCATGCTTCTGCGGTCGGAGGCGGGGCCTTCCTCTCCTCGCTGCTGCGGCGCCATCCCTGAGGGCGCTTCCAGTGGATCGACCGGCCGCGAGATCTCGGCGGCCATTTTACATGCTTATGTGCCGCGATTCTCGCGGGATTTTGACCTGCTTCCTTTCCCTCTGCGCTTCCGGCCTCTGCACATTACTCCGGTCTCCGGCTCCTGCGCTCTGCTCCGTCCTGCTGCCCGTTTTATGCGCTTGCATCGCTATTTAGCTGCGTTTTCTCAGGTTTGATTATAAGTTTAACTAGTTCCCAAATGTGCCCCCTATATTGGCCGGCCATTCTACAGGGATACTATGTCTAACCCTGCCCAGACTCCCACCAACAATGTTCCCCCCTCCTCTCCTGAGGGTCAGAGAACCACTGATGTGGATGCACAGGCGCTTGCCCTGCAGCGCTCTGTGTCTGATGCCATCATGGCGGCCATGGGCTCCATGTCTAGTATATTATCTCAGAGCATTACTCAGGCGCTATCTGCCCAGCCTTCTAGAGTAGCTCTGCAAGACTCTATTACTACACCAGAGCCTACCTTTACTGAACCTCCTGTACCACAGGAGACCTTGACTGGTGCGCATCCTGCCACCCAAGATTACGTGCATAGTTCACGAAAAAGGGCCTCATCACGCCAGGCAGAACGGGCGTGAACATGGAAGTGCGCTAGAGCACAATCCCCTTATGAGTCTGACTCGGACAGAGCATCGGACGAGGAGGCTTTTGCAGATGTGGATTATGTGTCAGAGGAGGATGTTGCTCCCCCAGTTCAGGGCCCCTCAGTCTCCGCTACTGCGGCCTCCTCTGCCAAGGACGTAGCATCCTCCTCCGCCATTAACCGATCTGATGCACTGCTAGATTCTGCGGGCGAACCTATATTCGATCCCGAGACCTTGCATCACCCTCGATCGGCGGAGTGGCTTCCCACTGAACATGTGGGTAGATATTTGGAGCACTGGGTGCGTCACCCTCTAGGCCACTAGTCCCCAACAAAGTATGTGACACTCCCGTTGTGGATCCAAAAATGTCACAATTCCTGGCCAAAACTGGTTGGAACCCCAAAAAGGGCCTGGACTCAGCTCTACGCAGCTGCCAGGATAAAGTATTAGATATTTTTGGCCCGCTGGCCAAGATTTTTGAACTAGCCGAGACTGCTAGGACTGAGGGCTCCCCGATAGACCCTGAAGAATTGCGGGGTTGGACCCAAAGGGCGATCTGCATAGCCGGGAACGCCAACACCTCTTTGGCAATTGAAAGGCGCAAAGCCATTTTATTCAAAATTGACCCCAAATTGTCTAACTTGGCGCTCACAGAAGCTGGTAAGGACGCCCAGGGGCTCCTATTCGGCGACTCCTTTATCAAGGATATGGGCCGATATGTCGGTACCTTCACCGCGCTAGACAAAGCCCAGTCATCTATGCGCAGGGTATTCCAGGGACGGGTCTCTAATCGGGCCGGCAGTAGCAGGGGCCGCCTGTCCGGCCGTACAAACTTTCAGGCCCGTGGCGCAGGTAGAGGTTCCTTTGGACAGCGACCTCCCTTCCAGGAACAGCGCAACCCCTCACCCTTCTTCTCGACCAGAGGAGGCCAGTGGCGATCTCGCTCTTTCAGAGGCAACCCCAACTCTCGCAGACCCTTGGGTAAGTCTTCCCCAGATTGGGGATTCTATGGTCCCTTGTGTAGGGGGCAGACTCCAACTTTTTTCTCATGCTTGGGGCCTCATCACATCAGATCCATGGGTACTGACCACGGTCAGGGGCTTCCACATAGAGCTCACGGGGTCCCCGTCCCTGGTTCCCTCCCCCCCCACCCATACCGCTTTCGCGCCCAGATTGCGCACTGGTAGACACAGAGCTATTCTCTCTCCTACAAAAACAGGCGATAGAGCGGGCCCCTTTTTCAGAATGGGGTGTCATCAGCAACATATTCCTCGTTCGGAAAAAAGGGGGTCAGATGAGACCGGTC
Source organism: Bufo bufo (assembly GCF_905171765.1). NCBI lineage: Eukaryota > Metazoa > Chordata > Amphibia > Anura > Bufonidae > Bufo > Bufo bufo. The sequence continues at coordinate 50,078,942 of NC_053389.1, read as the reverse complement.
TTCAACCTTCGCGCTCTGAATACGGTGGTACGCTACCGTCATTTCAAGATGGAGGGGATTCACCTTCTTCGGGACCTATTGACTCCTGGGGACTGGATGGTAAAGCTGGATCTAAAAGATGCTTACCTGACGGTCCCAGTGGCCACTCGTTCCAGGGATCTTCTCCGGTTCTGGTGGAGAGGAGAGATCTGGAGGTTCACCTGTCTCCCATTCGGGCTGTCTTCAGCTCCTTGGTGCTTCACCAAGCTTCTGCGTCCAGTCGTATCGTGGTTGAGAAGTCGTGGTGTACGCCTCATCGTTTACCTGGACGACATCCTCCTGTTGCACGAGTCCAGTGTGGGTCTGCTAGAACATCTGCAATGGACAGCGGACCTACTGACGGGCCTCGGTTTCCTCCTCAACACGGAGAAGTCATGCCTCCTCCCATCACAGCGGATGGAATTCCTGGGCTTCATGGTGGATTCGATCTCGGAATCCCTCAGTCTTCCGATGACGAAGTTGCGTGCGATCCGCAAGGAGTTGAAGCATGCTCTTCTCATTCCCCACCTCTCGTTGCGTCACCTGGCCCGATGTTAGCTTCATCGATTCAAGCTGTGTTTCCGGCCCCATTGCACTACCGTGCTCTCCAGCGACTGAAGATCGCGCATCTTCGGACTGGTGCCTCCTTTGCGGACGTGGTGGTCCTGGACTCGGAAGCCCGAGAGGAGTTGAGTTGGTGGATCGCCAATCTGGAAGCGTGGAACGGCAGGGCGATCTTCGGATTCCTTCCAGAGTTGACCATCAAGTCGGATGCGAGCCTCCAGGGTTGGGGCGCTCATTGCGACGGAGTTTCCACGGGAGGATCCTGGTCGGCAGAGGAGTCCCTCCTCCACATCAACGCCTTGGAGCTCCTAGCCGGTTCGTTTGCAGTCAGGAGCTTCTCCAACGGGATCGCCAATGCGTGCATCAGACTGCGGATGGACAATATCTCGGCAGTCCGATACGTCAACCGGTTGGGCGGTACTCACTCGGCAACCTTGGCCCGGTTAGCCAAGGAGTTTTGGTCATTTTGCCTCTCCAGGGACATCATGGTGCAGGCGGAATACTTGCCGGGCCTAAGCAATGTTCGTGCGGATTGGAACTCTCGCTACCTGTCGGACGGCAGCGATTGGCAGTTGGATCCGGAGGTGTTCTCAGCGATTTCGGACGTATGGGGCCCGATGTCCATCGACCTCTTCGCTTCTCGACTCAACAGGCAACTCATCCGGTTTTTCAGCTGGCGTCCGGATCCGGAGGCAGTGGCGGTGGATGCTTTCCTCCAAGATTGGTCTGTATCCCGCCTTTACGCTTTTCCTCCGTTCTCGATGATTCCGAGGACACTCCTTCAGGTTCAGCGACATCTGGCGGACTTGGTGTTGGTGGTTCCGTTCTGGGGGTCTCAGGTCTGGTTCCCTTCGTTGCTGAGGATCCTAGTGGAAGTACCTCTGCTTCTCCCGTCTCGTTCGGATCTCCTTTGCAACCCTCAGGGTCTACACCACCCACTTCTCCTCGACGGCTCTCTACGGCTGCTGGCATGCCGGATCTCCGGACAACTGGAGCTGTCGATGGCATTTCGGAAGCGACTCGACAGTTACTGGACAACGCATGGGCTCCCGGCACCAGAAAGTCTTATCGGGCAGCCTGGAGAAATTGGGCTAGCTGGTGCGTGGAACGGAACTTGGATCCCGTTTCGGCGCCTGTAGCTCACCTGTTGCAGTTTCTCACCTCACTTTTTGAGGCGGGAAAGGCATACCGGACCATCAACCTTTTCAGGTCAGCTATTTCCTCTACCCATCTAGGTTATGAGGGCGTCCCTGCAGGTCAACATCCTTCGGTCTCTCGTCTGTTGCGAGGTTCTCGGTTGGCGCGTCCTCCTCTGCCTCGTTTTTCTACTACCTGGGACGTCTCTCTGGTCCTTTCCTTTTTATCCTCTTGGCCGGATAATTCTGCCCTTTCATTGAGACAATTGTCCGCTAAATTGTTGGCTTTGTTTTGTCTTATTTCTTGCAAAAGGGTCTCTGATGTTCGGGCCCTTGATTATGACGCTCGCTCTTTCACCCCGGAGGGGGTCACTTTTAACATTTCGCGTCGCACCAAGACTAACATCAGGTTTGTCTCCTACCCCAGTTTCCCTTCATCTCCGATTTTGTGTCCTGTGGCTTGCCTTAGGGAATACGAATCCAGGACTAGGGCCCATCGGTCGTCCGCCATATCTCAACTGTTCCTTTCTATCCGACATCCTTCTGGGCCGGTTTCTAGCCCGACGTTGGCACGCTGGCTTAAATGGGTCATGTCGCTAGCTGGTATAGACACTTCCGTCTTCACTGCCCATTCTGCGCGGAGTGCTTCTGCCACCTCTTTGGCGGTTTCAGGGGCCAGATTGGAGGACGTTATGCACTTGGCTGATTGGTCTAATGTCACCACGTTTAGGGAATTCTATTTCCGTCCTCAGGCTCATTTGTTTGCTTCTATTATAGAGCGGCTTTGAACTTGCAATATGAGCCTCCGTGTCTTGCTGTAAAACTCAATGATTTTCCTAGTCTACAACGTAAAGTCATAGTTTTATTAAAGACACGGAGGCGAGTATTGCCCACCCTGTTCCCTCCCTTGGGTCTCCTCGCGATTTTATTACAGGGGTTTTTCACTTTTAGCCTCATTGTAGGATAGATCTTCTTAAGGCCTCATGCACACGACCGTTGTGTGCATCCGTGGACGTTGTGCCGTTTTCCGTTTTTTTTTCGCGGACCCGTTGACTTTGGGTCCGTGGAAAAATCGGAAAATGCACCGTTTTGCAGCCGAGACCGTGATCCGTGTATCCTGTCCGTCAAAAAAATATGACCTGTCCTATTTTTTTGACGGACAACGGTTAACAGACCCATTCAAGTCAATGGGTCCGTGAAAGAACGCGGATGCACACAAAATTGGCATCCGTGTCCGTTATCCGTGGCCGTAGGTTACTTTCATACAGACGGATCCGTCTGCATAAAAGCTTTTTCAGAGCTGAGTTTTCACTTCGTGAAAACTCAGATCCGACAGTATATTCTAACACAGAGGCGTTCCCATGGTGATGGGGACGCTTCAGGTTAGAATATACTAAAAGAACTGTGTACATGACTGCCCCCTGCTGCCTGGCAGGCCCGCCCCCTGTAGTTAACACATTGGTGGCCAGTGGGCCCCCCTCCCTCCCCTGTAGTTAACTCTTTGTTGTCCAGTGCGGCTGGCCCCCCCTCCCTCCCCTGTAGTTAACTCGTTGGTGGCCAGTGGGCCCCCCCTCCCTCCCCTGTAGTTAACTCTTTGTTGTCCAGTGCGGCCGGCCCCCCCTCCCTGCCCTGTAGTTAATTCGTTGGTGGCCAGTGGGCCCCCCTCCCTCCCCTGTAGTTAACTCTTTGTTGTCCAGTGCGGCCGGCCCCCCCCTCCCTCCCCTGTAGTTAACTCGTTGGTGGCCAGTGGGCCCTCCCCCTCCCTCCCCCTCCTAATTAAAATCCCCCCCCCTATCATTGGTGGCAGCGGAGAGTACCGATCGGAGTCCCAGTTTAATCGCAGGCCCGCCCCCTGTAGTTAACACATTGGTGGCCAGTGGGCCCCCCTCCCTCCCCTGTAGTTAACTCTTTGTTGTCCAGTGCGGCTGGCCCCCCCTCCCTCCCCTGTAGTTAACTCGTTGGTGGCCAGTGGGCCCCCCCTCCCTCCCCTGTAGTTAACTCTTTGTTGTCCAGTGCGGCCGGCCCCCCCTCCCTCCCCTGTAGTTAATTCGTTGGTGGCCAGTGGGCCCCCCTCCCTCCCCTGTAGTTAACTCTTTGTTGTCCAGTGCGGCTGGCCCCCCCCCCCCCTCCCTCCCCTGTAGTTAACTCGTTGGTGGCCAGTGGGCCCTCCCCCTCCCTCCCCCTCCTAATTAAAATCCCCCCCCCTATCATTGGTGGCAGCGGAGAGTACCGATCGGAGTCCCAGTTTAATCGCTGGGGTTCCGATCGGTAACCATGGCAACCAGGACGCTACTGCAGTCCCGGTTGCCATGGTTACTTAGCAATTTGTAGAAGCATTATACTTACCTGCGAGCTGCGATGTCTGTGTCCGGCCGGGAGCTCCTCCTACTGGTAAGTGACAGGTCTGTGCGGCGCATTTCTTAATGATCTGTCACTTACCAGTTGCCATGGTTACCGATCGGAGCCCCAGCGATTAAACTGGGACTCCGATCGGTACTCTCCGCTGCCACCAATGATAGGGGGGGGAGATTTTAATTAGGAGGGGGAGGGAGGGGGGAGTTAAAAAAGGGGGGGGGTCTGCCCCCTGCTGCCTGGCAGCACCTGCCAGGCAGCAGGGGGCAGTCATGTACACAGTTCTTTTAGTATATTCTAACCCGAAGCGTCCCCATCACCATGGGAACGCCTCTGTGTTAGAATATACTGTCGGATTTGAGTTTCACGATCTAACTCATATCCGACAGTATATTCTAACATAGAGGCGTTCCCATGGTGATGGGGACGCTTCAAGTTAAAATATACCATCGGATTGGAGAAAACTCCGATCCGATGGTATAAAAGTGACTCCTGACTTTACATTGAAAGTCAATGGGGGACGGATCCGTTTGCAATTGCACCATATTGTGTCAAAGTCAAACGGAATCCGTCCCTATTGACTTGCATTGTAATTCAGGACGGATCCGTTTGGCTCCGCACGGCCTGGCGGACACCAAAACGACTTTTTTTTCATGTCCGTGGATCTTTCAAAAATCAAGGAAGAGCCACGGACGAAAAAACGGTCACGGATCACAGACCTACGGACCCCGTTTTTGCGGACCGTAAAAAAAAACGTCGTGTGCATGAGGCCTAAGATTGTTATTATTATTATTGTCATTATTGTTATTATATTTATTTGAGTTATCATTATCTTTAATGTTATTTATTACGATTTATATTGTTTTCAGTCCTTCAATCCCAACTGTGTCTATTTGAGTACGGGGATTCCGGACGCGTTTAGTCCTGACGTATTTGTTTCACCTGGACCTATGGTCTGTTCTCTTTTTCAGGTTGAAGGTCGATCCAGTCTAAGATGCCGTACTTCCGGTTAATTTCTCTACCACAGTTGGGCCAGGTTGGCTAGTTAGATACGCTTCGTTGGCGTTGGACTTATCCGTTCCAGTTGCAGTTCGGAGTTTTCGTTGAGGTGTTCGTGATGTTGGCACCAGGATCTCAAAGAAAGAGGAAGGTCCAGAGGAAGAGCGGCCTATTATAGGGGCCATAGAGGAGGGACCTTGGTTACTATGGTTGTTTCCTGTATGTAAATTTTTTCCCTTTGCTGCTATTGGTGGACAGTAAAGAAGGAGAAAGCAATACTCGCCTCCGTGTCTTTAATAAAACTATGACTTTAGGAAAATCATTGAGTTATATCCTGTATTATACTCCAGAGCTGCACTCACTATTCTGCTGGTGGAGTCACTGTGTATATACATTACATTACTTATCCTGTACTGATCCTGAGTTATATCCTGTATTATACTCCAGAGCTGCACTCACTATTCTGCTGGTGGAGTCACTGTGTATATACATTACATTACTTATCCTGTACTGATCCTGAGTTACATCCTGTATTATACGCCAGAGCTGCACTCACTATTCTGCTGGTGCAGTCACTGTGTACATACATTACATTACTTATCCTGTACTGATCCTGAGATACATCCTGTATTACACTCCAGAGCTGCACTCACTATTCTGCTGTGGAGTCACTTTGTACATACATTACATTACTTATCCTGTACTGATCCTGAGTTACATCCTGTATTATACTCCAGAGCTGCACTCACTATTCTGCTGGTGGAGTCACTGTGTATATACATTACATTACTTATCCTGTACTGATACTGAGTTATATCCTGTATTATACTCCAGTGCTGCACTCACTAATTTGCTGGTGGAGTCACTGTGTATATACATTACATTACTTATCCTGTACTGATCCTGAGTTACATCCTGTATTATACTCCAGAGCTGTACTAACTATTCTGCTGGTGCAGTCACTGTGTAAATACATTACATTACTTATCCTGTACTGATCCTGAGATACATCCTGTATTACACTCCAGAGCTGCACTCACTATTCTGCTGTGGAGTCACTTTGTACATACATTACATTACTTATCCTGTACTGATCCTGAGTTACATCCTGTATTATACTCCAGAGCTGCACTCACTATTCTGCTGGTGGAGTCACTGTGTATATACATTACATTACTTATCTTGTACTGATCCTGAGTTATATCCTGTATTATACTCCAGAGCTGCACTCACTATTCTGCTGGTGGAGTCACTGTGTATATACATTACATTACTTATCCTGTACTGATCCTGAGTTACATCCTGTATTATACTCCAGAGCTGCACTCACTATTCTGCTGGTGCAGTCACTGTGTACATACATTACATTACTTATCCTGTACTGATCCTGAGATACATCCTGTATTACACTCCAGAGCTGCACTCACTATTCTGCTGTGGAGTCACTTTGTACATACATTACATTACTTATCCTGTACTGATCCTGAGTTACATCCTGTATTATACTTCAGAGCTAAACTCACTATTCTGCTGGTGGAGTCACTGTGTACATACAGCCAGGTCCATAAATATTGGGACACTGACACAATTATAACATTTTTGGCTCTATACACCACCACAATGGATTTGAAATAAAACGAACAAGATGTGCTTTACCTGCAGACTGTCAGCTTTAATTTGAGGTTATTTACATCCAAATCAGGTGAACGGTGTAGGAATTACAACAGTTTGCATATGTGCCTCCCACTTGTTAAGGGACCAAAAGTAATGGGACAATTGGCTTCTCAGCTGTTCCATGGCCAGGTGTGTGTTATTCCTTCATTATCCCAATTACAAAGAGCAGATAAAAGGTCCGGAGTTCATTTCCAGTCTGCTATTTGCATTTGGAATCTGTTGCTGTCAACTCTCAAGATGAGATACAAAGAGCTGTCACTATCAGTGAAGCAAGCCACCATTAGGCTGAAAAAACTAAACAAACCCATCAAAGAGATAGCAAAAACATTAGCCGTGGCCAAAACAACTGTTTGGAACATTCTTAAAAAGAAGGAACGCACCGGTGAGCTCAGCAACACCAAAAGACCCGGAAGACCACGGAAAACAACTGTGGTGGATGACTGAAGAATTCTATCCCTGGTGAAGAAAACCCTTCACAACAGTTGGCCAGATCAAGAACACTCTCCAGGAGCAGTGGCGTCGCCACGGCTCCCCCTACATCACGCTGTGCCCTCCCAACTGAGCGGCTGCTGCCAGGCACAGGGAGATGAGCGCTTCCATTGCGCTCATCTCCATAGTCATCTGCCTTTGCTGCGGCGGGGCAGGGGAGGGAGAGGCGTGTCCCTTCCCCTTCCTCTGATAGGCTGCCGGCACTAGGCGGCAGCCTATCAGAGGCCGGCGCAGGCGGCGCGATGACGTCATCACGCCGCCTGAGCCATACAGCGTGGGACACAGGCCGGAAGAGGCTGCATCGCTGACATGGAGGTAAGTGTGTTTTTTTTTTTTTTACAATAGTTTTACAGGCACATTAGGGGGGCTCTTGTTACTGGCACATTGGGGGGGCTTATTACTGGAACATGATAGGGGGAGCTTATTACTGGCACATGATGGGGGGCTTATTACTGGCACATGATGGGGGGCTTATTACTGGCACATGATGGGGGGCTTATTACTGGCACATGATGGTGGGCTTATTACTGGCACATGATGGGGGGCTTATTACTGGCACATGATGGGGGGCTTATTACTGGCACATGATGGGAGGCTTATTACTGGCACATGATGGGGGCACTTATTACTGGCACATGATGGGGGCACTTATTACTGGCACATGATGGGGGCACTTATTACTGGCACATGATGGGGGCACTTATTACTGGCACAATATGGGTGGGCACTATAGGGGCATCTACTGAGGCCACAAAGAAGGGGTATTTTATATGGGGGACACTGAGGGCATCTACTGGGGCATTTTATACTGGTACATGATGGGGGGGGCACTAGGAGGAAAGGGGGAGAGGAGCACTATGGGGGCATTTACTGGGGGCACTATATAGGGGTATTTAATACTGGGACATTAGCTCAACTGGAGGCATTACAAGGGGGTATTTTTTGCACTGTCACATTATAAGGAGAATTATTTCTACGGGGGGCATTATGGTGGGCTTTATTACTCCCACATGGTATGACCCCCTAGTAGCAGCACCAGCCTCTCCCTGCTCTGATATCCCTCTGCCCATTCTCCAAATCCTTATTATGAAATCTTTCTTATTAGGATAAAACACATCAGCTCCGCCGAGCCCCCCAGCCAAGTGTTGAAGTGGTGTCCGAGAACCCCAAGGGTCAAGCCAAGTAACTGTAAGTTTTCATGTGAAATATGTTTATTATACACATATAGTATACACTATGCCACACAATATACAGTATACCGCTACACTGTGCCCCACAATATACAGTATACCTCTACACTGTGCCACACAATATACAGTATACCTCTACACTGTGCCCCACAATATACAGTATACCTCTACACTGTGCCCCACAATATACAGTATACCTCTACACTGTGCCCCACAATATACAGTATACCGCTACACTGTGCCACACAATATACAGTATACCTCTACACTGTGACACACAATATACAGTATACCTCTACACTGTGCCACACAATGTACAGTATACCTCTACACTGTGCCAAACAATATACAGTATACCTCTACACTGTGCCAAACAATATACAGTATACTGCTACACTGTGCCCCACAATATACAGTATACCTCTACACTGTGCCACACAATGTACAGTATACCTCTACACTGTGCCGCACAATATACAGTATACCTCTACACTGTGCCACACAATATACAGTATACAGCTACACTGTCCCACACTATATACAGTATACTCCACAGCTGCACTCACTATTCTGCTGGTGCAGTCACTGTGTACATACATTAATTATCCTGTACTGATCCTGAGTTACATCCTGTATTATACTCTAGATCTGCTGCCACAATTCACCTGGTTTTAGAGTAGAAATCTTCCAGTACCGCCTGCTTGTTCAGTGTCTGCACTAAGTTTGCTCTGGTGATTTGCAGTCTAGGAAGTGTTAAGAAAGTTCACAGTTCAGACAGAAACCGTCTGTGGGTATAATATTGCAGAGGTGGTAAATAAACATCTCAGTAGTCACAGATTACCACCCTAAGGCCCCCTGCACACGAACGTGTGCGCCCCGTGATCGTGCTGCGGCCCTCAAAATGCGGGCCGCAATGCACGAACACAGTCCGTGGGACAGCCACAGCGGATCGCTGACCCATTCACTTGAATGGGTCCGCGATCCGGCCGTTCCGCAAAAAGATAAGACATGTTCTATCTTTTTGCGGAACGGAAGTACGGGACAAAACCCCACGGAAGCACCTGTGTATTGTGAATGGGTCCGCATCCGTGATGCGGAATGCCCACGGAACGGCACCTGTGTATTGCGGATCCGCAAATGCGGTCTGCAATACGGCAACGGGAAGCACAGTGTGCAGGGGGCCTAAAAGATAGCCTTTATTATATACCATTAAAACAAAAACTCCAATAAACTCAAATAATAATATTAAGAAAATGATGAAAAAGAAAAAAAAAGTATGATATAAGTGAGTAAATACTCAACACTTCAGGACAACAGTAGGCAGGTGTGGGCCAAGTATACAGTTGCAGGAAAAAGTATGTGAACCCTTTGGAATGATATGGATTTCTGCACAAATTGGTCATAAAATGTGATCTGATCTTCATCTAAGTCACAACAATAGACAATCACAGTCTGCTTAAACTAATAACACACAAAGAATTAAATGTTACCATGTTTTTATTGAACACACCATGTAAACATTCACAGTGCAGGTGGAAAAAGTATGAGAACCCTTAGATTTAATAACTGGTTGAACCTCCTTTGGCAGCAATAACTTCAACCAAACGTTTCCTGTAGTTGCAGATCAGACGTGCACAACGGTCAGGAGTAATTCTTGACCATTCCTCTTTACAGAACTGTTTCAGTTCAGCAATACTCTTGGGATGTCTGGTGTGAATTGCTTTCTTGAGGTCATGCCACAGCATCTCAATCGGATTCAGGTCAGGACTCTGACTGGGCCACTCCAGAAGGTGTATTTTCTGTTTAAGCCATTCTGTTGTTGATTTACTTCTATGCTTTGGGTCGTTGTCCTGTTGCAACACCCATCTTCTGTTGAGCTTCAGCTGGTGGACAGATGGCCTTAAGTTCTCCTGCAAAATGTCTTGATAAACTTGGGAATTCATTTTTCCTTTGATGATAGCAATCTGTCCAGGCCCTGACGCAGCAAAGCAGCCCCAAACCATGATGCCCCCACCACCATACTTCACAGTTGGGATGAGGTTTTGATGTTGGTGTGCTGTGCCTCTTTTTCTCCACACATAGTGTTGTGTGTTTCTTCCAAACAACTCAACTTTGGTTTCATCTGTTCACAGAATATTTTGCCAGTACTGCTGTGGAACAGAGTAGCAGCAGTAGCTAAACTTTCTCCATTTATAGACAGTTTGTCTTACCGTGGACTGATGAACAGCAAGGCTTTTGGAGATACTTTTATAACCCTTTCCAGCTTTATGCAAGTCAACAATTCTTAATCGTAGATCTTCTGAGAGCTCTTTTGTGCGAGGCATCATTCACATCAGGCAATGCTTCTTGTGAAAAGCAAACCCAGAACTGGTGTGTGTTTTTTATAGGGCAGGGCAGCTGTAACCAACACCTCCAATCTCATCTCATTGATTGGACTCCAGTTGGCTGACACCTCACTCCAATTAGGTCTTGGAGATGTCATTAGTCTAGGGTTTCACATACTTTTTCCACCTGCACTGTGAATGTTTACATGGTGTGTCCAATAAAAACATGGTAACATTTAATTCTTTGTGTGTTATTAGTTTAAGCAGACTGTGATTGTCTATGGTTGTGACTTAGATGAAGATCAGATCACATTTTATGACCAATTTGTGCAGAAATCCATATTATTCCAAAGGGTTCACATACTTTTTTTTGCAACTGTATTATACTGTGGGCTCTAACCTTAGAGCTGGCCCTATATCTCTTATGTCCTGCCTATAAACGGAATAGCTGCCCCGATAGGGGCGATCCCGTATCAGGAGCCTCCTGAAGGCCCTAGGATGGCCCTGAATGGGAGGAGATGCTACCAGCTAATATATGCTAACTCAGGATCACTTCTATGGGGCCTGCGTTGCGTGAAAAATGCAGAATATAGAACATGCTGCAATTTTCACGCAACGCACAAGTGATGCGTGAAAATCACCGCTCATCTGAACAGCCCCATTGAAGTGAATGGGTCCAGATTCAGTGTGGGTGCAATGCGTTCACCTCACGCATTGCATCCGCACAGAATTCACGCCCGTGTGAAAGGGGCCTAAAGGTTACAAGAACAGCGTAAAATCACAAAAAGTCACACAACTCTTGTGCAACAGTAGAGGGGCGTGCTTCAAAAAATTTCATTTTTTTGTAAGAGTTCTGGCCATAGAGAAAGCTGCCAAACTTTTCGGCTTTATCAACAGGAGACAGGACCCAAAATATAAAGAAGGAGACGGATCTTTGATGTTGGCTTCAATCCTCCTGGCAGACAAACGAAGATGACACCTGAGAAGCTGCGAGGATTCCAGACCCCGGCACTTTATATTCAGAATTTACCGGTAATATTTTATTATTATGATTTTAGAAGTATGCGCCCCGGGCTCTCACACGAGGGACGCGCAGAGCAGCACCTGGACCTGGGGGCTCCGTAGGAACATGTTCTCAGAACACAGCGTTTGTGGATATTACACAGAATAAAAGGTCATCGCAGAGCACACGTACAGTTGCAAAAAAAAGTATGTGAACCCTTTGGAATAATATGGATTTCTGCACAAATTGGTCATAAAATGTGATCTGATCTTCATCTAAGTCACAACAATAGACAATCACAGTCTGCTTAAACTAATAACACACAAAGAATTAAATGTTACCATGTTTTTATTGAACACACCATGTAAACATTCACAGTGCAGGTGGAAAAAGTATGTGAATCCCTAGACTAATGACATCTCCAAGAGCTAATTGGAGTGAGGTGTCAGCCAACTGGAGTCCAATCAATGAGATGAGATTGGAGGTGTTGGTTACAGCTGCCCTGACCTATAAAAAACACACACCAGTTCTGGGTTTGCTTTTCACAAGAAGCATTGCCTGATGTGAATGATGCCTCGCACAAAAGAGCTCTCAGAAGATCTACGATTAAGAATTGTTGACTTGCATAAAGCTGGAAAGGGTTATAAAAGTATCTCCAAAAGCCTTGCTGTTCATCAGTCCACGGTAAGACAAATTGTCTATAAATGGAGAAAGTTCAGCACTGCTGCTACTCTCCCTAGGAGTGGCCGTCCTGTAAAGATGACTGCAAGAGCACAGCGCAGACTGCTCAATGAGGGGAAGAAGAATCCTAGAGTGTCAGCTAAAGACTTACAAAAGTCTCTGGCATATGCTAACATCCCTGTTAGCGAATCTACGATACGTAAAACACTAAACAAGAATGGATTTCATGGGAGGATACCACAGAGGAAGCCACTGCTGTCCTAAAAAAACATTGCTGCACGTTTACAGTTTGCACAAGAGCACCTGGATGTTCCACAGCAGTACTGGCAAAATATTCTGTGGACAGATGAAACCAAAGTTGAGTTGTTTGGAAGAAACACACAACACTATGTGTGGAGAAAAAGAGGCACAGCACACCAACATCAAAACCTCATCCCAACTGTGAAGTATGGTGGTGGGGGCATCATGGTTTGGGGCTGCTTTGCTGCGTCAGGGCCTGGACAGATTGCTATCATCAAAGGAAAAACGAATTCCCAAGTTTATCAAGACATTTTGCAGGAGAACTTAAGGCCATCTGTCCACCAGCTGAAGCTCAACAGAAGATGGGTGTTGCAACAGGATAACGACCCAAAGCATAGAAGTAAATCAACAACAGAATGGCTTAAACAGAAGGAAATACGCCTTCTGGAGTGGCCCAGTCAGAGTCCTGACCTTAATCCGATTGAGATGCTGTGGCATGACCTCAAGAAAGCAATTCACACCAGACATCCCAAGATTATTGCTGAACTGAAACAGTTCTGTAAAGAGGAATGGTCAAGAATTACTCCTGACCGTTGTGCACGTCTGATCTGCAACTACAGGAAACGTTTGGTTGAAGTTATTGCTGCCAAAAGAGATTCAACCAGTTATTAAATCCAAGGGTTCACATACTTTTTCCACCTGCACTGTGAATGTTTACATGGTGTGTTCAATAAAAACATGGTAACATGTAATTCTTTGTGCACTATTAGTTTAAGCAGACTGTGATTGTCTATTGTTGTGACTTAGATGAAGATCAGATCCCATTTTATGACCAATTTGTGCAGAAATCCATATCATTCCAAAGGGTTCACATACTTTTTCCTGCAACTGTATGTTATCCTGAACCATGGCAGGGCCATCCTAAAAAATAACATAGACATAAATACAGCTTATGTTTAGGAGTGACCCCCATGTTCTAATTGTCACGACTCACCCTACTTTAGGGGCAACCATGGTAGCCTCTACCCCCAGCCCTGGGCGACTGCTCCCAGCCTCCACTACTCCTGTGAACGATACCTCAGAGCTCCCGTGTGCACTTAATTTCTGTGATTACAGGCCTCAGTGAAACATCAATGACATTTTGGAGGCGAGGGGGGCACAGCGGGGGGCTGTCACAACCTGTTTGCAGGCTCTTAGGCTTGTGCAACCTGCATCAAGATCAAAAGCAGTAAATTGGCCTTGAATGTGTGACAGGGTGTCAGCGTACGTCAGACGCAGCAGCGGATTACTGTGATGTCTCACTCAGCATTGCCAATCGTAAGCTGTCTCATGGAAGGGGGGGGGGGGGGGGTAACCTAGTGCCTCAATCACCCGGTAGCTCAGAATGATAAATATTGTTTAGGCTACCTTATATTGCTAAATGCCAAATAAAATTTGGATAAAAAAAAATCGGACTAATATATAATCAAAATAATATATGATACATTTGAGAGGTAAACAGAATTAGATCGTTTTCTAGAACTGACTTTTGCAATCACAAAGTACAGGGTTTCCCTTTACTATTTTGACGTGCATTTGCCCCAGAGCTCACCCTTTGCATTGCAAAGATGCAAAGAGTAAAATCTGCCCTGAAAATGCGCAGAAACATGTTGCAGATCTCAAAATCTATAATGCAGATAAATTTCCAAACCGTGTAGATGAGATTTTGAAAATCTCAATAGCTGGTTCTGTATTACACCACACGTAACACGCGCAGTGTGCATATACCCTTAGGCTACGTGCACATGACAGTGCAGTCCATGCAGATTTTCCACATGGATTTTCGTGCAGATTTGGCCTCATGCACACGACTGCTGTGTGTCTTGCGGTCCACAAAACACGATGATGTCCGTGTGCGTTCCGCAATTTTGCGGAACGGCACGGACAGCCTTCAATATAACTTGTCCGGACAAGAATAGGACAGGTGATTTTTATTTTTTTGCAGACCACGGAACGGAGCAACGGATGCGGATAGCACACGGAGTGCTGTCCGCATCTTTTGCGGCCCCATTAAAGTGAATGGGTCCGCACCCGAGCCGCCAAAACTGCGGCTCGGATGCGGACCAAACAACGGCCGTGTGCATGAGGCCTTTATCTGCATTTGTGCGCCAAATCCACATGTGTCACTTGCAGATTTTTATGCAGATTCACCCCAGGTTTCACCTTTTGCGATGCAAAGTATGAAATGTGCGCTGAAAATCTGCACAAACAATTGACATGCCGCAAATTAAAAAAATCTGCACCACAAGCTAATTACCTTGTAGAAAATTTTAAAAAATCTCATTAGCTGGTTCTGGGGTGAAATATGCACCGTGTGCATGTACCTTTACTGCAGCCAATCATTAATGCAGATTATTGGCACAATTCGTTACTGATCATAGCCCATCTATGCAGCAGATTTTTCCAATAGATAGTTACTTTTTTTCCTTTTAGTAATAAATGACAAAATATTATTCTGCTATTTTTTTTTTCAAAAAAATTCAATAATTAGAAAATTGTTTAAAACAAAAAAGTTTTTTAATTTTTTTTAAATCATCTGTAAATGATATAGATATTGTAACAAAAGAGAAATAAAGAAACAAATAAATATTTTTATTCCTTTTTTTATTATTTCACCTATTCTTTTCATCTTCTTTTAATTAGAATGCGAAGATGTGAGATACATGATTACATTAGCGTGATAACCTCGATAGAACTTGAAATACGCTGACTACATTCTGCATGCCTAAGGGATGTGTACAGCATAATCCACTGAGATCACAGGTTCCTTCTACCAATCCATGTGGTGCTCTGGGGTCAGGTGACCCAACGACGGCGGTAGGATATATGGACTATACGCTAGATTTTTACAGTGTATTATATATTATTCCATACAAAAAGTTCACTTGTGCTTGTGGGCCCAGGATGGGCTCTGGAAGACCGATCCCTCGCCCTGATAATTATGTGAAGGCGGCTGCGGGACCAACATGTATATGTAAGACACCCTTCATATTAATTATATTACAGCATTCGTAGCACCAGAGGTGGAAGCGTCAGTAAACGTTTCTCCATCCTCTACTGCTATACAATCACATCTACTAAGCGTGCAGTTGATGTGTAGACGTATGCCAATGTCTAAAGTCTCTTTGTGCTTTAGGTTAAAGTTGCAGTGTGGCGCAAAAGCTTCTGTATGTGTGAGTAGCAAGCGGCAGTTGTCCTGGACAGTTGCCCTAAGGACATTGTGGTTTCTACACAAGAGTCCATCACATTATCACCCTTCTAGACATGGTGGTGACATTGACGCTCAGTTATCAGAAGAAGTCCTCTGCTCTGGATGGAAGACTTGAGTTTAGCTGCCAAATCTCCGGATGGACCAGCAGCTCCTCTACATTATCTCACCTTCGGACTTCTGCGCCTGGGATAGACCAAACGCCAACCACTGAAGCCACCACAGATGACTCCGACTCACATGCTCCTCAGAGTCTCTCGTTCAGGCCGCAGGGTGAAACACAACTTGCTGTCAGGAAGGAAAATCAGAAATGAATGGTGAAGGAAGATACATGGGTCTAGAGGAGAGAATCACCTCCATAGAACACAACGGGGGAATTCTTACAGAGAAACTGTAAATCAATGCATCCAACGCATTGTAAGGACTGGAGAACAGGTGACAATGACTTCTAAACACCACCCAAGCAGCGGTGAATGACAGCAACAAACTGATAATATAATATTAAAGGGCAGATCTCCACACATCACACAATCTGCAGCAAATATCCTTCCTGGACTTTTTGGTCAAAACTTCAATTCAGATGTTGACTTGATTCATTGACTTGTCCTGTCCTGGAACAGAAGGGTCACTGCGTCACCTCTGGTGTGAAAGCTAGGGCTGTTGAATTTCGTCCGGGTGTGTCTGCAGCTGTGATTATGCAGGACTAGATCAGAATCCTAAGCGCTGATCGGTTTCTCCCGAATTGTGCACCTGTGAATGGCCAGGACGCGTCAGCTGGACCTTAGATGAGGAATGTGCTGGGGAGGGGGGTAAGAATGTGCTTCCATTATAGGATTTGGAAAGTGAATATTTAAATTCTCCCAATACAAAAGAGGAGTCAGAGTGCAAAGTGCACAGCCTACAATGTGGCCTCATCGCCGTCGAGAGGAACCCTGAAAAAAAGACCTCAAGTGCGTGGAAGAAAACGGCGGCAGAAAGAATAGGATTAGCGGGATAGTACCATTACTCCAATGCCGCGCTCAGCATTCCTGTATGCTGCGGAGCCTCTCACTGCCTCCATTGTCTGTCCAGGCCCTTCACATTTAATTTATGTTAATCTGTTTGTCCTAAAAGTGTCTATGAAAAGAGGAGACGAATCCTGTGAAAAGAGGAATCCCAACTAATGTGAAGGAAACCCCAACTAATGGGCAGCATGGTGGCTCAGTGGTTAGCAGCGCTGGGGGTCCTTGGTTTGAATCCGACTGAGGACAACATCTGCATGGAGCTTGTATGTTCTCCCCGTGTTTGCCTGGGTTTCCTCCGGGTGCTCTGGCTTCCTCCCACACTTAGATTGTTGACCCTATTGGGGACAGTGTGATGCTAATCTCTCTAAAGCGCTGCGGAATATAGTCACGCTATATAAATGTGTAAAATAAATTAAAAAATAATGACTATCGTTTCCATATTTACAGCTGGCACCTTTTATACATTGCTTTGTGATCCTTACAGCACGGCAGTGGCATAGCGGGAAAGGGAAGGGGGGGCGTTGCCCTGGGCGTCAGGCAGTATAATGAGGGTGATGGAAGTCTATGGCTCCCATCCCCTCCGTTCTGCCTCATAAGCTTCAGGCCAGGCCTGAAGCCTATGAAGCAGTAGAATGGCGCAGGAGATCGCGATTACATCACCCTGACCTCCTGCGCCGGGTGTCACGTGATGACGTGGCGCAGGAGGGCACGGTTCTGTGTTCCTAACCGCCTGCGCCGGGAAGCCCGAGCAAGACTACAAGAGGCGATGAAGAGATGTGAGTATTTTTTTTTATTTTTTATGTAAGTACTAGGGGCAATACTGGGGGCACTATGGAGGCAGAAGAGATACAAAGGAGGCCGCTATATTTAGAAAGAATGGGGACCGTTATATATTATACAGAGGGGCCATTATATATTATAATTATACAGAGGGGCCATTATATATTATACATAGGGGCCATTATATATTATAATTATACAGAGGGGCTATTATATATTATACATAGGGGCCATTATATATTATAATTATACAGAGGGGCCATTATATATTATACAGAGGGGCCATTATATATTATACATAGGGGCCATTATATATTATACATAGGAGCCATTATATATTATAATTATACATAGGGGCCATTATATATTATAATTATACAGAGGGGCCATTATATATTAGTTATACAGAGGGGGCCATTATATATAATAATTATACAGGGGGACCATTATATATTATAATTATACAGGGGGACCATTATATATTAAACATAGGGGCAATTATATATTATAATTATACAGAGGACCCATTATTAATGGACCCTCTGTATAATATATAATGCCTCCTGTATAATTATTATATATAATGGCCCCTCTGTATAACTAATATATAATGCCCCCCCTGTATAATTATTATATATAATGCCTCCCTGTATAATTATAATATATAATGGACCCTCTGTAATATTAGGATATATAATGGCCCATTATATATAATAATAATAATAATAATATTACAGAGGGGGCCATCAATTATAATAACTAATAATAATCAAACTCTGCAAAGACGACACGCGGCTGAAAGAAGGTGTCATGACGGTCCTATCTCCGAATGAAGATGTTGAGGCAAGTCTACATCACAGGAGATGTCACTGGATGGATGAGGTATGTGGTGCTGTATTCTCCTGTATATTTTGTAGTGATGTATGTAATGTCCAAACACATATTTGTTTCACGGTAGCGTTGGGGGGTGGATTGAGAATTTGGCCCACCCTGCCGCATCCTGGCCCCAGACTTCAGGTCACACTGTGCGTGTTCTGAATTCTGGGGTCTCACACCCATCTACCACATTATCTGTACTCCGAGAGTTATCACTGTGTTATCTGTGGTGTTACATAGGACTGCAGGTAACATCTACTGCATTATCTGTAAAAAGAGGCGTGTCCACAGGTTGGGGGGGGTGCAGGGGTGCAATACTTGGCTTGCCCCAGGTGCTGGCAACCCATGCTACGCCACTGCAGCACGGTATGAATTCCTTGTACATACTCTCCATCTAGCAAGCGCCATATACCCCTATTTATCCATCTTTTTATGAGATGCCCTTTAATTTGTTAAAAATGCAACACATAAAAATACATACAGTTGCAAGAAAAAATATGTGAACCCTTTGGAATGATATGGATTTCTGCACAAATTGGTCATAAAATGTGATCTGTTCTTCATCTAAGTCACAACAATAGACAATCACTGTCTGATTAAACTAATAACACAAATAATTAAACTAATAACACAAATAATTAAATGTTACCATGTTTTTATTGAACACACCATGTAAACATTCACAGTGCAGGTGGAAAAAGTATGTGAACCCCTAGACTAATGACATCTCCAAGAGCTAATTGGAGTGAGGTGTCAGCCAACTGGAGTCCAATCAATGAGATGAGATTGGAGGTGTTGGTTACAGCTGCCCTGCCCTATAAAAAACACACACCAGTTCTGGGTTTGCTTTTCACAAGAAGCATTGCCTGATGTGAATGATGCCTCGCACAAAAGAGCTCTCAGAAGACCTACGATTAAGAATTGTTGACTTGCATAAATCTGCAAAAGGGTTATAAAAGTATCTCCAAAAGCCTTGCTGTTCATCAGTCCACGGTTAGACAAATTGTCGATAAATGGAGAAAGTTCAGCACTGCTGCTACTCTCCCTAGGAGTGGCCGCCCTGTAAAGATGACTGCAAGAGCACAGCGCAGACTGCTCAATGAGGTGAAGAAGAATCCTAGAGTGTCAGCTAAAGACTTACAAAAGTCTCTGGCATATGCTAACATCCCTGTTAGCGAATCTACGATACGTAAAACACTAAACAAGAATGGATTTCATGGGAGGATACCACAGAGGAAGCCACTGCTGTCCAAAAAAAACATTGCTGCACGTTTACAGTTTGCACAAGAGCACCTGGATGTTCCACAGCAGTACTGGCAAAATATTCTGTGGACAGATGAAACCAAAGTTGAGTTGTTTGGAAGAAACACACAACACTATGTGTGGAGAAAAAGAGGCACAGCACACCAACATCAAAACCTCATCCCAACTGTGAAGTATGGTGGTGGGGGCATCATGGTTTGGGGCTGCTTTGCTGCGTCAGGGCCTGGACGGATTGCTATCATCAAAGGAAAAATGAATTCCCAAGTTTATCAAGACATTTTGCAGGAGAACTTAAGGCCATCTGTCCACCAGCTGAAGCTCAACAGAAGATGGGTGTTGCAACAGGACAACGACCCAAAGCATAGAAGTAAATCCACAACAGAATGGCTTAAACAGAAGAAAATACACCTTCTGGAGTGGCCCAGAGTCCTGACCTGAACCCGATTGAGATGCTGTGGCATGACCTCAAGAAAGAATTTCAAACCAAACATCCCAAGAATATTGCTGAACTGAAAGAGTTCTGTAAAGAGGAATGGTCAAGAATTACTCCTGACCGTTGTACGCGTCTGATCTGCAACTACAGGAAACGTTTGGTGGAAGTTATTGCTGCCAAAGGAGGTTCAACCAGTTATTAAATCCAAGGGTTCACATACTTTTTCCACCTGCACTGTGAATGTTTACATGGTGTGTTCAATAAAAACATGGTAACATTTAATTCTTTGTGTGTTATTAGTTTAAGCAGACTGTGATTGTCTATTGTTGTGACTTAGATGAAGATCAGATCACATTTTATGACCAATTTGTGCAGAAATCCATATCATTCCAAAGGGTTCACATACTTTTTCTTGCAACTGTATACTTAAATTCAGCAAATTGATAATTAAAGGGAATTTGTAGCCAGTTTTACGCTGCCCTAGTGAAAGAGACCCTGATTAAAATGCTGGGTTAGGCCTCATGCACACAACCGTGCCGTTTTTGCGATCCACAAACCGCGGATCTGCCAAAATCGGAAGACGCCCTTGTTGCCTTCCGCAATTTGCGGAACGGAACGGGCGCCGGCAATATAAATGCCTATTCTTGTCCACAAAGCACGGACAAGAATAGGACATGTTATATTTTTTTTGCAGACCACGGAACGGATCCACGGATGCAGACAGCACACCGAGTGCTGTCCGCATCTTTTGCGGCCCCATTGAAGTGAATGGGTCCGCATCCGAGCCGCCGTTTGCGGATCCAAACAACGGTCGTGTGCGTGAGGCCTTACAAATTATTTTTGGCTCAGGCATTTTCTTAAAATCTTTATGGGGTGACTCCCAAGCGACCCAAGTGTTGGAGTTCGTTCAGTGCAATGCCCAAGCTACGGAGTCCTCGTATTCATGAGCTCCCTGCGCTCCTCATCCCCAGAAACTGACTTGCAGCTCATGAATATTGGGACTCCAGGGCTTGGTTCATGCTGGGGCTTCTCGTCAGAGGTTTTAAGATATCGAGCTGGCCAAAAACAGTAAATGACCCAGCATTTCAATCACCATTTTATGCCGCCATCAGACAGAGCACCACAAATCCGGCGACAGATTACCTTTACTAAGTGTATAATGAAAAGTTCCACAATTTGCTAATAGACTTTAGGGGAGATTTATCATTCAGTGTGCGCCAGAAGTGGCTTTTTTACGCCGCCCTCAGCACATTTCCAAAAGGTGGAGAGGCAAGGGTGGGAAGGACGTGGCCAGCTGCTGCAACAAATTTATCTTCATTTACGCCAGTTTTCGGGCACAAATGAAGTCAGAAATATAAGGCCCCTTTCACACGGGCGAGTATTCCGCGCGGCTGCATTGCACCCGCACTGAATCCGGACCCATTCATTTCTATGGGGCTGTGCACACGAGCAGTGATTTTCACGCATCACTTGTGCGTTGCGTGAAAATCGCAGCATGCTCTATATTCTGCGTTTTTTCACGCAACGCAGGGCCCATAGAAGTGAATAGGGCCGCGTGAAAATCGCAAGCATCCGCAAGCAAGTGCGGATGCGGTGCGATTTTCACGCATGGAGCTAGGAGACGATCGGGATGGGGACCCGATCTGTATTATTTTCCCTTATAACCTGGTTATAAGGGAAAATAATAGCATTCTGAATACAGAATGCAAAGTAAAATAGTGATGGAGGGGTTAAAAATTAAAAAAAAATAACTCACCGAGTCCACTTGATCATGTAGTTGCGGATCTCTGTCTTCTTCTGTAATGTTGAGCTGCCAGCTAAGGACCTGTGGTGACGTCACATCACATGATCCAATCACATGGTCCCTCACCATGGTGATGAACCATGTGATTGGACCATGTGATGAGCACAGTGACATCATCAAAGGTCCAATTCCTGTGCACAGCAAAGAAGAAGACAGAAGAGATGCCGGCTATGCTATCAAGTGGATTAAGGTGAGTTAAATTATTATTTTTATTTTTTTTTAACCCCTCCAGCCTTATTGTACTATGCATTCTGTATTAAGAATGCTATTATTTTCCCTTATAACCATGTTATAAGGGAAAATAATACAATCTACAGAACACCGATCCCAAACCCGAACTTCTGTGAAGAAGTTCGGGTTTGGGTACCAAACATGCTGATTTTTCTCACGCGCGTGCAAAACGCATTACAATGTTTTGCACTTGCGCGGAAAAATCGCGCATTTTCCCGCAACGCACCAGCATCTTATCCGGGCAAAAAACATGACGCCCGTGTGAAAGAGGCCTAAGGCAGCTCTGACCTGCTGCAGATTTCTGTTTAGGTGCACAAACTGCTGGAGGATGCACATAATTTATGATGAGGCCTGTGCGTTATCATAAATTAGGTGCATCCTCTGGCAGCGCAGGGGATATCAAGACCTTTGTCTTTACACCTTACAATTTTTAAGATCTCTGCTTACTGTCAATGAATGGAAACATCGATGGTTTAATCTTATTGTATGGACTTGTTGCTACCACCTTTAGACTTCATTTATTTCAATACTGAACTGGAAAATGATCTTTATGGTGTATTGGATGTGCATTGGAATTATCGCATATAAAGATTTGGCATATCTAGAATAAGATGTGAGTGCTTTGCTACTTTCATAATACGTGATTTGAAAGAGGGGAGAGAACTTTCAGTAGTTGCTTTAATACCCTTGCAGTACGGTTTCTATTCCAAGTTTACAATCAGGAACTGTATATCTATCCTGACCCTAAAACCCGCTGGTATAGGGGACTGAAGGTCTGTTGCAATGTATCAGTGCAAGTAATAGCCATCAGTCTGGAGTCCAGGGCAGGAGACCGATATGTGCTGCTGAGGATTATATACGTTTTTACATACAATAAACTGGAGAAGTATTAGGTCAAGAAGTATTATCACTGACTGCAAGCAGAGATCTTGTCAATGGTGAGAAATTTAAACACAGTCTATTAGAAAGTGACAAAACATTTCATTTTAAACTAGTCAAACTTTCCATAAGACTACACTGGCCTTTTAAGAAACACAAATGGCAGAATTCACAAAAGTGGCGCTGTAACAACATTTAAAGAAACGTGTAATGGTCTGCAGGGGACCTCACTGACTTCTATGGGAGAGTTTTCTGGGCATGCTCTGTGGCATGTGCAGAGGTCATTGTACAAGGAAAGAATAAAGAAGATTTGTGAATGGTGGATCCTGTCTTATCTATACACAGAGGTGATATCATTACAGGCAGGTTTAGAATGACAGATAAGCAGATTACTGCAGTAAAGTGGATCTGCACAGACCAAGAAGTGGCGCCTATTATTAGGCTTAGAGGCCAGGGCGAAAATAGCAGGATTTTATAGCTTTTGTTTAACTATAGATTGGAGGTCACTGTGTGGGGCCTGGGCTTTTAAAATGTTTGTCCTTTCTTTTTCATATCCTTTCTCTTCATAAATAGCAGCCACAATCAGTTACACCTCTTTTGTGGACCCTTCACCACTACATTTACTGGTAGATACACAATTGTGGATTCCAGCTTTATGTCAGACATTTTATCGATGCGTCAGGGAAACGGAAATCCACAATGGAACTCACCTCGTTCCCAGGAGACGGTTCTGACCTCCGGTCAGAGGTAGAGAAGAGATTCCTAGAGAACAGCCACCACAACACAGCGATACAACCACAACACAGCGATACAACCACAACGTCATGGCAAAACCACAATGCCATGACACAACCACAACGCCATGACACAACCACAACGCCATGACACAACACCATGACACAACCACAACACCATGACACAACCACAACGCCATGACACAACCACAACACCATGACACAAACACAACATCATGACACAACCACAACACCATGACACAACCACAACACCGTGACACAACCATAACGCATATACTCAAGGCAGGCTTTAACTGCACAACACCGACACATGCACATTGTGCCGCTGACTGACCTGGGGAGCTGGAGGACGGACTCACCGTCAGGAGTACCTCCTGGTTATCTGCTAGCGCCTGCTTAGCCAAGTACCGTTCTCTCTTCACTTTAATCTCCACCGACACAGGAATATCAGGGACAATCCAGTCGATACAACGGAGACTGAAGAAGACCACATGCTAGAAGGACACACACAAAATGGAGTCAGAAGTTGCAAACACTTGAAGATCTCCCTTATACTGACTAACGGCGCCAAGAAATTAATTTAACGGATTATAAGTTCTCCTAGGATCAGATGTTACCAGAGACTGATTCAGTGGCAGCCATTTAATGGTAGAGCTGGTGCCCAACCAGTTAATGTCAAAAGGACCTCAACTATGGGACCTTGACTTTGAGATCAAAGTAGTAATGGAGACTCACCTCAAACGCAATGATGAATCCGAGCCTCACAGCGAGGAGCTTCCAGTAGAAGAGCGTGTATTTCCCATCTTCATCCCGGAAAGCTTTGTACCTGCAGAATAAAGGGCAGGATGCAGGAAGAGCCTATCAGGTTATATAAGGTATATTTATATATACAGAAAGAACGAGCCAGGACTTCTTCTCAGCAATACCTGTGAAGGATGTCACCTACCGGACTCACCTACACAAGGTGTGGTTTGCTGCAACGTAGCTGTGCGGAGAGTATGACAGACTGAAATTTAGGTATCCTTCCAGGTGACTGTCATACTCATACTGGTAGAGGAGACGTGGGAGAAAATCTGAGGTGAAGGCAATGAGAAAGGCCTGCAATAAGAAAAAAAAGGCGGGATGTCCTGATGAACTTCACCTTGGCGGCACACGTATCACTATGAAAGGCACCGGTTACTTACATTGACTATAACAGAAAGCTGAGAAAGTGCCTCCAGAATAAGAAACCAGACTCCTATATGTTGCGCCCGCTCTGCCACTGGACGCCGATATTCACACACAAACTTCTGGGCATCAAGACGAATCTCAACCCAGTTGTTGAGCAGGGCGAAAAGAGGAGCGAGCGGGAAGGCAGCCACGAAAATGGTGATAAAACCAAACTGTATGACTGGGACATAGAAATACCTAGGTGATCACTTGGCCCATACAATGACCGACGGCAGGGTATCTACAGTGCAGTGATGTCAGTGTAATAGTTATGCACACAATGACCTCTGAGCAAATGCCAACTTCATCATCAGTGCCTCTAATCCCCCTGGAAGACTGCATAAGACTCTGGTTCATCACTCACCCATCTCCAAGTACTCCTCAAAGAGACCCTCACATTCAATCAGCTCATAATCCTCTTCCCAGCGTTGAGGTTCCTCCAAGATCTGGGTTCCTCGCACCTTAGCCAACTGCCTTCGCTGCCGCCAGGATTTCACTTTTCTGTTCAGAAATATAATGGGGGTTAGTTTCGCTATGGCGTGGGAGGGTATGTTCATTAAAGTTGACAGCCTCTTTAAGTAATTTGAGACAACAGAAATGTTTCTCATGTTTACAGTTGATTTTTTTATTTTATTTTTCACAGGCAGGAAAGGATCACCTAGGGGTGGGCGATATGGCCTAAAATCTATATTGTGATATAATTTGAAGCATGTGCGATATACGATATATATCACAATATATTATTTTCTATATTGGGGGGTTAAACTTTTTTTTTTTTTTTACTTTTTATTTAATAACTATTAGCTCCTTAGGGGCTAGAACCCTTGTCATATTCACCCTAATAGAGCTCCATTAGGGTGAATAGGACTTTACACTCTGCCTGCTGCCCTGTGCATAGTGCACACAGCAGCAGGGAGTTTCCCTTGGCAGCCAGAGCTTCAGTAGCGTCCTGGCTGCCATGGTAACCAATCGGAGCCCCGCGATTACACTGCTGGGGCTCCAATCAGAAGCGGCCACTGCACCACCAATGGGTGAGGAGGGGGGACCCTGGGGCCACCGCCACCAATGATTTAATCGTGTGGAGGGGGGGCCGCAATTAATATAATACTTAGAAGAGGGGGAGTAGAAGGGAGGGGCTGTGGCCACTGCGCCACCAATAAATATAGTTAATGCCTGAATACAAACGTAGCCTGCGTGTGCCAGCCATATCCCATACCCGGCCTCTATGACTGCACGCTGCAATCCGCCGCAATTAACCCCTCAGGTTCTGAGGGTTTAATTGCGGAGGATTGCAGCGCGCAATCATAGAGGCCGGGTATGGGATATGTCTGGCATACGCAAGCTACGTTTGTATTCAGGAATTCATTGGTGGCACAGTGGCCACAGCCCCTCCCCTCCTCCTCCGTTCTCATTGGTGGCGCAGTGGCCACATTCCCTCCCCTCCTACTCCTACTCAGTTCTCATTGGTGATCAGCGGCAGCCGCACACAGTGGGTAGGGAGGGACTCATTCCTTCTCCACTGTGCCGAGTCAGGATCGCATGGTGCGTGCTGAGAGCGATACAAACGCATGCCATGTTCTACCGCGATATGGCGATACAAACGAAATCTCTATCGTTGGCCAAATTTATATACACTGCTCAAAAAAATAAAGGGAACACTTAAACAACACAATGTAACTCCAAGTCAATCACACTTCTGTGAAATCAAACTGTCCACTTAGGAAGCAACACTGAGTGACAATCAATTTCACATGCTGTTGTGCAAATGGGATAGACAACAGGTGGAAATTATAGGCAATTAGCAAGACACCCCCAATAAAGGAGTGGTTCTGCAGGTGGTGACCACAGACCACTTCTCAGTTCCTATG
Source organism: Bufo bufo (assembly GCF_905171765.1). Classification (NCBI taxonomy): domain Eukaryota; kingdom Metazoa; phylum Chordata; class Amphibia; order Anura; family Bufonidae; genus Bufo; species Bufo bufo. The sequence goes on along the minus strand of NC_053389.1, from coordinate 50,051,923 downwards.
CTTCCTGGCTGATGTTTTGGTCCCTTTTGAATGCTGGCGGTGCTTTAACTCTAGTGGTAGCATGAGACGGAGTCTACAACCCACACAAGTGGCACACGCAGCTTATCCAGGATGCACATCAATGCGAGCTGTGGCAAGAAGGTTTGCTGTGTCTGTCAGAGTAGTGTCCAGAGCATGGAGGCGCTACCAGGAGACAGGCCAGTACATCAGGAGACGTGGAGGAGGCCGTAGGAGGGCAACAACCCAGCAGCAGGACCGCTACCTCCGTCTTTGTGCAAGGAGGAACAGGAGGAGCACTGCCAGAGCCCTGCAAAATTACCTCCAGCAGGCCACAAATGTGCATGTGTCTGCTCAAACGGTCAGAAACAGACTCCATGAGGGTGATATGAGGGCCCAACGTCCACAGGTGGGGGTTGTGCTTACAGCCCAACACCGTGCAGGACGTTTGGCATTTGCCAGAGAACACCAAGATTGGCAAATTCGCCACTGGCGCCCTGTGCTCTTCACAGATGAAAGCAGGTTCACACTGAGCACATGTGACAGACGTGACAGAGTCTGGAGATGCCGTGGAGAACATTCTGCTGCCTGCAACATCCTCCAGCATGACCGGTTTGGCATTGGGTCAGTAATGGTGTGGGGTGGCATTTCTTTGGAGGGTCGCACAGCCCTCCATGTGCTCGCCAGAGGTAGCCTGACTGCCATTAGGTACCGAGATCAGCGGCAGCCGCACACAGTGGGTAGGGAGGGACTCCTTCCTTCTCCACTGTGCCGACTCAGGATCGCATGGTGCGTGCTGAGAGCGATACAAACGCATGCCATGTTCTACCGCGATATGGCGATACAAACGAAATCTCTATCCTAATGCAAGACAATGCTAGACCTCATGTGGCTGGAGTGTGTCAGCAGTTCCTGCAAGACTAAGGCATTGATGCTGTGGACTGGCCCGCCCGTTCTCCAGACCTGAATCCAATTGAGCACATCTGGGACATCCTGTCTCGCTCTATCCACCAACGTCACGTTGCACCACAGACTGTCCAGGAGTTGGCAGATGCTTTAGTCCAGGTCTGGGAGGAGATCCCTCAGGAGACCGTCCGCCACCTCATCAGGAGCATGCACAGGCGTTGTAGGGAGGTCATACAGGCACGTGGAGGCCACACACACTACTGAGCCTCATTTTGACTTGTTTTAAGGACATTATATCAAAGTTGGATCAGCCTGTAGTGTGTTTTTCCACTTTAATTTTGAGTGTGACTCCAAATCCAGACTTCCATGGGTTGAAAAATTTGATTTCCATTTTAAAATTTTTGTGTGATTTTGTTGTCAGCACATTCAACTATGTAAAGAACAAAGTATTTCAGAAGAATATTTAATTAACTCAGATCTAGGATGTGTTATTTTTGTGTTCCCTTTATTTTTTTGATCAGTGTAGTTTATATCGCATATCGTCTATATCGCCCACCCCTAGGATCACCTTAACCCCTTCCTGATGAGCGATTTTCTTTTTTTTCCATTTTCCACTCCCTGCCTTCCCAGAATTTATTTTTCGGATCACATAGCCGTATGAGGGCTTGTTTTTTGTGGCACCATTTATTAATGCATTCAATGTAGTGGGAAGTGGGGGATTACTGTTCTGACGGATCAGAGGAAGGGCAAAATAATCAGTGACGTCAACAAACTTACTGCTGACACCCTCTCCACTCTGTCAGGGGGGCTCTACCTGTATAAGCGTTTAATAGAACAGGTTCTGTAGACATCTATGTGGAATCAGCTGACGACAGTACAGTAGGATCTTGGGCCTCTGCACGGTTCTTTATAACTGGCTCTAACATCGACCTGGAGTTTTTTGGTCAGTTTTGGCCCTGTAACTACCAAAACTTTGTGGGGTGAACTGTAGTTTTTATTGAAACCATTTTGGGATGTGCATGACTTTTTGAACACTTTAAAAAAAAAAAATTCAATGGCGTTTTAGGACGCAGGTATGCTAATGATGTTTATTTTTATATTTTTAATATGGGGAAAAGAGGCAATTTATTTTATTTTCTAGATTTTTTAAAACTTTTTTTCAGCTTTTTTTTAACTTATTTTAAGTCCCCCTAGGATACTTTAAAGGGGTTATCCAAGGTCTAACACATGTACCCCCAATGCCCGGACCCCTCATATAGATTATACTTACCTTGCTCCCCGACACCCACGTCGCTCATGATCCCCACATGGCTGCCGTTGCATCTCCCACTCGCATGGATCAAAACATCCAGCGAGCCTCCCTAGTAGAGATGAGCGACAAAGTGGAATTCGATCCAAATTTCTGGAAAAATTGGATTTGCACCGAATCCGAATTTCCTCACACTTCGTGGTAACGAATAAAATTTTTTCTTAAAATGGCTGCTGCACATGTTAGGACATGGAGCAAAGAACTCTGGGAACGAGGGATCACCCATAATGCCATTCATGCAGCCAATCAGCAGCTAGCCAGCCCTGTGATGTCACAGCCCTATAAATAGCCTCAGCCATCTTGGATTCAGCCATTTTCCAGTGTACTTAGTGCAGTGAGAGAGGCCAGAAGGCGCTAGGGAAAGTGCTAGGAAAGACTTGAAAACTTTTATTTTGCTGAATAGAAGTTCAGGGAAAGAGCATTAGAAATGTAGGGAAAAGATAGGGAGGAATTATTCCACAGTATTGAAGCAGAACAGGGTTCAATAGGGGAGTGTACAGCCTAGGTAATAGGAACAATCCTATTACACCTTGCTGCACTAACTGGGGATCCAAATTGCCATTATACTGCTGCTTTCAAGTTTGCAATAGATGATACCTCTGTAATTCCAGCAAACCTTTTTTTATTGGGGTGCAAGTGCTGTGTGATACAGCCATTAACAGGGTGTATTACTAGGAAATATTTATACGTCTTATTTAGGGCTGAAATGATTACTCGATTTAATCGAGTAATTTGACACAAAAAAATCCTCGATGCTAATTTTTTGCATCGAGGATTCGTTTGTGTCATGTGGCCACGTCGCGGCAGTGACGCGCTTGCTATTACTCACTGCTCCGTGGTCACCTGCTGGGGACATGGCTAGGAGGGGGCGATGGTGGCACTAGGGGTTAAGCTGGTAGCACTGGGGGAAAGCTAGTGGCACTGGGGGGCAGCTGTGGGGGCAAGCTGGTGGCTCTGGGGGGCAAGCTGGTGGCACTGGGGGAACCTGGTGGCACTGGGAGGCAGCTGGTGGCACTGGGGGCAGCTAGTGGCACTGGGAGGCAAGCTGGTGTCACTGGGGGCAAGCTGGTGGCACTGAGGGGCAGCTGGTGGCACTGGAGGGCAAGCTGGTGGCACTGAGGGGGCAACTGATGGCACTGGGGGGAGCCTGATGGTACTGGGTGGCAGCTGGTGGCACTGAGGGGGCAGTTTATGGCACTAAGAGGGCAGCTTATAGCACTGGGGGACAGCTGATGGCACTGGGGGACAGCTGATGGCACTGAGGGGACAGCTGATGGCACTGGGGGGCAGCTGATGGCACTGGGGGGGGTAGCTGATGGCACTAGGGGAGGAAGCTGATGGCACTGGTGGGGCTAATGAGTTTTTGTAAAGAAAAACATTCTTTTAATTAGTTTTTTGTCATTAGAGTGCTCGATTAATCGTTTGATTAATCGATAGAATACTCGATTACAAAAATAGTCGATAGTTGCAGCACTAGTCTTATTTGCCCTTGTGCGGTGTAGTTATATGTTCTAAAAATGGAAACTTTGCATGCACTTCAGCCACTCATACACCGCCAAGCACACCCTCCTTGAGCTGCAGTGGCAGAACAGGGTCCCCCAACATAGGCTGATATGTGACGTTTACACCCGTTGGAATTCCACCCTCCATATGTTGGACCGACTATACGAACAGAGAAAGGCCATAAACTATTTCTTAATGAACCAAGCGGACAGGAGTCCTCCCCTGTGTAACTTTGATGTCAGCCAGTGGCAGCTCATGCGTGACACCTGCCGGCCCTTTGAGGATGTCACATTATTTGTCAGTCACCAGGACTACAGGATGAATAACGTCATTCCACTGCTTCATATCCTGGAACAGATGCTGGTACATCTGGCTGGTCAGGGGACTGGAGACGTGGCATCTACATCTCACGGCCACATGAGCCCTGGGGGGCTGAACTGGAAGAGGAGGACATTGGAGCACAAGCAATGTGTAATGAAATCGGTGGTTTTTCTACACAGGTGACAGGAGAGGAGGAGCAGGAGCAGCCAGAGGAGCAAGAGGGAGATGAGGAAGACGAGCAGCGGACCCAGACACACCGTTGCAGTATGCAGTGGAGATGGAGGCAGGGAGTCCCTCCAAGTCACTTGCGCAAATGGCCTGCTGCATGCTTACTTGCTTGGGTAGTGACAGCCGAATTGTCACCATTCGGCAGAGGGATGACTTCTGGCTCTCCACCTTGTTGGGCCCTTGCTACTGGTCCAAAATGGGAGCCTTTGTTACACCCACTGAGAGGGAGGACAAACTGAACTACTATAGAGACATCCTATGTTGTCAGTTGGCTGCTGCATATCTGACCGGGGGGGGGGGGGGCGGCGTTCTCATTCCACTGCCATGGCTGCTGTGGCGGAGTGGAGGGGTAGGAGCAGTACCAGCTCCATCAGCAGCAGCTTGAGTCGATGATGAGCAACTTTCTTAACCCGTCTAGTGAAGAAACTACTCACCAGCATCAGCAGCTAGACCTAGTGCAGAACCTGAACCAGCAGGTGGTGACATACTTGGACAGCACCCTGCCACCCCACATTGAAGATCCGCTGGACTACTGGGCAGCCAAACTGGATTTGTGGCCGCAACTGGCTGAGTTTGCCCTGGAAAAGCTGTCCTGCCGGCCAGTACTGTGGCATCAGAGCAGGTGTTTTGTGCGGCGGGGGCCATAGTTACCCCAAGGAGAACTCGCCTCTCCACCCAAAATGTGGAAAGACAGAATTTTGTCAAGATGAATCACGCGTGGATCAGCCAGGATTTCTACCCACCAATGCCTGATGCATCAGATTCGATCATCCATGCTGCCTCACCCAAACCTTGACAAAAGAGACCGGTTTCTTCTGGCTACTTGCCTCAGCTACTATTCTGATGCTGCCACCCACCTGATGCCACACATCTGATGCTAAGTGCTCCTTCTTACACACACCATCGTCAGCGGGTACTGTTATTGCCACCCACTTCCCCACTCTGTCACAGGGTCACTGTGGTCTCCTGATGCTGCTGCCACCTCACCACTCAGGTCTCCTCATGCTGTTGCTGCTGCCACCGCCACATTTTGTCATTGTGCCACTCTGTGGCCTCCTCATGCTGCTGCTGCCACTTCCACACTATGTCACCTCGCCACTCTGTGGCCTCCTCATGATGCTGCCACCTCCACACTATGTCACCTTGCCACTCTGTGGTCTTCTCATGCTGCTGCTAAATCAACATTACGTCACTGGGTCACTCTGTGGCCTCCTCATGCTGCTTCCACCTCCACACTATGTCACCTTGCCATTCTGTGGTCTCCTCATGTTGCTGCCAACTCACATCTCTGTCTCTGGGCCACTAAGTGGTCTCCTTGTGATGCTGCCACCTCCACACTCTGTCATTGTGCCACTCCTTGGCATCCTCATTCTGCTGCTGCCACCTCCACACTATGTCACCTTGTCAGTCTGTGGCCTCCTCATGCTGCTGCCACCTTCACACTATGTCACCTTGCCACTCTGTGGCCTCCTAATGCTTCTGCTAAATCAACACTATTTCACTAGGCCACTCTGTGGCCTCCTCATGCTGCTGCTGCTGTTGCTGCCACCCCCACACTATGTCACCTTGCCACTCTGTGGTCTTCTCATGCTGCTGCTACCTCAACACTATGTCACTGGGTCACTCTGTGGCCTCTTCATGCTGCTTCCACCTCCACACTCTGTCATTGTGCCACTCTGTGGCCTCCTCATGCTTCTGCTATTGCCACCTCCACACTATGTCACCAGTCTGTGGCCTCCTTATGCTGCTAAAAAAAACAAGATGGCTGCTCACCATTATACATACAAACAATAGAGCTAAGAAATGGTGGTCATTCTAAATAAAAGTGGTACAATACCGACTATAAATGAGTCAATGGAAGCTCTTAGCGCACATATTTGCTCAAACATGTGTCGGGCAGATCTACCAGGCGTCAAGGTGGCTTCCGCAGATGGGTCCCTAACACTAAATATACTGCCTCTCTTTGGACTTACTTAAGCCTACAATATTCATGCTGCTGTCACCTCCACACTATGTACCCTTGCCACTCTGTGGCCTTCTCATGCTGCTGCTAAATCAACACTATGTCACTAGGCCACTCTGTGGCCTCCTCATGCTGCTGTTGCTGCCACCTCCACACTATGTCACCTTGCCACTCTGTGGCCTCCTCATGCTGCTGCCACCTCCACACTATGTCACCTTGCCACTCTGTGGCCTCCTCATGCTGCTGCTGCCACCTCCACACTAAGTCACCTTGCCACTCTGTGGTCTCCTCATGCTGCTCCTAAATCAACATTATGTCACTGGGCCACTCTGTGGCCTCCTCATGCTGCTGCTGCCACCTCCACACTATGTCACCTTAAAACTCTGTGGTCTCCTCATGCTGCTGCCAACTCACAACTCTGTCTCTGGGCCACTCTGTGGTCTCCTCATGCTGCTGCCACCTCCACACTGTCATTGTGAAACTCTGTGGTCTCCTCATGCTGCTGCTGCCACCTCCACACTATGTCCCTTTGCCAGTCTGTGGCCTCCTCGTGCTGCTGCTAACTCAACACTATGTCACTGGGCCACTCTGTGGTTTCCTCATACTGCTGCCACCTCAACACTATGTAAATGGACCATTCTGTGGTCTCATCATGCTGCTGCTGAATCAACACTATGTCACTGGTTCAGTCTATCCCCCTCATGCTGATGCTGCTGCCATGTCCACACTATGTCACCTTGCCACTCTGTGGTCTCCTCATGCGGCTGCCAACTCACAACTCTGTCTCTGAGCCACTCTGTGGTCTCCTCATGCTGCTGCCACCTCCACACTCTGTCATGGTGCCACTCTGTGGCCTACTCATGCTGCTGCTGCCACTCCCACACTATGTCACTTTGCCAGTCTGTGGCCTGCTGCCACCTCCACACTATGTCATCTTGCCACTCTGTGGCTTCCTCATGCTGCTGTTAAATCAACACTATGTCACTGGGTCACTCTGTGGCCTCCTCATGCTGCTGCTGCCACCTCCACACTATGTCACCATGTCACTCTGTGGTCTCCTCATGCTGCTGCCAACTCACATCTCTGTCTCTGGGCCACTATATGGTCTCGTCGTGATGCTGCCACCTCCACACTCTGTCATTGTGCCACTCTGTGGTATCCTCATTCTGCTGCTGCCACTTCCACACTATGTCATCTTGCCAGTCCGTGGCCTCCTCATGCTGCTGCCACCTCCAGACTATGTCACCTTGCCAGTCTGTGGCCTCCTCATGCTGCTGCTAACTCAACACTATGTAAATGGGCCACTCTATGTTCTCCTTATGCTGCTGCCACCTCCACACTATATCACCTTGCCACTCTGTGGTCTCCTCATGCTGCTGCTAAATCTACACTATGTCATATTGCCACTCTGTGGTCTCCTCATGCTGCTGCTAAATCAACACTATGTCACTGGGTCACTCTGTGGCCTCCTCTTGCTGCTGCCACCTCGCCACTCTGTGGTCTCCTCATGCTGCTGCCAACTCACAACTCTGTCTCTGGGCCACTCTGTGGTCTTCTCATGCTGATGCCACCTCCACACTCTGTCATTGTGCCACTCTGTTGCCTCCTCATGCTGCTGCTGCCACCTCCACACTATGTCACCTTGCCAGTCTGTGGCCTCCTCATGCTGCTGCTGCCACTTCCACACTATGTCACCTTGCCACTCTGTGGCCTCCTCATGCTGCTGCCACCTCCACACTATGTCAGTGGGTCACTCTGTGGCCTCCTTATGCTGCCACCTCCACACTATGTCAGTGGGTCACTCTGGCCTCCTCATGATGCTGCCACCTCCACACTCTGTCATTGTGCCACTCTGTGGCCTCCTCATGCTGCTATTGCTGCCACCTCCACACTATGTCACCTTGCCAGTCTGTGGCCTCCTCATGCTGCTTCCACCTTCACACTATGTCACCTTGCCAGTCTGTGGCCTCCTCATGCTGCTGCTGCCACTTCCACACTATGTCATCTTGCCACTCTGTGGCCTCCTCATGCTGCTGCCACCTCCACACTATGTCAGTGGGTCACTCTGTGGCCTCCTTATGCTGCCACCTCCATACTATGTCAGTGGGTCACTCTGTGTCCTCCTCATGATGCTGCCACCTCCACACTGTCATTGTGCCACTCTGTGGCCTCCTCATGATGCTGCCACCTCCACACTGTCATTGTGCCACTCTGTGGCCTCCTCATGCTGCTATTGCTGCCACCTCCACACTATGTCACCTTGCCAGTCTGTGGCCTCCTCATGCTGCTGCCACCTCCACACTATGTCACCTTGCCACTCTGTGGCCTTCTCATGCTGCTGCTAAATCAACACTGTCACTAGGCCACTTTGTGGCCTCCTCATGCTGCTGGCACCTCACACTACGTTACCTTGCCACTCTGTGAATGGTCAAAAATCTGGCAACGAATTTAAAAAAATCTGGCAACTAAAATGTAATGTTGATAAGTGCAAGATAATGCACCTGGGGCGTAAAAACCCAAGAGCAGAATATAAAATCAGTGATACAGTCCTAATCTCATTTTCTGAGGAAAGGGATTTAGGGGTCATTATTTCAGAAGACAATGTCATAGAGCAGCAGGAAATGCTAGCAGAATGCTTGGGTGTATAGGGAGAGGCATTAACAGTAGAAAGAGGGAGGTGCTCATGCCGCTCTACAGAGCACTAGTGAGACCTCATCTGGAGTATTGTGCTCAGTACTGGAGACCATATCTCCAGAAGGATATTGATACTTTGGAGAGAGTGCAGAGAAGAGCTACTAAACTAGTACATGGATTGCAGGATAAAACTTACCAGGAAAGATCAAAGGACCTTAACATGTATAGCTTGGAAGAAAGACGAGACAGAGGGGATATGATAGAAGCTTTTAAATACTTAAAGGGAATCAACAAGGTAAAAGAGGAGAAAATATTTAAAAGAAGAAAAACTGCTACAAGAGGACATATTTTAAATTCGAGGGGCAAAAGTTTAAAAGTAATATCAGGAAGTATTACTTTACTGAGAGAGTAGTGGATGCATGGAATAGCCTTCCTGCAGAAGTGGTAGCTGCAAATACAGTGAAGGAGTTTAAGCATGCATGGGATAGGCATAAGGCCATCCTTCATATAGGATAGGGCCAGGGGCTATTCATAGTATTTAGTATATTGGGCAGACTAGATGGGCCAAATAGTTCTATTTTTCTGTGGCCTCCTCATGCTGCTGCCACCTCCACACTATGTCACCTTGCCACTCTGTGGTCTATTCATGCTGCTGCTGCTGCCACCTCCACACTAAGTCACTTTGCCACTCTGTGGTCTCCTCATGCTGCTGCTAAATCAACATTATGTCACTGGGCCACTCTGTGGCCTCCTGATGCTGCTGCTGCCACCTCCACACTATGTCACCTTGCCAGTCTGTGGCCTTCTCATGCTGCTGCTAACTCAACACTATGTCACTGGGCTACTTTGTGGCTTCCTCATGCTGCTGCCACCTCAACACTATGTAAATGGGCCACTCTGTGGTCTCCTCATGATGTTGCTGCTGCTGCCACCTCCTCACTATGTCACTGGGCCACTCTGTGGTCTCCTCATGCTGCTGCTACCTCAACACTATGTCATTGGGCCACTCTGTGGACTTCTCAAGCTGTTCTCCCACCATCCCCACTCCATGACTGGGCCACTATTTTGCCTTTCTTGGCCTGGTTGACATCATCATTTATTTGACCCTTCTTCTGATCTATCAGAAGGAAGGAAAAATGAGACGCACAAGGGATCCTGTCTGTGTAGCAGCTATAAGGCCTGTATGGTCCATCAGAATTGGCTTATGATTTGGTAGCCAAAAGCATTAGTGCGTACAAAACACAGAAGACATGCAAATATTTCATTCAATATTCCATCTCTGTTTTGGATCCACTCCTGTTTTTTTTGGCTTTAGCAATACTGATGGATTACTGACCAAATGCTGACCGAGTGAAGGCGGATACTCAACAGACAGGATCCGTTTTTTGGGGTATTACTGTTCTGATGGATCAGAGGAAGGGCAAAATAATCAGTGACGTCGGGGGCTCTACTTGTATAAGCGTTTAATAGAACAGGTTCTGTAGACATCTATGTGGAATTAGCTGACGATGGTACAGTAGGATCTTGGGCCTCTGCACGGTTCTTTATAACTGGCTCTAACATCGACCTGTAAGGCTGAGTTCACACTGGAGTTTTTTCGTCAGTTTTGGCCCCGTAACTGCCCAAATAAGTGAAGTGTGCAGTTATTCTAAGAGCAACGACTGTCATACGTCATACTGACTCACAGTATTGTTTCACTACCACAGCAGACTCCCTATGCGTGTTAACCTACAAAAAACCTCTCTGTCTATAGTTGACAGCACAACGTTCCACCTGGAGTAACATACAATGTCATAACAAAAAAGCCAGTGGAAATATTATATCCAAATTAATATCACTTTATTATATATAAAATATGGAGAGAAAGGGCAAGATGAAAAAAGTTATACAGAGAAGCAAAGGGCATATATACCACTGGACTATCGTGTATCCCCACAAGGCTGATAAGCACTTATCGGGTACCAGGTTCGTACTGTGACACGCAAACATCCAATATACACCAAAGAGGTGTGTAGCATACCATATCCACACCCCGATGGGGAATTACACAATACACTGCAATTACCTAAAAAAAGACCTCGACGCGCGTTTCACCTCAGCGTCTTCGTCAGGAGGTATGAGGTGAATCCAGGTACCTTACCCACTTATGTTACCAGTATATATACCCTACTCTTTCATTTCTTCATACCTCCTGACGAAGCCGCTGAGGTGAAACGTGCGTCGAGGTCTTGCGCTTAGGGCTTGTATATCCATCTGGGCTTGGTCATGTCTTCAGGTACGTCCCAGGTTTTAAGTGTATATTGAGACATCAATTTAGACACTGCCATATACAGCTTCCATATTGGGCCTATGCTATTGATTAGGCGATACAGACACATAATTGTGTGCCTGTGTGTAAAATAGGCTGTTGATATTTTGGTACCAGGCACTATACACCCTGTACAGAATTATTAGGCAAATGAGTATTTTGACCACATCATCCTCTTTATGCATGTTGTCTTACTCCAAGCTGTATAGGCTCAAAAGCCTACTACCAATTAAGCATATTAGGTGATGTGCATCTCTGTAATGAGAAGGGGTGTGGTCTAATGACATCAACACCCTATATGAGGTGTACATAATTATTAGGCAACTTCCTTTCCTTTGGCAAAATGGGTCAAAAGAAGGACTTGACAGGCTCAGAAAAGTCAAAAATAGTGAGATATCTTGCAGAGGGATGCAGCACTCTTAAAATTACAAAGCTTCTGAAGCGTGATCATTGAACAATCAAGCGTTTCATTCAAAATAGTCAACAGGGTCGCAAGAAGCGTGTGGAAAAACCAAGGCGCAAAATAACTGCCCATGAACTGAGAAAAGTCAAGCGTGCAGCTGCCAAGATGCCACTTGCCACCAGTTTGGCCATATTTCAGAGCTGCAACATCACTGGAGTGCCCAAAAGCACAAGGTGTGCAATACTCAGAGACATGGCCAAGGTAAGAAAGGGTGAAAGATGACCACCACTGAACAAGACACACAAGCTGAAACGTCAAGACTGGGCCAAGAAATATCTCAAGACTGATTTTTCTAAGGTTTTATGGACTGATGAAATGAGAGTGAGTCTTGATGGGCCCATGGCTGGATTGGTAAAGGGCAGAGAGCTCCAGTCCGACTCAGACGCCAGCAAGGTGGAGGTGGAGTACTGGTTTGGGCTGGTATCATCAAAGATGAGCTTGTGGGGCTTTTTCGGGTTGAGGATGGAGTCAAGCTCAACTCCCAGTCCTACTGCCAGTTTCTGGAAGACACCTTCTTCAAGCAGTGGTACAGGAAGAAGTCTGCATCCTTCAAGAAAAACATGATTTTCATGCAGGACAATGCTCCATCACACGCGTCCAAGTACTCCACAGCGTGGCTGGCAAGAAAGGGTATAAAAGAAGAAAATCTAATGACATGGCCTCCTTGTTCACCTGATCTGAACCCCATTGAGAACCTGTGGTCCATCATCAAATGTGAGATTTACAAGGAGGGAAAACAGTACACCTCTCTGAACAGTGTCTGGGAGGCTGTGGTTGCTGCTGCACGCAATGTTGATGGTGAACAGATCAAAACACTGACAGAATCCATGGATGGCAGGCTTTTGAGTGTCCTTGCAAAGAAAGGTGGCTATATTGGTCACTGATTTGTTTTTGTTTTGTTTTTGAATGTCAGAAATGTATATTTGTGAATGTTGAGATGTTATATTGGTTTCACTGGTAAAAATAAATAATTGAAATGGGTATATATTTGTTTTTTGTTAAGTTGCGTAATAATTATGCACAGTAATATTCACCTGCACACACAGATATCCCCCTAAAATAGCTAAAACTAAAAACAAACTAAAAACTACTTCCAAAAATATTCAGCTTTGATATTAATGAGTTTTTTGGGTTCATTGAGAACATGGTTCTTGTTCAATAATAAAATTAATCCTCAAAAATACAACTTGCCTAATAATTCTGCACTCCCTGTACACTCACCTAAAGAATTATTAGGAACACCATACAAATACGGTGTTGGACCCCCTTTTGCCTTCAGAACTGCCTTAATTCTGGCATTGATTCCACAAGGTGCTGATAGCATTCTTTAGAAATGTTGGCCCATATTGATAGGATAGCATCTTGCAGTTGATGGAGATTTGAGGGATGCACATCCAGAGCACGAAGCTCCCGTTCCACCACATCCCAAAGATGCTCTATTGGGTTGAGATCTGGTGACTGTGGGGGCCATTTTAGTACAGTGAACTCATTGTCATGTTCAAGAAACCAATTTGAAATGATTGGAGCTTTGTGACATGGTGCATTATCCTGCTGGAAGTAGCCATCAGAGGATGGGTACATGTTCTCATTCTGTTTACGCCAAATTCGGACTCTACCATTTGAATGTCTCAACAGAAATCGAGACTCATCAGACCAGGCAACATTTTTCCAGTCTTCAACAGTCCAATTTTGGTGAGCTCGTGCAAATTGTAGCCTCTTTTTCCTATTTGTAGTGGAGATGAGTGGTACCCGGTGGGGTCTTCTGCTGTTGTAGCCCATCCGCCTCAAGGTTGTGCGTGTTGTGGCTTCACAAATGCTTTGCTGCATACCTCGGTTGTAACGAGTGGTTATTTCAGTCAACGTTGCTCTTCTATCAGCTTGAATCAGTCGGCCCATTCTCCTCTGACCTCTAGCATCCACAAGGCATTTTCGCCCACAGGACTGCCGCATACTGGATGTTTTTCCCTTTTCACACCATTCTTTGTAAACCCTAGAAATGGTTGTGCGTGAAAATCCCAGTAACTGAGCAGATTGTGAAATACTCAGACCGGCCCGTCTGGCACCAACAACCATGCCACGCTCAAAATGGCCTAAATCACCTTTCTTTCCCATTCTGACATTCAGTTTGGAGTTCAGGAGATTGTCTTGACCAGGACCACCCCCCTAAATGCATTGAAGCAACTGCCATGTGATTGGTTGACTAGATAATTGCATTAATGAGAAATAGAACAGGTGTTCCTAATAATTCTTTAGGTGAGTGTATATATTCATGTTGCTGATGGTTGCCATGGACGTTGGCTGTGGACCGCATTAACATCCATGATTTTTTTTTTAGGTAATTGCAGTGTATTGTGTAATTCCCCATCAGGGTGTGGATATGGTATGCTACACACCTCTTTGCTGTATATTGGATGTTTGCGTGTCACAGTACGAACCAGGTACCCGATAAGTGCTTATCAGCCTTGTGGGGATACACGATAGTCCAGTGGTATATATGCCCTTTGCTTCTCTGTATAACTTTTTCCATCTTGCCCTTTTTCTCCATATTTTATATATAATAAAGTGATATGAATTTGGATATATTATTTCCACTGGCTTTTTTGTTATCCCTATGTGTGTTACTGCAAGGCACAGTGTTCTACACCAATATACAGGCTCTTTGCAGCCAGGATGCGATTCGCCGCAAATAAATTCGGATCTAATCTTTTCCGAAAATTTGTCGAACCTGCCAAATCGAATTTTTGAGAAATTCGCTCATCTCTACTCCCTAGCGTCACTTGCGAAACTAGGGTGGCTCGCCCCCGTCATGGCCTGCTATTACCTGCTCAGCCCAGGGAGATGCAGCAGCGGCCATGAGGGGATAAGGAGCGACATGGGTGCTGGGGAGCAGGGTAAGTATAATCTATATAATGGGACCCGGGCATTGGGGGGCATGTGTTAGACTTTGGATAACCCCTTTAACATGCGATCATCTGATTTAACAATGCAGCCTAAGGGAGGTTCACTTATGCTCCATAGGAAGTTGGCTATGACAGGCCTCGGAGCCTTCAGAAGACCTGGATAGTTCATCAGTATCTGATCTGTGGGGGTTACAGATTATGAACTCCGCCAATCAGCTGTTTGAGAAGGCATCAGCACTCCTGTGAGCACCGCGGTCTTCTCTCAGCTCACCAAGCACAGTGTCGTACATTGTATAGCGGCCGTGCTTGGTATCGCAGCTCGACCCCATTCACTTCAATGGGGCTGAGCTGCGTCTAGGCCACGTGACAGATGAATGTGACTTTACATGGCCTAGGCAAAGCTATAGAAGGCGCAGCACCACAGCGAGCACTGGTGCCTTCTCAAAGAGCTGATCGGTGGGGGTCCCAGGTGTTGGACCACCACTGATCAGATACTGATGACCTATCCAAAAGATAGGTCATCATTAAAAATACTCTCAGAAAACTCCTTTAAAGGGCTTTTCCTAGAGTAATGATGTTTTAGCAAGTG
Organism: Bufo bufo; assembly: GCF_905171765.1. Classification (NCBI taxonomy): domain Eukaryota; kingdom Metazoa; phylum Chordata; class Amphibia; order Anura; family Bufonidae; genus Bufo; species Bufo bufo. The sequence goes on along the minus strand of NC_053389.1, from coordinate 50,036,802 downwards.
CCTGCAGCCTGTCCTCTGAAACAGAAGATTCATGCTTCCCTGCTCCTTGCAACTCTGGTCCTCGGCATTGCCTCTGCAGTCTCCATCTTCCAGTCTGTTATCTTCCGGCAGTGTGAGGGCATGGTCACATGAACCGCTCCAGCCAATGACTGGCTTCATCGGTGATATGATGCATGTGACCGTTGAAGTCAGGCATTGCCTAGAGTGGTGCATGTGACCATGACCATGCACCGCCAGAACAAAGCATTGCAGGGACTGTGCCGAGGAACGAAGCGGCGTGGAGCACGTAAGTATGAATCTTCTGTTTCAAGAGGCAGGCTGAGGGCACTAGCTAAAAAATTTCATTATTCTTGAAAAACCCTTCAAGGATTCAATGGGTCCTGGAAAACCCCCTTAATGCAGTGGATGGATTATTGTGGAGCAAACTTACGGTACGAGAAATTCCTGCACATTGCTGACAATCTGCTTCCCAACCATTATAATGAAGAGCTGCTGAGCAAGTTCTATGAGACATCCGCCAGGACCGCACTGCCACAAGACAAATACATGTCAAGTTAAAGGAGAACTCTACCCATCATGTTTAATAACGTAACAATATACAGTATGGTATGTTGATGAGTCTGGCATTCAAGAGAATGGTCTGGAGAGAAAGCAGACCCTGCTCTTTAATCCCAAACAAATGATCTGTGAGGTCGGTTAATGGAACATCTACCAGATACAACAGGGAAATAAAATCAATGAAGAAGGGTCTGTTCCCTCTCTACTCACGTCTTCATTTCTCATGCCCATCAGTTTGCCGTACTCCCCGGGATATCCCACAAATCTGAAGAACACAAACAGACACATCTCAGGTTCGTCACACGTTACATCTACTCCATGTTACATTGATTGTTTTTGGAAATCCCATTCACACACTGCGGCAGAAACCCTCCAGGGGTATATTTGGCCTTCTAGAACCATCTCACCTGCCCTTGAAGAAAGCCACATAGAACGGGGATGAGTAGAAATTCACAAACTGGAAGATAAAAACTTTGAAGGTGAAGGCGTCTTCATGCAAGGACTGAGTGCGATGCATCTCTGTGAGGAGGAATCACATCAATGTGTCAGCCACATACCATTCATTGCAGTAAAACATTCAGCATGTATGGAGTGTCCCTTTAATATGACAGATGTGCAGCATGCCCTGTTATATGGCTCTGTCTCCTTCTGTGTGCAGGTGAAAACATCAGTGCGGTGGGGGCTGCCATGGGGCCTGAACAAAGGCAACCAACATAGGTCCAGGTCCTGGTGTTTGACCTGTTGGCCATCTGCGTCTTTTCTGATATTGACATTCGCTCTCCTGTATTTACAGAGTGCTAATAAAAGTACAACACATCAGCAGCAAAAATCTGACAGCAAACAGAGATCTTGACAATGGTAAAGAATTAAAAAAATAAATAAAAGCTGCAGATTGTCTCATTATGCTGGTGTTGATATTATTAAGTAGAAACAGGGCAAAAGAACGTCTGGGATTTGTAACATTCGTTGCAGTTTTAACAGATGTAAAGAATTTATTGGAGATTCTGCAGAGACGCATCCAAAATGCTGCCGGACGAGGGCCGGGTCCCCGCAGAGCAAAGCTATATAAAGGAACGCGGTCTACGGTAAATCTCACATTCCCAGCAGCTGCCACTGATGCAGTTATTGAGCCTCCAGCAACACCGCTCGTTACACATCCAGAGTATGTAGCGCCCTCTAGAGGTCTGTCAGCCTTGCACTGCACATAAATAATATGCAGCTCCCCCTACAGGTTAAGATGATGCGGGGACATTAGAATTGACATTTGGTTACAAGAAGGTGACACCGTGCTGTTACATATCACACACATGTGTAAGGGATGCAGTAGGCTCAATTCTCATAATTCTCATGTTTATCTGTCAATTTACGGGAAAGCTGATAACTTGTGGCACTACAATTACTCGACTGTTCTCCAGCATCCGTCCACAGCTCAGAAGGATTGTAAGAATATAGAGTGTAAGCTCCTGTGGTGCATGACTGATGTGTCAATGCCATTAATTTAAATATTAGGAATTCTACCAGATCCACATGTATACTACTCCCCCATTATCTATCACGTGTATATTACTCCCCATCATTTATCACATTTATATTACTCCGCATCATTTATCACATGTAAACTACTCTCCCATTATCTATCACTTGTATACTACTCCCCATTATCTATCACTTGTATACTACTCCCCATTATCTATCACTTGTATACTACTCCCCATTATCTATCACTTGTATACTACTCCCCATTATCTATCACACGTATACTACTTCTGATGATCTATTACAATTATACTACTCCCCCATCATTTATCACATAAACTCCCCCATCATCTATCAGGTGTATATTACTTCTCATCATCTATCACAGGTATACTGCTCTCAAATTATCTATCACATATACTACTCCCCATCATCTATGACAAGTATACTACTCCACATCATCTATCGCATGTATACTATTTTCCAATCATCTATCACATGTATACCACTGCACATCACCTATCACATATACTACTTCCCATCATTTATCACATGTATACTACTCCTCATGATCTATGACATGTATACTACTCCTCATGATCTATGACATGTATACTACTCCTCATGATCTATGACATGTATACTACTCCTCATGATCTATCACATGTATACTACTCCTCATGATCTATCACATGTATACTACTCCTCATGATCTATCACATGTATACTACTCCTCATGATCTATCACATGTATACTACTCCTCATGATCACGTATATACTGGTACTATTTCCTCATTCTCTACCACATGTATACTCCTTCCCATCATCTATCACATGTATTCTATTTCTACATGATCTATTACATGTATACTACTCCCCCACCATATAATACATGATTATGTACTAAATACATGTGTACTTCTCACCCCAGCGGGTTAGCTTCTCAGCCAGTGAGGTGTAGACCTGACTCATTAGAAGGATAAGGACTAAATTCACCATTGAGCTGCTGATATTTGCAATGTTTCCAGCCTGAAAATACAGAAAACAACAAAATACAAAAATCACTAAATGGAGCAGTATATAACCTAATTTTGATCAGTGAGGCCATATACAGATCTACTCATATCAACAGCACCATATACTCTGCCATCCATATCAACAGCACCATATACTCTGCCATCCATATCAACAGGACCATATACTCTACCACTCATATCAGCAGGGCCATGTACTCTGCCATTCGTAGCAATGTGGTCATATACAATACCACCAATTACAACAGCACCATATACAATGCAACTCATATCCATGGGGCAGTATATAACACCCACTTATCATTCAATTAAAGGGCCTAAACAGCTGATACTTGAGAACTTTGGTGAGTGGGGTCCCTGGTTGTGCCCAGGTCATACCTGTGTCATGAGGATGCTGTTTCCTGTGTGATACATCATCATACTGACTATCCCCCTATACATGATGACCGACACCAAGAAGATCATGACCACGCAGAGCTGTGAAGAGGAGAGAAGTTGACAATTTCTCCATAGACCCTCTATCTAGCTGAGGCCACCTCCTTCTTATCCTGGCAAATAAAATAACTGATGACATCACTACTGGAAATTTATGGGTGATGATGTCATATCCTGCGGGTTGTATATCTTAGAAGGGCACTTCAGATGCCTAAAAATTTAAATTTTGACACATATATACCAGTTTACACGTCATATAGTCTCACCATGATCACAATCACCATGGAACCAGTGAGGATCCTAGAGAGACGGTCCCTCTTTGGAAAATACGGTTCTTTGACCCCAGTAACTGGGTTCTGCTCCATTTGAGGTGCCATCGCAGCAAACTCTGGGCGGGGACGTTCCTTGTTAAAGAGAGAAAAGAAATTGATATGAACGTCAAAGAAAACATTGGGATAAGTGTGGTCCTTGAACATTGTGGCACCAAGTCCATGACATGCCAGTGAATAGAAATGTTACCCTACACCAGTCATGGATGACATGAAACCACACATCCACCGGTCAGCTACACAGAGGCTCATCAATTCTCAATTCACCTCATCTTCTTGGAAGTCCATGCAGTCCCAGTGATGAGCCAACGTGGCGTTCTTCCTCTTCCAGTATTCCAAGAAGGTGACTGCCCAGAAGGACATGAAGATGCTGAAGAACACAGTCCCAGGGTGATCAAACAGGTAACCGACCTGAAGAAGGCACACATATTATAATGCCAAACCCCAGGAATCAGATCACTGTTGGAAGTGACCAGAAGACGTACCTTGGCCATGGGACAGATCTCGGAGATGTACCAGTTTTTACAGGTGTCACATAAGGGACACATCAGGTACTTCTCCTCACTCTGACATATCTCCTGCCTGTGGAGCACAACATACAGTTTTCTGTTAATCTTCTGTCAGTATCACCCACTGGGTTCAAGGCTTGTTGATGCCCTCACACTCACGCTGCTCTGTTAGTACCCATGGTCAGGACACCAGAGATGAAGACACATGTCCCAATCACAGCAGCTGGAAGCAACCAGGCTGTGTAGAATCCTAGAAGACGAGGAGAAGGACAATTGTCGTTCATGCATCCGCAGGTTATTTATGGTTTTCCAGACTGCACCAACAAATGTTTTGGCGCGGTTTCCACACAGACACCACAGGACACCGCGGCAAGAGTCTGCTCCTGCTTTAGCGCTATTTAATGGGGCTGAACCAAAATCGGATCCTCGTAATGTGCGTCATACGCACATGCTAAGCAGATGAGATTTTTACACATGTGGAAATTGACTTGTTTTGATATCAGCAGCATGCTAATTGTTTGTGCGGATTTTCAGTGCAGAAGTGGGGCAAATACACATCAAAATCCGCAGACTTTGGTAGGGAAATGCAATGAACACCACACGAAAATCCACGCAAAAAATCTACATAAACTACAATGCTGTATGTTGACATGGCTAAAGACACGTCTAAAAAATACAACATGTATTGGCTGTGAAATCCATAACAGAAATTTGAGACTGACCCTCGAATTTCTGCAGCGGACTAGCAGCTTGTCGTGTAGTTTCTCTGACTGCGGATTAGCCAAATTCAATGGAGCTAGTCCACTTGTTAACACCTGGCACACTTTCCATGCAGAAACCAAGCCAAAAAGGACATCTTCCTTCGTATAAATGACATGCTAAAAAGTTTAAGATCTCCCTTCAGAATACTGAAAGAACAAAGTGAAGACAACAGAAAAATTCACATCCTGTGAATGTTATGTCTGGATCTGGTGCGGTTGTTCTGGAGATGTTAGCGCCACCCAGTGTGAGCTCCATGTCATTACAACAAAATAAACAGGATCTAATAAGGACTGGGAGCTCTTAGGGCTGTGTCCCCCGTGCCCATGCTAGCGTTCCGCAATGCACAGGCATCATTTGTGTTCACGCCATTTGAGGATGTAGACCCCCTGACTTCAATGGGTTCTCGATCCACAAGAGGCGGTCTGCATTGCAAAAATAGGACATGTTTTATTTTTTTGCCTTGCGAAGGCACAGACCAAAATCCCACTGAAGCAATTCGTAGTGCTTCCACGGGCTTCCGATCTGTGCCTCTCCACCGCGAAAGATAGGTGAAGTCCTATCTTCGGTCATATCTGGCAGATGTGGACCCATTCAAGTCAATGGGTCCACATCTGCACCACGGAGTGCACACGCTTACGCTTGTGTGCATGAGCCCTTAGTCTACAGAAATCTGTACTTAGAATATATTATACTTACCCAGCCAGGCGAAGTATATAGCCACCTTCTCCCCAAAATACTCCCGAATGTGGTCCAAGGGCTGATACTTATACCACTGAGACCAGTGGGACCAGTACTGGAAGAGGATCTGGCGCGGGTTGAGGCTTTCTGGGGCCACCTTATAGTCTGGTAGCTCATAAGGACCCTGTTAGAAGAAGATAATGGATTAGTTGCATCAAGGGATGTATATTTTTTTACATTGTATTTTCTACACTGCAATGAAGGAACGTTACAAATAGTCTTTGAAAATCTGAATTTGTCTACAGCTCCTATGCAGAGCTATGTGAGTCAATGTACCCTGCAGTCATACCGCCATCCATCTGTCCTCTTCTCCCTGCTATACTACCAAATGTACATACAGTAAGAAGTAGAGGACAGATGGAAGTATGCCTGGACAATCAGACTGCACAAGGTTGTTTTGTAGTTTGCTCCCATGTAGTAGATGCATAGCTCTGCCATGGAGCTGCTCACCTCATGAAGGGGGAACGCTGCTGTGTATATCCCTTCCTTTATCATCCGCTCAATGCCGACCTCTGCGTGCTTGCGTTTCCCATACAGAGTGCGTGAAAGGATCTCATAAAGCTGAAGAACAAAGGGGGGGATATGGGGAAAGTTACCAGCGAGTTCAACAGAGTCTGAACAATGCGGCACCGCATAGCTATCCACTCACAATCCGGCTTCTTTGGGTGTTCGTGAAATACGTTGCTTGACACTCACTGCCCAGAAACCTGAGGACAAAAAATGAAGGAAATTATTCAGAATCTGCCGAATATAGAGCCGGATAATAAACATAAAACAACTTCTAGAATCTTGTGCAATTGGGAATGTATGACCGATAATCTGAATGCCCTTTTAAAGGTGTATTTAAACCAAAGTCCACCAGCAGAATAGTGAGTACAGCTCTGGAGCATAATACAGGATGTAACTCAGGATCGGTACAGGATAAGTAATGTAATGTATGTACACAGTGACTGCACCAGCAGAATAGTGAGTGCAGCTCTGGAGTATAATACAGGATGTGACTCAGGATCAATATAGGATAAGCAATGTAATGTATGTACAGTCGTGGCCAAAAGTTTTGAGAATTACATAAATATTGGAAATTGGAAAAGTTGCTGCTTAAGTTTTTATAATAGCAATTTGCATATACTCCAGAATGTTATGAAGAGTGATCAGATGAATTGCATAGTCCTTCTTTGCCATAAAAATGAACTTAATCCCAAAAAAACCTTTCCACTGCTTTTCATTGCTGTCATTAAAGGACCTGCTGAGATCATTTCAGTAATTGTCTTGTTAGCTCAGGTGACAATGTTGACGAGCACAAGGCTGGAGATCATTATGTCAGGCTGATTGGGTTAAAATGGCAGACTTGACATGTTAAAAGGAGGGTGATGCTTGAAATCATTGTTCTTCCATTGTTAACCATGGTGACCTGCAAAGAAACGCGTGCAGCCATCATTGCGTTGCATAAAAATGGCTTCACACGCAAGGATATTGTGGCTACTAAGATTGCACCTCAATCAACAATTTATAGGATCATCAAGAACGTCAAGGAAAGAGGTTCAATTCTTGTTAAGAAGGCTTCAGGGCGTCCAAGAAAGTCCAGCAAGCGCCAGGATTGTCTCCTAAAGAGGATTCAGCTGCGGGATCGGAGTGCCACCAGTGCAGCGCTTGCTCAGGAATGGCAGCAGGCAGGTGTGAGCGCATCTGCACGCACAGTGAGGCGAAGACTTTTGGAAGATGGCCTGGTGTCAAGAAGGGCAGCAAAGAAGCCACTTCTCTCCAAAAAAAACATCAGGGACAGATTGATCTTCTGCAGAAAGTATGGTGAATGGACTGCTGAGGACTGGGGCAAAGTCATATTCTCCGATAAAGCCTCTTTCCGATTGTTTGGGGCATCTGGAAAAAGGCTTGTCCGGAGAAGAAAAGGTGAGCGCTACCATCAGTCCTGTGTCATGCCAACAGTAAAGCATCCTGAGACCATTCATGTGTGGGGTTGCTTCTCATCCAAGGGAGTGGGCTCAATCACAATTTTGCCCAAAAACACAGCCATGAATAAAAAATGGTACCAAAACAACCTCCAACAGCAACTTCTTCCAACAATCCAACAACAGTTTGGTGAAGAACAATGCATTTTCCAGCACGATGGAGCACCGTGCCATAAGGCAAAAGTGATAACTAAGTGGCTCGGGGACCAAAACATTGACATTTTGGGTCCATGGCCTGGAAACTCCCCAGATCTTAATCCCATTGAGAACTTGTGGTCAATCCTCAAGAGGCGGGTGGACAAACAAAAACCCACTAATTCTGACAAACTCCAAGAAGTGATTATGAAAGAATGGGTTGCTATCAGTCAGGAATTGGCCCAGAAGTTGATTGAGAGCTTGCCCAGTCGAATTGCAGAGGTCCTGAAAAAGAAAGGCCAACACTGCAAATACTGACTCTTTGCATAAATGTCATGTAATTGTCGATAAAAGCCTTTGAAACGTATGAAGTGCGTGTAATTATATTTCACTACATCACAGAAACAACTGAAACAAAGATCTAAAAGCAGTTTAGCAGCAAACTTTGTGAAAACTAATATTTGTGTCATTCTCAAAACTTTTGGCCACGACTGTACACAATGACTCCACCAGCACAACAGTGAATACAGCTCTGGAGTATTATACAGGATGTGACTCAGGATCAGTACAGGATAAGTAATGTATGTATGTACACAGTGACTGCACCAGCAGAATAGTGAGTGCAGCTCTGGAGTATAATACAGGATGTAAGTCAGGATCAGTACAGGGTAAGTAATGTAATGTTTGTACACAGTGACTGCACCAGCAGAATAGTGAGTGCAGCTCTGGAGTATAATACAGGATGTAACTCAGGATCAGTACAGGATAAGTAATCTATGTACACAGTGACTCCACCAGCAGAATAGTGAGTGCAGCTCTGGAGTATAATACAGGATGTAACTCAGGATCAGTACAGGGTAAGTAATGTAATGTATGTACACAGTGACTGCACCAGCAGAATAGTGAGTACAGCTCTGGTGTACAGGTTGTAACTCAGGGTCAGTACAGGATATGTAATGTATGTACGTAGTAATTCCACTTTTACAAGAACTTTATTTTCTCTATTATAGCAATGTGTATTGGAAGCAAGGACTGCAGGCTAATGTGATGATTTATAACAGTTTTAGTTTTTGCTGTGATCTTCGCCAGTCCCTATTCTTTTGATTATATTTGCAGTTGTCAGATTTTCTAAACATCACGCATATAGCATAATAAAAGTCAGATCCCCACTCACCTCTGCAACTTGGACTTGCGGAACGCACAGGTGTAATAATCCAGCGGTTTGTTTGGGACGTGCTGGTACATGGGGTTGGGAAGGTACAGCTTCTGGAGAAATCTGTCTGATGTGTTGTTATCTGGATTTGCCTGAGCCTGATGGAGAACACAAGAAATGGCTGGAAAAAAGTATCAACAGCTGCTCCAGTCTATTGAGAAGACAGGGGCAGAAGAGATTGTCTAGAGTCTCCCTGGATGGGAAACAGAGATTTAAGATCGAAATTTTACTACCGTGAAAACCCATTAGGGGCCACATTTAAAAAAATATATATATATATATTGTTTCTTGCTTATGAGGATTGGAAAGTTTTTACCGCATCATATATAAAGTATTTCCTGTTGTTTAAAAGAGCTGGATTTTCTCATCAATTTTTACAAGCCTGTCCGTGCTCGCAACAGGTGAGAGCTGCAATTTTCCCTTTTTTTCCATTCTATATATAATGATACCTTTCTTTTGTCTGCGTGTTAAACTGCTGCAAAGATATCAGCGTTTTTCTTCATATGCAAATGAACATGTTGGAGCACCAGGGGGTGAGGCTGAATCCTTGGAGCACTGCTTTTGTAATCCTGTGCTCTGCACACTGCCCCCTCCCTTGATTGACAGAACTAGACATCAGCATGCTGAGCGCAGAGCTGTGTCCTAGCATATACATATCATGTACACTAGTTACTATAGCTTTACCATGGTGAATAGAAAGCTAATCCATATTACTGGTTTGTTCACAATATCTCTTATATTATAAAAATGAGTTTCTGTCTGTCCCGACGTCTGTCTGTCTGTCTGTTCTTTATGCGCGACCAAACGACTGGACTGATCTTCACCAAATTTGGCACACAGGTACATCAGGTGTCCGGGAAAATTTTAGACCGGGTCTCAGCTCTCTAGGACTTACCGTTCCTGAGACATTCCCAAAAAATGACCTGCATTAGCCAATACAATCCTGCAAGTCTTTCTCTTCAAATCCCAACTGCCATACACACGGTTACATGTCCCTTATCAGCCAATAGAAGCTCGTAGTCTACACATACACACAGTTTTACTCCAGGTTTCCATAACAACCCAGCCATTTTTCTTCACTGCTGTAGGTCAGCTTTAGGCTAGGGCTACACGACAACACTAAGTTGCACGACACATAAGGCACAACTACACTGCTACATGGATCCATCTTGGATGGATTTTTTGTGACTGTCGTGCCGCAGTCGCAGCATGTTGCATGTCGCAGTGTGACACCATAGCCTATCATTATAAAAATTGTTGCACGACATTGGTACGACAAAATGCCACACGACACGTAGTCATGTAGCCTTAGCCTTAAAGAGGAGGTCACTGTTAAGGGGGCAGGGGCCACTATTAAAGGGGCAGCTACTGTGGAGGTCACTGTTAAGGGGGCAGGGGCCACTATTAAAGGGGCAGCTGCTGTGGAGGTCACTGTTAAAGGGGCGGGCACTGTGGAGGTCACTGTTGAAGGGGCGTTCACTGTGGATGTTACTGTTAAGGGGGCACACCGCTGTGGAGGTCACTGTTAAAGGGGTGGGCACTGTGGAGGTTACTGTTAATGGGGCAGGGGGCACTATTAAAGGGGCAGCTGCTGTGGAGGTCACTGTTAAGTCAGCAGGGTACTGTGGGGTCACTGTTAAGGGAGCTGGTTACTGTGGAGGTCACTGTTAAGGGAATGGGATACTGTAGCAGTCACTATTAAAGGGACAGGTGCTGTGGAGGTCTCTGTTAAGGGGCCAGGGAACAGTGGAGGTCACAGATAAGGAGACGGTCCCCTATGGAGGTCAGTGTTAAGGGGCGGGGTGCTGTATAGGTCACTGTTAAGGGGGTGGGCCCCTGAGGTCAATGTCAAGGGAGTGGGGTTGTCACGGTAGGTAAGATAAGTGAAGGAAACAGAACACGACAAGACAAAGAAAACAACTGACTAGGCCCCAAATGCTAGGGAACGAATGGGGTCACCTCCTAGCAATCCCTGCAGCAACTCTGACAGATCTCCTCAGAACACCCACAGGGCAGCGCGTGACAGTACCGCAACCCTGTACGGGTGACCTCCGGACACCCAGGTCCAACTTTATCTGGGTGTGCCCTGTGAAAGGCGTTGACAAGGCGGTTAGCATTAACATCGGTAGCTGGAACCCACATTCTTTCCTCGGGACCATATCCCCTCCAATGCACCAGGTACTGAAGGGAACCTCGAAGAACACAGGAGTTGAGAATTCTAGAGATCTGAAACTCCAGATTACCATCAACCAAAACAGGAGGAGGAGGCAATGTGTTTCTTCAACAAGGATCTCTGAAACACATTATGGATCTTCCAGGCCTGCGGAAGTTCCAGACGAAACGCCACCGGATTGACAATGGCCGAGATTTTCTAAGGGCCAATAAATATTGGACCCAATTTCCAAGAGGGCACCTTCAGCTTAATGTTTTTAGTGGACAACCACACCAAATCACCCACACACAGGTCCGGACCAGTCAAACATCTCTTGGCAGACTAGATGGGCCAAATGGTTCTTATCTGCCGACACATTCTATGTTTCTATGTTTGTCAGCCATCCGTTTATATCTTTCACCCATTAACTTAGTTGACTCCTGCCCACGGTTATTCAAGGCAAACTCAGCTAAAGACAAGAACGAGAACCACTCATCCTGATTCTCCGCAACAAAACACCTCAAATAGGTCTCCAGGTATTGGTTAGTACGCTCAGTTTGACCATTCGACTGAGGATAAAAAGCCGAAGAGAAAGACAACTAAATACCCAGACGAGAACAAAACGCCCTCCAAAACCTGGAAACAAATTGCGTCCCCCTATCAGACACCACATCAGAGGGAATGCCATGTAATTTCACAATGTTATCAATAAAAACCTGAGCGAGAGTTTTCGCATTGTGCAAACCTGATAATAGTACAAAGTGAGCCATCTTGCTGAAGCGGTCCACTACCACCAAAATCACAGTTTTCCCAGAGAAACTCTGCAAATCAGTAATGAAGTTCATGGAGTGTGAGCCACTTTCACGCGTGCACAGGTCTCACAAGCTGCTACATAGCCCTCAATACTTTTACGCAACCCCGGGCACCAGAATCTCCGGGAAATAAGATCTACTTCCAGGATGTCCCGCAAGGACAGTATCATGATGTGCCTTGAACACCTTGTATCGCAGTTCAGAAGGAACAAACAACTTGCCTGGAGGACAAGAATCAGGTGCCTCTTCTTGAGCCCCCAACACTTCCATCTCCAGCTCGGGGTAAAGAGTGGAAACCACCACCCCCTCAGCCAAAATCAGAGCGGGGACCTCCAAATCTCCACCCCCTTCCCCCCGGAAAGCTACGTGACAACGCATCCACTTTGACGTTTTTAATCCCAGGGCGATAGGTGACCACAAAATTGAACCTGATAAAAAACAATGACCATCTAGCCTGCCTAGTATTTAAACGCTTTGCAGATTGCAGGTAAGCCAGATTCTTATGGTCAGTAAATACCGTAATCGGATGGGTAGCCCCTTCTAGCCAATGACGCCACTCTTCAAAGGCCAATTTGATGGCCAACAACTCTCTATTCCCAACATCATAATTTCTTTTGGCGGCCGAGAGTTTCTTGGAGAAAAAAGCACATGGGCGCCATTTGCTAGGAGAGGGAATCTGCAACAAGACTGTTCCGACTCCCACTTCTGACGCGTCAACCTCCACAATGAAGGGTTGAGACACATCAGGTTGCATCAGAATGGGAGCAGAAGCAAAACATTTCTTAATAGCAGAAAAAGCCTGTAATGCCTCATCCGACCAGACAGAGAAGTCAGCGCCCTTCCTAGTCATATCTGTCAAATGTTTGACAATGGTGGAATAATTCAGGATGAATTTTCTGTAGTAATTAGTGAATCCTAAAAACCGCATCAGGGCTTTCTGATTCTCCGGCCGGTCCCATTCCAGTACCGCACGGACCTTTTTGGGATCCATACGAAAACCGGAGGCAGAAAGCAAGTACCCCAAAAACGGAAGCTCCTGAACCGCAAACACACATTTTTCCAACTTAGCATACAATTTATTCTCCCGAAGGATCAATAACACTTGTCTCAAATGATCCTGATGAGTCTTCATATCGGGTGAGTAAATTAGTATGTCATCGAGGTAAATAACAAGGAACCTCCCCACCAAATGATGAAAAATGTCATTGATAAAGCGCTGAAAGACTGCTAGAGCATTAGTTAAACCAAAGGGCATGACTAGGTTCTCGAAGTGACCCTCGGTGGTATTGAAGGCCATTTTCCATTCATTTCCTTCCCTGATTCTGATCAGATTATAAGCTTCTCTTAAGGGCTCTTTCACACCTGCGTTATTGTCTTCCGGCATAGAGTTCCGTCGTCGGGGCTCTATGCCGGAAGAATCCTGATCAGGATTATCCTAATGCATTCTGAATGGAGAGTAATCCGTTCAGGATGCATCAGGATGTCTTCAGTTCCGGTACGGAACGTTTGTTGGCCGGAGAAAATACCGCAGCATGCTGCGCTTTTTGCTCCGGCCAAAAATCCGGAACACTTGCCGCAAGGCCGGATCCGGGATTAATGCCCATTGGAAGGCATTGATCCGGATCCGGCCTTAAGCTAAACGTCGTTTCGGCGCATTGCCGGAGCCGACATTTAGCTTTTTCAGAGTGGTTACCATGGCTGCCGGGACGCTAAAGTCCTGACAGCCATGGTAAAGTGTAGCGGGGAGCGGGGGAGCAGCATACTTACCGTCCGTGCGGCTCCCCGGGCGCTCCAGAGTGACGTCAGGGCGCCCCAAGCGCATGGATCACGTGATCGCATGGATCACGTCATCCATGCGCATGGGGCGCTCTGACGTCATTCTGGAGCGCCCCGGGAGCCGCACGGACTGTAAGTATACCTCTCCCCCGCTCCCCGCTCCTACTATGGCAACCAGGACTTTAATAGCATCCTGGGTGCCATAGTAACACTGAAAGCATTTGGAAGACGGTTCCGTCTTCAAATGCTTTCAGTACACTTGCGTTTTTCCGGATCCGGCAGGCACCTCCGGCAACGGAAGTGCATGCCGGATCCCAACAACGCAAGTGTGAAAGAGGCCTTAATCCAATTTAGAAAACACCTTGGCACCAACAATCTGATCAAATAGATCCGGAATCAAGGGAAGGGGATAAGGATCACAGACAGTAATGATATTCAGTTCCCGGAAATCTAGGCACGGTCTAAGGGATCCGTCCTTCTTCTTTACGAGAAAGAAGCCAGCGGCCATAGGAGACTTAGGTGGTCTAATATGTCCCTTTGCCAAACTCTCGGCAATATACTCCCGCATAGCTACTCTTTCGGGTTGAGAAAGATTATATAACCGAGATTTTGGCAATTTTGCTCCGGGGATAAGATTGACCGGACAATCATACTCTCGGTGAGGGGGCAACTCCTGAGCTCCACCCTCCGAGAATACGTCCGAAAAAATGGAAATAAACTGAGGCAACACCTTAGTGGACACCCCCGAAATAGAGGCACTAACTAAGTTGTTCATACAAAATTCAAGTTGTTCATACAAAATTCACGCCAATTACTGATATGTCTTGTTTGCCAGTCAATGGTAGGGTTATGTTTTATCAACCATGGTAAACCCAGAACCTTTCATAACAAAGCAAGAAATGAACTCAACATGAGAATCACCCACTCTCAAATGAATATCCTGAACAATATGAGTTAGACATCATTGCGAGAGGGGGGCGGAATCTATAGCAAACACTGGTATCTCTTTGCTTAATGCGCTAGTTTGAAAACCATGACTCTGAAGAAATTGAAAATCAATAAGATTAACCCCTGCGCCACTGTCAACAAATACCTTTAACTCAAAATTTCCAGAGTCTAGCCCCACCATGGCAGGCAGGAAGAATTGGGTACTGCAGGTAGGATACGAATATGCCTGCTCCCCATTCACACTACCAAAAGTAAGGGAGTTTTTTTTTTCTTTGAAGGAATCCCCTATTTGTTTTTCATTACTACTTCAAGGTTTAATAAAAGGGCACACATTAACGAAATGACCATCTTGACCACAGAAGTAACACAGTCTATTCAGCTTCCTAAAATTCCTATTACCAGAGCAAGACGTAACCTGACCCAATTGCATAGGCTCCTCTCCAGCCCCTAGTTCAAGTGTCATAGTACCCCGAGGGACAGGAGGGACTGATTCTCCACCAGACAGCACCCCCTGCCCGAGACTGAGCGTCACCTTTTAGCAGAAAAATAATAATCCCTACTCTTTGGTTTTTGTCTCCAGATGAAATCGGACGCAGACGAAAATACAATTTACAGGACTCCCTGAACCGAACAAAGTTATCACCTCCCCCGGAAAACCTATCAGGGAGAGCGACCTTAGGTTCCAGGCAGACCTGGTTTCCCGGCAGCGCCAGACGCCAAAATACTCTGACACCGTGCAAGCGATTTGCGCAGGTCAGCTACCTCCAAAGACAATCCCTGCATGCGATCAACCAAAGCATCAATAGTTTCCATTTTGCAAACAGCAAGGGAAAAAATGACGGTAAGGCTGGTTATAATGTCACGGTAGGTAAGATAAGGGAAGGAAACAGAACACGGCAAAACTAGGGAAACAAAGGGGTCACCTCCTAGTAATCCCTAAAACACTTTCCCTAAGCTGCTATGCCCATGTGCATATCTCGATGGTATATATGCAAATGCCCATGTACCTAAGACTATAACACACTGAACCAAACCCTCAGCTGTAGGGAAAAGGGGAAGAGGCACCCAGCTCCTTCAACAACTGAAGGAGCTAGCGTCACCCTAGAGGCCTAGTAAAAACAGACACAGAAGGAAAAAGGACTTATCTAGAGATGTGTTGGAGCAGACGATCCACCAAACTTCCAGAGCTCACACAAGGCAGAACTATAACCCGCAAAGGCTATAGGGAGGAATAAATAGCCTCACCAATTATCTAAAGAGCAACACCTAGGAGGAGGTGGGATTCAGTTCAAACCCACAACAAAACAAACTGTCAGATCGAGTCACGTGCAGCAACTCTGACAGATCTCCTGAGAACACCCACAGGGCAGGGCGTGACAGGGGTGCTGTGAAACTCACTGTTAAAGGGGTGGGCTGCTGTAAAGGTCAAAGTTAAGGAGATGGGCTTCTGTGGAGGTCCCATTTTAAGGATGCGGAGCACTGTGAGGGGCCAGTGTTAAGGGATGAGGGGCTGTGGAGTTCACTGTTAAGGGAGCAGGGAGCTGTAGAGGTCACTGTTATGGGGAATACTGTCGATATCTTTTAACGACACACAGAAACACTAAATGAAATATACCCGTGCAAAGCCGGGTCCTTCTGCTAGTCTCTGATATATACAGGGAGTGCAGAATTATTAGGCAAGTTGTATTTTTGAGGATTAATTTTATTATTGAACAACAACCATGTTCTCAATGAACCCAAAAAACTCATTAATATCAAAGCTGAATATTTTTAGAAGTAGTTTTTAGTTTGTTTTTAGTTTTAGCTATTTTAGGGGTATATCTGTGTGTGCAGGTGACTATTACTGTGCATAATTATTAGGCAACTTAACAAAAAACAAATATATACCCATTTCAATTATTTATTTTTACCAGTGAAACCAATATAACATCTCAACATTCACAAATATACATTTCTGACATTCAAAAACAAAACAAAAACAAATCAGTGACCAATATAGCCACCTTTCTTTGCAAGGACACTCAAAAGCCTGCCATCCATGGATTCTGTCAGTGTTTTGATCTGTTCACCATCAACATTGCGTGCAGCAGCAACCACAGCCTCCCAGACACTGTTCAGAGAGGTGTACTGTTTTCCCTCCTTGTAAATCTCACATTTGATGATGGACCACAGGTTCTCAATGGGGTTCAGATCAGGTGAACAAGGAGGCCATGTCATTAGATTTTCTTCTTTTATACCCTTTCTTGCCAGCCACGCTGTGGAGTACTTGGACGCGTGTGATGGAGCATTGTCCTGCATGAAAATCATGTTTTTCTTGAAGGATGCAGACTTCTTCCTGTACCACTGCTTGAAGAAGGTGTCTTCCAGAAACTGGCAGTAGGACTGGGAGTTGAGCTTGACTCCATCCTCAACCCGAAAAGGCCCCACAAGCTCATCTTTGATGATACCAGCCCAAACCAGTACTCCACCTCCACCTTGCTGGCGTCTGAGTCGGACTGGAGCTCTCTGCCCTTTACCAATCCAGCCACGGGCCCATCCATCTGGCCCATCAAGACTCACTCTCATTTCATCAGTCCATAAAACATTAGAAAAATCAGTCTTGAGATATTTCTTGGCCCAGTCTTGATGTTTCAGCTTGTGTGTCTTGTTCAGTGGTGGTCGTCTTTCAGCCTTTCTTACCTTGGCCATGTCTCTGAGTATTGCACACCTTGTGCTTTTGGGCACTCCAGTGATGTTGCAGCTCTGAAATATGGCCAAACTGGTGGCAAGTGGCATCTTGGCAGCTGCACGCTTGACTTTTCTCAGTTCATGGGCAGTTATTTTGCGCCTTGGTTTTTCCACACGCTTCTTGCGACCCTGTTGACTATTTTGAATGAAACGCTTGATTGTTCGATGATCACGCTTCAGAAGCTTTGCAATTTTAAGAGTGCTGCATCCCTCTGCAAGATATCTCACTATTTTTGACTTTTCTGAGCCTGTCAAGTCCTTCTTTTGACCCATTTTGCCAAAGGAAAGGAAGTTGCCTAATAATTATGCACACCTGATATAGGGTGTTGATGTCATTAGACCACACCCCTTCTCATTACAGAGATGCACATCACCTAATATGCTTAATTGGTAGTAGGCTTTCGAGCCTATACAGCTTGGAGTAAGACAACATGCATAAAGAGGATGATGTGGTCAAAATACTCATTTGCCTAATAATTCTGTACAGCGTGTATAAAAATGAGTTTCGGTCTGTCCCAACGTCTGTCTGTTCTTTATGCGCGACCAAACGACTGAACCGATCTCCACTCAGCTCTCTAGGACGTACCGTTCCTGAGATATTCCCAAAAAGCGACCTGCATTAGCCAATACAAGCCTGCAAGTCTTTCTTTTTAAATCCCAACTGCCATGCACATGGTCACATGCCCCTTATCAGCCAATAGAAGCTTGTAGGCTCTTAGTCTACACATACACACAGTTTTACTCCAGGTTTCTATAGCAACCCAGCCATTTTTCTTCACTGCTGTAGGTCAGGTTTAGGCTAGGGCTACACGACAACATGTGTTGCTTGGCAATATGTCTCACGACACATAGGGCACAACTACACTGCGACATTAATGTCGCATGACAATTTTTATAATGATAGTCTATGGTGTTGCACTGCTACATGCTGCAACTGTGATGCGACAGTCACAGAAAAATCCATCTTGGATGGATTTTTTGCGACTGTCGTGTTGCAGTCGCAGCATGTCGCAGTGCGACACCATTGCCAATCATTATAAAAATTGTTGCGCGACATTGGTGCAACAAAATGTTGCGCAACACATGTCGTGTAGCCCTAGCCTTAAAGAGGCAGGGCGCTGTGGAGGTCACTGTTAAGGGGGCAGGGGCCACTATTAAAAGGGCAGCTGCTGTGGAGCTCACTGTTAAAGGGGCTGGCACTGTGGAGGTCACTGTTAAAGGGGCGTTCACTGTGGATGTTACTGTTATGGGGGCAAGCCGCTGTGGAAGTCACTGTTAAGGGGGCAGGGTACTGTGAGGTCACTGTTAAGGGAGCGGGGTGCTGTGGAGGTCACTGTTAAGGGGGCAGGGGCCACTATTAAAAGGGCAGCTGCTGTGGAGCTCACTGTTAAAGGGGCTGGCACTGTGGAGGTCACTGTTAAAGGGGCGTTCACTGTGGATGTTACTGTTATGGGGGCAAGCCGCTGTGGAAGTCACTGTTAAGGGGGCAGGGTACTGTGAGGTCACTGTTAAGGGAGCGGGGTACTGTGGAGGTCACTGTTAAGGGAACGGGGTGCTGTGGAGGTCACTGTTAAGGGAACGGGGTACTGTGGCAGTCACTGTTAAAGGTTCAGGTGCTGTGGAGGTCTCTGCTAAGGGGGCAGGGAACAGTGGAGGTCACAGATAAGGGGATGGTCCCCTATGGAGGTCAGTGTTAAGGGGATGGGGCTGTATAGGTCACTGTTAAGGAAGCAGACCCCTGAGGAGGTCACTGTCAAGGGAGTGGGGTGCTGCGAAGGTCAAAGTTAAGGAGATGGGCTGCTGTGGAGATCCCATTTTAAGGAGGTGGAGGAGAAAAATGAAGAAAGGATCCCGGAGACAAATAGATTCCTCTTTCAGCTCTTCTTTTTTATTTTGAACAGTAGACAGACATAACCATCGTATACACGGCAGGATGACGCGTTTCGGGTGAGTACCCTTAGTCGTAACAAATTGCTAAATGTGGCCCCTCAATATATAGGAGTAGAAATCACCCCTCCTCAAGTGGGAGGAACTGATTTCAAGCAACATCCATTGCGCCACACCTAGACACACTTTTTTTCAATTTGTATCAATCAGTTTGTGATTGTTAGAACACTTGTGTTCTAACAATCACAAACTGATTGATACAAATTGAAAAAAAAGTGTGTCTAGGTGTGGCGCAACGGATGTTGCTTGAAATCAGTTCCTCCCACTTGAGGAGGGGTGATTTCTACTCCTATATATTGAGGGGCCACATTTAGCAACACTTGTGTTCTAACAATCACAAACTGATTGATACAAATTGAAAAAAAAGTGTGTCTAGGTGTGGCGCAACGGATGTTGCTTGAAATCAGTTCCTCCCACTTGAGGAGGGGTGATTTCTACTCCTATATATTGAGGGGCCACATTTAGCAATTTGTTACGACTAAGGGTACTCACCCGAAACGCGTCATCCTGCCGTGTATACGATGGTTATGTCTGTCTACTGTTCAAAATAAAAAAGAAGAGCTGAAAGAGGAATCTATTTGTCTCCGGGATCCTTTCTTCATTTTTCTCTGCCTGTTACGGGAACACTCCCCCAGGGCCCTGGAGCCGGGACTATACACAAACCAGATAGGTGAGCTGGATTTTCTCCGTTTTCTTTCTTATAAGGAGGTGGAGCACTGTGGGGGGGGGGGGGGGTCAGTGTTAGGGGTGAGGGCTGTGGAGTTAACTGTTAAGGAGGCGGGTGCTGTAGAGGTCACTCTTATGGGGGATACTGTCGATATCTTTTAACGACACACAGAAACATTAAATGAAATAGATGAAATATACCCGTGCGAAGCCGGGTCCTTCTGCTAGTATGATTATAAAGATACCAGTAATATGTATTAGCTTTCTAAGTAGAGAAAACTAGTCTTCTCAATGTGATAAAGCTGTATCTGGAGGTAGGTGGTCAGCCTTGCATGTAGGTGTCCAATGTTCAAATCTCAGAAGAGAGTTCTAGTTTTTTTTCTTTTTGTTACTAGCAGAAGGACCCGGTTTCACACGGGTATATTTTATCTATTTCATTTAATGTTTGTGTGTGTCGTTAAAAGATATAGACAGTATCCCCCATAACAGTGACATTTAAAGCACCCCGCCCCTTTAACAGTGAACTCCACAGTCCCCCACCCCTTAACACTGACCCCCCCCCCCCCACAGTGCACCACCACTTTAAACTGGGACCTCCACAGCAGCCCATCCCCTTAACTTTGACCTTCACAGCAGCCCGCCCATTTAGCAGTGAGTTTCACAGCACCCCACTCCCTTGACAGTGACCTCCTCAGGGGACCGCCCCCTTAACAGTGACCTCACAGTACCCTGCTGCCTTAACAGTGACCTCAACAGCAGTTGCCCCTTTAAAAGTGGCCCCTGCCCCCTTAACAGTGACCTCCACAGTGTATGTGGAGACTAAGGGCCTGCGAGCTTCTATTGACTGATAAGGGGCATGTGACCGTGTGTATGGCAGTTGGGATATGAAGAGAAAGACTTGCAAGCTTGTATTGGCTAATGCAGGTCATTTTGATGTACCTGTGTTCCAAATTTGTACCTGTGTTCCAAATTTGGTGAAGATCGGTCCAGTTGTTTGGTCACGCATAAAGAACAAACAGACATCAGGACAGACAGAAACTCATTGTGTACCGGCATGTTACCACCACAGTATTCTTTCCCAGATAGTAAGTGATATGTGTACCAAGTTTAGTAGAAATTGATCGATGAGTTACAGAGCAATATGTGTGTAGCAAAAACAGTTGGAGCATACAAACTCCATGCAGCTGCTGTGTAGGGGCGTATGACTCCCACAAGATTTCTTTCCAGGTAGCAAGGGATGTATATACCAAGTTTCGTTGAAATCGATGGTTGCATTTTTTAGTGATTGCGGAACATACATACATACACACACACACACACATATATACAGTAAGTCCTTATTTATATGGAGAGAGATTTTTTTCTCTGCTTTATTTAATGTGTGATAAAAGGCTATACTCCAACTATATTGAGAATAGAGGTATTCTATACTTAGAAAGCTAATACATATTACTGGTGTCCTCATAATCGTATATTGTGCCTGTAAATAAACCAGTAATATGTACTAGCTTTCTAAGCATAGAAAACCCCTATTCTGATTTTCGTAGGGGTTTTACAAAATCAGCACTCCAAGGATTCAGTCCCTCCCTCTGGTGCTCCAATGTGCTAATTTGTATATGAAAAAAATGCAGAAAACTCTGCAGCTGTTTAACATACAGACAAAAGAACGGCACTGTTTTAAGCAGCATGATCAACCCTACCAGGCAGTATGCGTAGTTTAATAGGTTTGATCATGCTGACAGAGGCTCCAGATCCGCCTAGATTAGTAGACAGCAGAGTAACAGTTAAAGGAGATGATACAGAGTCCAGTAACTGGAAGTTAGGGTGACCATAAGTTCTCTTTTTCTGCACATGTTCTCTTTCTGGGACCTTTAAATATTGCTCAGCTTTATAAATTACCAAAAATGTCTGGAAATGTACTCTGGCACAGTGCTAGAGCGGAATTACCTTTGATGACATCACCATCTTGTGATCAGTGCAGGCTGGGGTTAGGGTTGCCACCTTTCTCAACAAAAAATACCGGCCAAGTTAAGCCACACCCCAAAGGGGGTGTGGTTGTGGGGCATGGTTTAACACGGAGTGTTAAGTCGCTATCATACTGTGGCTCCCAATAATATTAATGCCCCCATTAGTTCCCCCAGTAATAGTAATGCCCCTCATTAGTTCCCCCCAGTAATAGTAATGGGCCCATTAGCGCCCCCAGTAAAAATAATGCCCCCATTAGTGCCCCCAGTAAAAATAATGCCCCCATTAGTGCACCCCAGAATTAATGCCCCCCATTAGTGCCCCCCAGGAAGAATAATGCCCCTATTTGTGCCCATCAGGAAGAATAATGCCCCCATTAGTGCCCCCCAGAAAGGATAATGCCCCCATTAGTGCCCCCCAGAAAGAATAATGCCCCCATTAGTTCCCCCCAGGAAGAATAATGCCCCCATTAGTGCCCCCAGGAAGAATAATGCCCCCATTAGTGCCCCCCAGGAAGAATAAGGCCACACATTAGTGCCCCCCAGTAATAATAATGCCCCCATTAGAATAATGCCCCCATTAGTGCCCAAGTTAAAATAATGCCCCCCATTAGTGTCCCCCAGTTAGAATAATGTCCCCATTAAGAATAATGTCCCCTATTAGTGCCCCCCCAGTAAGAATAATGTCCCCCATTAGTGCCCTCAGTTAGAATAATGTCCCCCATTAGTGCCCCCAGTTCAAATAATTTCCCCCATTAGTGTCCCCCAGTAAAAATAATGCCCCCATTAGTGCCCCCTTCTCTGCTTCTGCAAAAAAACAAAAACCAATGATGTCCTCCTTATGGGGTTTATGAAAGTGGTCACCCTACTGGAAGTGGGACCTCAGACGTGAGGAGCACTACTAAGCCCTGTAGATAATGGTATCAGAGAGGTAAGTGTAAGAAGAAGAAGAGGCCAAGGAAGTCAGGAGAACTGGAGTAGTCAAGACTGTAATATTCACAACCTTCTCTGAACTTGTTTACTAGTGATAGTGCTCACAGCAAAGTGGGAAACCATCCAAATTTAGCATTTGGGGCCCATGGGTACTTGTTAGGCCCCTGGGTAGGATATAATGCAGTACCATGAGGCAATGCAAGGATGTGAAAGGTGCAGACCTGAAGCGGAGCCCTCATACACAGCTCTTCCGCGTAGTACACCAGGACGTCCCAGGGAGCGTTGAGTTTCAGGTAGTGCAGAGATCTTCGCTCGCTGAGAGTCTGCTCCTGTGGAAGGACAGAAGGACATTCACATTGCTACAGCATACATAATCCAAATAACCAGGGGTTATATACACAGTACTGGATATCATCACATTTACATCATCTAGATCTTTCTGTGTGATTTCTGTGACAGTGTAACTCCCACATACTACAGACCTAGAGGGAGATGTCCATTATCCCACGAGGCCTCATTCACACTATGCAGAATGAGAAGAAATTGCTTACAATCCGCACTCAGGACTGATGCGAAATATACGAATCATGTCTGCAGAGTGCAAATGATACCTCATGTACCGGTCACAGACGGGAGCACCACAATTCTATGGGGTACATTGGGGACCCCCCATGTGACAATTTCAGGTATCCTACCTTCTCACACAGGAGGCCGGCTTTCAGCAGGTTTCGGTGGAAGCGTTTACGGTAATTTTCATAAGCGGCCTTGCCCCTCGCTCTGCCCCCCTGTCCGCGCTGATCAGACCCCTTGGAGGAGCTCTGTGTCTTGTGCTTCTTGGAAGGAATCTTCTCCTCCCAAACCAGGATGAAGTCTACAAAGAGCCAACAATGTCACCTACACCTTCTCATAGAATGGAAAAACCTCTGTGTCTGTAATAATGATGGCATAAACAGTATCACTGCCTCAGGCTAGTATCCTGAATGTTGTTTTATTCATATTCTGTATGTGGGGTGTAATCCTCAGTATATGCTTTTATTCTGTATATACGAACACTGCACAGTACCACTTCTCCTGTCCTGTATACTGGGTGTAATCCTCAGTATCTGCTCTTATCCTGTATATATGGACACTGCACAGTACCACTTCTCCTGTCCTGTATACTGGGTGTAATCCTCAGTATCTCCTCTTATTCTGTATATATGGACACTACACAGTACCACTTCTCCTGTCCTGTATACTGGGTGTAATCCTCAGTATCTGCTCTTATTCTGTATATATGGACACTGCACAGTACCACTTCTCCTGTCCTGTATACTGGGTGTAATCCTCAGTATCTCCTCTTATTCTGTATATACGGACACTGCACGGTACCACTTCTCCTGTCCTGTATACTGGGTGTAATCCTCAGTATCTGCTCTTATTCTGTATATAAGGACACTGCACAGTACCACTTATCCTGTCCTGTATACTGGGTGTAATCCTCAGCATCTGCTCTTATTCTGTATATATGGACACTGCACAGTACCACTTCTCCTGTCCTGTATACTGGGTGTAATCATCAGTGTGCAGGAGCCAGTGGACGGGTGTGGTCGTGTGTGCAGGAGTCAGTGGACGGGTGTGGTCGTGTTTGGAGGAGCTCCTGCTGATTGTCCAGCCGCTTACAGGGATTTTTCCATCTATCCCAGCCCAGGCCCTGCCTCTCTCCCCAGGGAGGTGGTGGGGTCCTGGGCAATGAAGCGACTGAAGACCCAGGATCCTACTTCCCGGGGTAGGCCGGCGGGAGGTAGGGGAGGTGAGCTACCGGCCTCAGTTCCATCTTCCGCCTCGGGGGTCAGAAGATCCAGCAGGAGTCATGGTGCAGCGGCCCCTGCAGCCCCCAGAGGTGAAGCCGTGTCCATCGCCGGCAGTTCCAGGAGGGCGGACAGTAGCCCTCCAAGAGGTACGCGGAGTGCTCCTGGGGATGGGACGGTTCCGGTTGAGGCTGACTGGGGCAACATGAAGCCCCGGGAACTAATCGCTGTTTACAGGTCCCGTATCACAGCCTATCTCCGGGATTACGAGGAAGCGAATAGGACCCTCAAGAAGGTGAGGGAGAACCTGAAGCTTGAGAGGGGGAAGGTGGACAAAGCAGCCAGAAAAAACAGGCCAGAAATATCGAGAAAAATAAAAGTCTTAAAAGAAGTGATTAAAGAGCTGCAGGAAAGAATGGGGGCCATTCTGGATAACAGTGGTCCCTTCAAGGAAAAGCTCATGAACGATCAAAGGTTTAATGAAATGGCTGGAAACCAAAAGCAGCAGGAAGATGACTCCTCTAGTGAGGAGGAAGAGTCGGACATGGGGGGGCAGCCTGCGGAAACTGGCATCACCGCAGAGCAGGTATGCCTGCCCCCCACTAGTTCTGACGAGGAAGGCGAGTACAGTGAGAACAGCGGAGTTGGGGGGCAGCTTATGGCCGAAATACGCCACCTGGAGTCCCCCAAAATTCGTGAGGACATTTGCTTTGGTGACGAATTGCCTGAAGATGAGCCGATGGGAAAGAAGAGAAAGACAAAGACATTAAAGACATTAAAGCCAGAGGTGAGGTATGTCTATGTGACCCACCCTGCGTGCCCTGGGCCAGCTGAAAAGCCAGCTCAGGGCACGAACCCCACCATCCTCCCTGGCCCGGTCTCTGCTGTGGGATCGGTGCGTAGGAGTGGGGAGACAGATGTGGCAAAGATGGCGCAGGACGCCGTCCCTGTTTGCGGTAACAGGGGCGGTGAGGAAAAGCTGGAGGGGCCAGACAGGAAGGCTCCCGGGGCGGGCGGCGAGGGGGACATGGTTGGTGGTCGGATGGCTCCGCCCGCCTCTGCTGGGGCACTGGACAAGTGCCGGGTGGAGGTGCGGCGGGGCGGTGTGGCTGCCACTGCCCCCCTTGCAGAGGTTGTTGCCGGGATCCCTGTCCTGGGGTCTGCCTCCTCTGCCCCGGTCTGCTTCGCCGCTCCCGTGCGCCCTGCAGCCCCCCCTGCCGGTTTTGGCATGGCGGTGGGGGACAGGGGGGCGGGGGTGGTGGGGACGGCTGTGGGTGGAGGGGGTGGGACCGCGGGTACAGCGGTGTCCCGATCTGGAGTTGCAGGGGGAGGGTGCAAGGTGGCTGCCTCCGCCCCTTCGAGTTTGGATGCCCAAGTCCTTGCCGGGGTTCCAGTCTCCTCTGCCCCGGTCTGCTCCACCTCAGTCCCTTCTGCTGGTATTGTCGTGGCGGCAGGGAGTGGAGGCGCAGTGGGAGTGGTCAGGGGTGGAGGGGGTGGGGCTTCGGATGTCCAGAAAAGAGCTCAGAGCAGTGTGTGTGTAGGCAGAGAGGGAGGGGGCGGTCCTGATGAGAGTGTGGTGCGCACCGCCCCTCCCTCCTGCACTGTCCGTCAAGTGGATAAGGCCGGCGTGGCTGGGACCAGTGGTTCTACAGCCCGCCGGCCCGAAAAATCAGGAAAGACTGAAAAATCAGGAAAGACTGTTAAAGATGTGTCCAGCAAGGAGATGCTGGACAAAACAAATAATGTGACCTCGGTCCCCTCTGGCCCAGCAGTGTGTGTGGGGGGAGGGGAGAGTGTGGTAGTGGCCACTGAAGAAGTGGTCACTTGTGTAAATACAGTTTTTGTTAGTGGTGTTGGTGTTGCCCTGGGCCCTGATGGAGGGGTGAGTGTTGGAGGTCGGCCGCCCACTGTACAAGTGGCCGGTGCGCCTCATGTAGCCCCTTCAGAGGGGTCTGGAGTGGCACCTGCTGTAGATAGGTCTGGGGGGGATGGGGGTGGGCCCGGTCCGGCTGCCCCTCCTGCGTCGGTTACGCCTGGCAGAAGTTATGCTGGTGTGGTTGCCGGCGCGGGGGGGGAGGGGCGGTCCCCATTGTCCTCCCCATTACCAATGTCTGGTGACGGTAACTTGCAGCGGCAACTTCTAGAGGCTCTTAGGAGAGGGGAGAATTCCATTACAGTAGGGGGGCAGCAGGTGGATCTATCCTTCTGGATAGACAGGCATGGCCTGCGTGCCTTCCGAGAGCAAGGCGGGGGCGAGACCACCTGGTCCTCACCCACAACCGGCCCCGGGTCAACCAGGCGGAATGTTGTCTGTCTGAAGTGGAGAGGCAATGAAGCGTGCCCTACCAGAAAGAGGGTGGCAGAGCTTCTCTTTCGGATGGGCATCAGGGCATGTGACATCTTTGCCCTTATACATCCGTATGGCACCCGGGAGTTTGATGTCAGTTTTGCCCGGCCAGAGGGTCTTGAACTTTTTTGGTCTGGGTATGAACTGGCAAAAGACCAGCCGGACTGGCAGGGGTTTTTTGTGCAAGCGATAACCCGCCAGAATGAGGTCAAGAAGGTGACCGTTCTCACCCGTAACGAGTCACTTTCTTGTGTTGACATCTTGACCTGGTTGAGCAGGTACGGGGACGTCCAGGGTCTTCCTAGCAAGAACCTGGATGAGTTTGGCATCTGGTCGGGTGCCTGGACGTTTCAGATTAAGTTGAAACATTCAGGGGGGTCGGTTTCCCACATACCATCATCTGCTTTCCTTGGTCGGGATAGGATCATGGTGTTCTACAGGGGGCAGCCTAAGCTGTGTTACAAGTGCGGCAGCCCTTCGCACTTCAGCGCCAGCTGCCAAGTGCAGAGGTGCGCATTGTGCGGGGGTGAAGGCCATCTAGCTGCATCTTGTGGGCAGATTAGATGCAACCTGTGTGGTGAGCTAGGGCATCCGTTCAGTCGTTGCCCTCGCTCTGTCGCCAACGTGGCTCGTGCACGCGCGGAGGCGAGCCGGGAGGCCCCCACCGCCGAGGCGAGTGCTGGCGAAGGCGACAGGGCAGTGGGGTCGATGAAGAGAAAAGACGGCCCGTCCCAGCAGAGAGGAGGGAGAGGCGTCAAATGGAGAG
The DNA here is from genome assembly GCF_905171765.1 of Bufo bufo. Classification (NCBI taxonomy): domain Eukaryota; kingdom Metazoa; phylum Chordata; class Amphibia; order Anura; family Bufonidae; genus Bufo; species Bufo bufo. Next base: position 50,008,817 of record NC_053389.1, on the reverse strand, counting down.
GGGGCAGGTGGAACCCCGTCCTGGGGGATATCGATAGCTGAGACCCTGGGGGATATCGAGGGGAATGAGGAACTCAGGAGACTAGACCGTTCCGAGGTGACTCTGTCCTCTTGCTACGAGAGTGCAACAGAGGGGAGTGAGACAGAGTCTAAAAGAATAAGAAGGAAACGTCTGACCAAAAAAAGATCTAGCCCGACTAGAGTGCCTGTGGAAGGCAAAGCCAGCTCCCCCCTGGACCTCTCTAATCCTGACTCTCTTCCCCTGGATCTTTCCAACCGGTACCTCACCTTGGATGAGATCTCCGCCTCCTCTTCTTCCGGGGAGGAGGTTCAAGGTGGGGGGCCGGAGGGGCAAGAGAAGGAGCCTCTGGAAGGGCCCGCGCCTCCCTCCGGTGAGGATGCAAGGTCCTCGGGAGGTGGGGCGGGTCCAGACACTGGGAATGGGAATGACAAGGGTGGTGCGAAGGGGGAGGCGGTGGTGACTAATGAGATGGACACCACTGTCTCTCTCAAAAGAGATCGTGCCACCTTAGGGGGTAGCCCCAAGAGGGGTAAGAAGAAGAACAAGAAGGGGAAGGGAAGGAAGAAGGCCGTCTAACTTAATCACTCTGTATGGCGGCACTCACTCCGTTGACGCTGGCGACCATTAATGTCGCCAGTATTAAATCGGATGCGGCTAGGTTTGCAGCCTTTGATTTTCTCAGCCGGGTTGAAGCTGACATTTTATTTTTGCAAGAGATCAGGCTGCCAGATTTGGCGGCTGTGTATAAAGCAAAAAAGGAGTGGAGGTGTGGTCCATCATATTGGTCTCTTGCGGCTGAGCCGTATAGCGGAGTGGCGGTTCTTTTTACCGCACCAGTAGAAAGCCGACGAGTGATTGAGTTAGAAATGGGGAGGTGTTTGATTTTAGATGTCCTCATGAAGGGTCAAGAGCTTCGCCTGATAAACATCTATGGTCCCCAAACCAGGTGGGATCGGAAGCGTCTCTTTATGGGGATCAAATCTTTCCTTTTTACGAGTCGGCAGGTGGTCTTTGGCGGGGACTTTAATACAGTCACAAGGTCCCAAGACCGGGGAGGCGCCAGAAACCGGCTGGCTTATGATAGTGTATCCCTGAATAGCATAGCTAGCGAGGCTCGCCTGGTGGATGTCCACATTAGGCATACCCCAGGCCACGGTGGTTTCACTTATTATAGAGATAGTCAGATTAGGTCTAGAATAGACAGGTTTTATTTAAAGGAGGAGACTACCTTTTCACCTTTAGAGGTGGTAGAGGTGGAATTCTCCGATCACTGTATGATTATGTTCTCTTTGAATGTTGCAGAATCCCCCCAAATGGGAAGAGGCTATTGGAAGCTAAATTCGGCCCTCCTGGAGGAAGCAGAGGTGAGACAATCCTTTAAGGACTTCCTTCAGAGTCAGGTAGAGTTGCTGGATCTTTGTGACACTAAGTCTGAGTGGTGGGAGATATTCAAAGATCGGGTGGCAAAATTCTTCCGCCAGCTCTCGAGCCTCAGGTCCCTGGACAGGTACCGCTTGTATCAGGGTCTGAGGAGGAAACTCGAACAACTGGTCTCGACTGGAGGTAGCCGAGAGGATATCTCCAGGGTGAAATCTTTGCTTAAGAGGTGCCAGTACGATAGGCACACATCTTTGGTTTTTGAGAGGGATTTCGGGAAGTACCGCTCGCCCGACCCTTACAGAAACTGTAAGATGTCAGTGAAAAGTAAGTTGGTGACGGGACTGGTCGATGGTACGGGATCTCTGGATAGGTCCAGATCAGGGATCTTGGAAATCGTCAAGTCCTTCTACTCGTGCCTCTTGAGGAAGAAGGATCTGAATCGGGACAGGATTTCGGCTTTCCTGGCTGAAACCATCCCTGAGTCAAGAGTAGACCTCTCTCTTGGCGTTTTGATAGAAGAAATCAGAGAAGAGGAAGTCAGCCTGGCGATCGAAGGGCTTGCCCTAAAGAAGTCGCCAGGCCCGGATGGCTTAACATCCGAGTTTTATAAGACCTTTAAGGACTCCTTGGTTCCCCTCTTGACTAAGGTATTCAATGAGTGCCTTTCCTCGGGTGCTCTGCCGAAGTCAATGAGGAGGTCAGCTCTGATCCTTATATCAAAGGGTAAAGATCCGAGCCGTATTGAGAATTGGCGTCCCATAGCGCTTCTCAATACGGACAGAAAGATCCTGGCCAAGATACTGTTTAAACGGTTGGTGCAGTTTGCACCCCGGCTCCTTTCGGAGACCCAACATTGCTCAGTTCCAGGCCGAAGCACGTTTAGTGCTGTGCTCGGTGTCCGAGAGGCAGTGGAGCAGAGTAGGGCGGGTAGCTGGAAGGGGTACATGCTGGCTTTAGATCAGGCAAAGGCTTTTGATCGGGTTAACCACGAGTACCTCTGGGCAGTCCTTCTGAAATATGGCCTGCCGGGAGGGTTTGTCGATTGGCTAAAGATCTTGTATGCAGGGGCAGAGAGTTTCCCGCTGGTGAACGGTTGGTCTGGCAGCCCTTTTGAGGTCGGGTCTGGAGTCCGCCAGGGTTGTCCATTGAGCCTGCTCTTATACGTGTTTGCGATTGATCCTTTTATTAGGAGGATTGATCGGGGACCGTTAGCGGGAGTCAGGATGAGTCTGGAGGAGCCAGAAGCCACTCTGAGGGTGGTGGCGTATGCCGATGACGTCACTGTTTTCGTGTCCTCGGGAGGGGGGGCGGAATACGTGATGTCGGAGGTAGAACGCTACTCGGAAGTCTCCGGGTCCATGATTAACCGGGATAAGTGTGAGAGTCTCTGGCTGGGAGGGGGTGATCCATCTTTCGGTCTCCCGGACACACTCCCAGAGCCCCAGTCGTCAGCCAAAGTCCTAGGCGTTCAATTCGGCCATGGGGATTATCCCACCCAAAATTGGGACAGCAGGCTCACGATCGCCGCTCAGAAGGTTGACCAGTGGAAGGGTTGGTCTTTGACCCTCAGGGAAAGGGTGAACCTGATCAAGACTTACCTTCTCCCTTTGCTTATCTATTTGGCCAGTGTATGTGTCTTGCCAGAACCTCTCTGGACTCGGGTTTACAGTCTGTTCTTTCAACTGTTATGGGGGAATAGGCTGAACCTAGTCAAGAGAGAGGTGACATACCGTACGAGGAGATTAGGGGGGTTGGGTATGGTCAACCCAGTGGTGTTCCTTGTGAACACCTTTGTTAAGATCAACCTGGCAAACCTCTGGAAAGAGAGGGCTCCTCCGTGGGTAGTCTCTTGCAGGGGTTGGTTTCGGCCTTTCTTCCAGGAGTGGGAGACAGGAGGGCAAGTGAAGGATTTGCGTACACCTGACGGATATCTTCCGGCTTATGTCACCCCGATTCTGAAGGTGATCCGCCAGTGGGGTTTGGGAGTGAGGGAAATCAAGACCCAGTCAAGGAGATCCCTTGACGAGAGGGTCTTGTTGACCCACTTCTGGAAGCCCCTGGCCCTTAGGGATTGCCCAAGCCGGGATCTAGACAAGGGGTTACAGTTGTTAAATTCGGCAAGGATCCCCTTGAAGTTTTGGGACTTGGCTTGGCGCTGCTTTCACGGGAAGCTGTATGTAAGGGACAACTTGAAGTACAGGAACTCTGATGAAAGGGGTTGTCCCTGGGAGGAGTGTGGCGACATACTGGAAAGTATGGAGCACTTCCTGCTTCAGTGTCCCTTTAATACAGAGGTATACAAACGGGTGGGTGCATCCATTGGCTGGCCTAGGCTAGCCAACCTCTCCTATGCGGAATGGGCTTATGGAGAATTCAAAGGTTTGGGAAGAAGGGACCCATGCACAGCTTTTATAGTTAGCATAGTGATCAGGTACTTCACATGGAACGCACAGTGTTTAGTTTCAACCCAGCAGAAAGTCCTCCCTGTGGAAGAGGTGTGTAGGAACATTCTAAGTGACCTGGCGAAGGTTCGCTCTCTCGAGTGCGAGAAGGTGGGTACGGATGGGGTCTCTTACCTCTGGAGAGGCTTCACCTTTGATGTGCCTTAGCCTCAGTAGCACTTTTCCTGGTGTTGGGCTGAGGCTTTCACATTAGGTTTTTGTTTTGTATTTAAGATGAGTTTTTGAAGAAAGGTTTGCAAATGACTGAACTTGGGCCTTCGGGTGGATTTTAATATTGGTTTGTATAGATTGATATGGTTGTTATAAGATGTATATATTGTATGATAGGGTAAGTGGGGTGTAGTTAGGTTGGGTGGGATGGGGTGGGGGGTTCATATTTTTGTATGGGGAGACCTGCATCCAGCCCTGGACTATGCGGACATAGGAGGACATGAGGCGAGGGGCTGGGTGTGGGTGGTGGTGGAAGGGCTGGCCTCATGGAGGGACAAGAGGCGGAGGTTGGCCCTGGGTGAAGATGATGGGATAGATAGATTGGTAGGGTTAGTATAGGTTTGTTTTCTCATATATGTGTGTAAAAAAAAATTAAAATAAAAAAAAAATTAAAATTAAAAAAAAAAAAAATTAATAATAATAAAAAAAAAAATTATTATAGTTATTTGATATTTCTGTTATGATTATTTTATGTTTATTATTTTTTATTGTAAGAAGTTGTAATTTAGTTTCTGTTCTGATTAATTTGTATAAATTTGTATATAGTCGGGGCTCAGCCGGATCGGATGTTTACGTTAGGCTAAGTTTCATTTTCTCCATTTTTTTTAGTAGGTATGAATGAGATAGTATGCATGTAGCTGGGCCAGTAGGGTAAGTGTATATACTTTATACCTTGTTTGGAAAATTTTATGGCAACGTTTTTGTATTTTTGTATAAAATTAAAAAAGAGTTCCTCAGTATCTGCTGTTATTCTGTATGTTTGGAGACTGCACAGTACCACTTCTCTTGTCCTGTATACGGGGTGTAATCCTCAGTGTGCAGGAGCCAGTCGACGGGTGTGGTTGTGTGTGGAGGAGCTCCTGCTGATTGCTGACAGACTTCCAGGGATTTTTCCACCTTTGTATAGAAAATAGAATAGGCACTCTTATATCTGGTTCAGTAGGTAAGCAATGCGACTCAAGCAATATGATAATACTGGGTAGATTTATTGGTAGCAATATATGACAATATGCAATTGGAAATGAAAACCTAATACCTCAATTCTCTAAATAAATGGATAAAACACACATAAAATTGATATATAAAATACACATAAAACCATCCACTGTTATAGCTAGTGGAAAGCCAGAGGTCCAGTCCAACTTGGATAGGAGGGACACGATGTTAGTCCACTATCTAGAACAGCGGCTAGCAGCAAGTATACTTCCAGAGAGCTGTGTGAATAAATATATGTTCAAATAAATGTTCAAATAACTGAAAAATTTCTTTGAAAATATTCAAAAAGTGACGTGTTAAAACTGGTGACTAAGTGGCCAATATATAAGGTGACAAGGTATATAGAATCAAACATATAGTGCAAACACTAAAAGTGAATTGATATATATATATAAATGAATATAAATAAATAGGTAAGTATCTCTGGTAAATCAATATAATTGCTGACTCCCGCTTATAATGGTGTTCCACAAGAATATCACTATCAATTAGAAAGCGTGTGGTCTGGATCGCTGTTTAATCCACACAATTGTCCGCAAATAGAATCTATTAGAGCAGGTAGGCTGTATCTATGAACAGCCACGGCAATAGTATGGATGTATCCAATAGTATGGCAATTCAATAAAGCAATAGTATCAATGTGGCAAACAATGTATCGGAGTGCCTGGACAGCAGTGCATATGTATCCAGCTATATTGTATCAGTCCACATATGTCGGAGCTGCTAGCTTTTACTCACATATATTCCCACCGTGGCGTCCCACGAGGTGTAAGTTCGGGCAAGCTTGTTTCTCTATAGCGCAACTGCGCTTAGACGCTTGTAGTGCTGTCTCTCTCCGGCTGTGAATACAAATGCTGGCTATGTCGTAATATCAGTCCACGTCCGGTTTCCTTAGTTGGAATCAGTGTTCCACCTGTCTAGGTCAATGCTAGTGCCGGAACATCAGATGCATCAGTCAATTTTAATGGCTCCAAGTAGCTCCGCAGCTCAATTTTCTTTCAGAGCTGCAGTCCTGGCATCCTTAAGAAAGCGTTTTCTCAATATCGTATAAGATTATTGCCGGTGTATTGTCAGGTCCAAATGTCCTTTGCCAGACGCGTTTCAAAGGCTTCCTGCCTTCTTCCTCAGTGGCTAATTTGGAACTGACTCGCTGACCGGCTTTTTATCCTCCATCAGGTTCTTTAGTAAACCTGCAATGGACCCAAATGGATCTGGGTTTCACAGGCGCATTTAGTTGGTATTGCGATAATCATGCGGTATATATGCGGTTTCTTGTACAGCCATGCGTTTTTTTATACAGCTTTGCGTTTTTTTGTCTTCTGTGTCCCTATATTCACCTGCATCATTCCACATAACAGATATTTTATTTTTCTAATTGTGGTTAGATCTTATATGAATAAAATCCTATTATATAATACATTGTGTATAATACATTGAATGTATTATATAATAGGATTTTATTCATATAAGATCTAACCACAATTAGAAAAATAAAATATCTGTTATGTGGAATGATGCAGGTGAATATAGGGACACAGAAGACAAAAAAACGCAAAGCTGTATAAAAAAACGCATGGCTGTACAAGAAACCGCATATATACCGCATGATTATCGCAATACCAACTAAATGCGCCTGTGAAACCCAGATCCATTTGGGTCCATTGCAGGTTTACTAAAGAACCTGATGGAGGATAAAAAGCCGGTCAGCGAGTCAGTTCCAAATTAGCCACTGAGGAAGAAGGCAGGAAGCCTTTGAAACGCGTCTGGCAAAGGACATTTGGACCTGACAATACACCGGCAATAATCTTATACGATATTGAGAAAGCGCTTTCTTAAGGATGCCAGGACTGCAGCTCTGAAAGAAAATTGAGCTGCGGAGCTACTTGGAGCCATTAAAATTGACTGATGCATCTGATGTTCCGGCACTAGCATTGACCTAGACAGGTGGAACACTGATTCCAACTAAGGAAACCGGACGTGGACTGATATTACGACATAGCCAGCATTTGTATTCACAGCCGGAGAGAGACAGCACTACAAGCGTCTAAGCGCAGTTGCGCTATAGAGAAACAAGCTTGCCCGAACTTACACCTCGTGGGACGCCACGGTGGGAATATATGTGAGTAAAAGCTAGCAGCTCCGACATATGTGGACTGATACAATATAGCTGGATACATATGCACTGCTGTCCAGGCACTCCGATACATTGTTTGCCACATTGACACTATTGCTTTATTGAATTGCCATACTATTGGATACATCCATACTATTGCCGTGGCCGTTCATAGATACAGCCTACCTGCTCTAATAGATTCTATTTGCGGACAATTGTGTGGATTAAACAGCGATCCAGACCACACGCTTTCTAATTGATAGTGATATTCTTGTGGAACACCATTATAAGCGGGAGTCAGCAATTATATTGATTTACCAGAGATACTTACCTATTTATTTATGTTCATTTATATATATATATCAATTCACTTTTAGTGTTTGCACTATATGTTTGATTCTATATACCTTGTCACCTTATATATTGGCCACTTAGTCACCAGTTTTAACACGTCACTTTTTGAATATTTTCAAAGAAATTTTTCAGTTATTTGAACATTTATTTGAACATATATTTATTCACACAGCTCTCTGGAAGTATACTTGCTGCTAGCCGCTGTTCTAGATAGTGGACTAACATCGTGTCCCTCCTATCCAAGTTGGACTGGACCTCTGGCTTTCCACTAGCTATAACAGTGGATGGTTTTATGTGTATTTTATATATCAATTTTATGTGTGTTTTATCCATTTATTTAGAGAATTGAGGTATTAGGTTTTCATTTCCAATTGCATATTGTCATATATTGCTACCAATAAATCTACCCAGTATTATCATATTGCTTGAGTCGCATTGCTTACCTACTGAACCAGATATAAGAGTGCCTATTCTATTTTCTATACAATTGTTTTTTGGTGATTGGGTACAACATCAGTTTGGTGCACCTTACCATCATAAAATCAGACGTGAGCCGTCCCCTATCTCTCTTTTACATTTTTCCACCTTTCCCAGCCCAGGCCCTGCCTCTCTCCCCAGGGAGCTGGTAGGGTCCTGGGCCATGAAGCGACTGAAGACCCAGGATCCTACTTCCCGGGGTAGGCCGGCGGGAGGTAGGGGAGGTGAGCTACCGGCCTCAGTTCCATCTTCCGCCTCGGGGATCAGAAGATCCAGCAGGAGTCGTGGTGCAGCGGCCCCTGCAGCCCCCGGAGGTGAAGCCGTGACCATCGCCGGCAGTTCCAGGAGGGCGGACAGTAGCCCTCCAAGAGGTACACGGAGTGCTCCTGGGGATGGGCCGATTCCGGTTGAGGCTGACTGGGGCAGCATGAAGCCCCAGGAACTAATCGCCGTTTACAGCTCCCGGATCACGGCCTACCTCCGGGAGTATGAGGAAGCGAATAGGACCCTCAGGAAGATTAGGGAGAACTTAAAGCTTGAGAGGGTGAAGGTGGACAAAGCGGCAAAAAAAAACAGGCCAGAAATATAAAAAAAAATAAAAGGCTTAAAAGAAATTATTAAAGGAGAGAAGGGCGGCCATTCTGGAAAACAGTGGTCCCTTTAAAGAAAAGCTCATGAACGATGAAAGGTTCAATGAAATGGCTGGAAACCAAAAACAGCAAGAAGATGACTCCTCTAGTGAGGAGGAAGAGTCGGACATGGGGGGGCAACCTGCGGAAACTGGTATCACCACAGGTATCACCGCAGAGCAGGTATGCCTGCCCCCCTAGTTCTGACGAGGAAGGCGAGTACAGTGAGAACAGCGGAGTTGGGGGACAGCTTATGGCCGAGATACGCCACCTGGAGTCCCCCAAAATTCGTGAGGACATTTGCTTTGGCAATGAATTACCTGAAGATGAGCCAATAGGAAAGAAGAGAAAGGCAAAGACATTAAAGCCAGAGGTGAGGTATGTCTATATGACCCACCCTGCGTGCCCTGGGCCAGCTGCAAAGCCAGCTCAGGGCACGAACCCCACCATCCTCCCTGGCCCGGTCTCTGCTGTGGGACCGGTACGTAGGAGTGGGGAGACAGACGTGGCAAAGATGGTGCAGGACGCCGTCCCTGTTTGCGGTAACAGGGGCGGTGGGGAGAAGCGGGAGGGGCCAGATAGGAAGGCTCCCGGGGCAGGCGGCGAGGGGGACATTGTTGGTGGTCGGATGGCTCCGTCCGCCTCTGCTGGGGCACTGGACAAGTACCAGGTGGAGGTGCGGCGGGGCGGTGTGGCTGCCACCGCCCCCCTTGCAGAGGTCGTTGCCGGGATCCCTGTCCTGGGGTCTGCCTCCTCTGCCCCGGTCTGCTTCGCCGCTCCCGTGCGCCCTGCAGTCCCCCCTGCCGGTTTTGGCATGGCGGCGGGGGACGCGGGGGTGGTGGGGGTGGTTGTGGGTGGAGGGAGTGGGGCCGCAGGTACAGCGGTGTCCCGATCCGGAGTTGCAGGGGGAGGGTGCGAGGTGGCTGCCTCCGCCCCTCCCAATTTGTATGCCCAAGTCCTTGGGTTCCGGTCTCCTCTGCCCCGGTCTGCTCCGCTGTGCCGATGCGCTCTTCAGTCCCTTCCATTGGTATTGTTGTGGCGGCGGGGAGTGGAGGCGCAGTGGGAGTGGTCGAGGGTGGAGGGGGTGGGGCTTCGGATGTCCAGAAAAGAGCTCAAAGCAGTGTGTCTGTAGGCAGAGAGGGAGGGGGCGGTCCTGATGCGAGTGTGGTGCGCACCGCCCCTCCCTCCTGCATTGTTCGTCAAGTAAATAAGGCCGGCGTGGCTGGTACCAGTGGCTCTACAGCCCGCCGGCCCGAAAAATCAGGAAAGACTGGTAAAAATGTGTCCAGCAAGGAGATGCTGGACAAAACGAATAATGTGACCTCTGTCCCCTCTGGCCCAGCAGTGTGTGTGGGGGGAGGGGAGAGTGTGGTAGTGGCCACTGAAAGTGTAAATACAGTTTTTGTTAGTGGTGTTGCCCTGGGCCCTGATGGAGGGGTGAATGTTGGAGGTCGGCCGCCACTGTACAAGTGGCCGGTGCGCCTCATGTAGCCCCTTCAGAGGGGTCTGGAGCGGCACCTGCTGTAAATAGGTCTGGGGGGGGGTGTGGGTGGGCACGGTCCGGCTGCCCCTCCTGCGTCCCCATTGTCCTCCCCATTACCAATGTCTGGTGACGGTAACTTGCAGCAGCAACTTCTAGAGGCTCTTAGGAGAGGGGAGAATTCCATTACAGTAGGGGGGCAGCAGGTGGATCTATCCTTCTGGATAGACAGGCATAGCCTGCGTGCCTTCCGAGATCAAGGCGGGGGCAAGACCACCTGGTCCTCACCCACAACCGGCCCCGGGTCAACCAGGCGGAATGTTGTCTGTCTGAAATGGAGAGGCAATGAAGCGTGCCCTACCAGGAAGAGGGTGGCAGAGCTTCTCTTTCGAATGGGCATCAGGGCATGTGACATCTTTGCCCTGATACATCCGTATGACACCCGGGAGTTTGATGTCAGTTTTGCCCGGCCAGAGGGTCTTGAACTTTTCTGGTCTGGGTATGAACTGGCAAAAGACCAGCCGGACTGGCAGGGTTTTTTTGTGCAAGCGATAACCCGCCAGAATGAGGTCAAGAAGGTGACCGTTCTCACCCGCAATGAGTCACTTTCTTGTGTTGACATCTTGACCTGGTTGAGCAGGTACGGGGACGTCCAGGGTCTTCCTAGCAAGAACCTGGATGAGTTTGGCATCTGGTCGGGTGCCTGGACGTTTCAGATTAAGTTGAAACATTCAGGGGGGTCGGTTTCCCACATACCATCATCTGCTTTCCTTGGTCGGGATAGGATCATGGTGTTCTACAGGGGGCAGCCTAAGCTGTGTTACAAGTGCGGCAGCCCTTCGCACCTCAGCGCCAGCTGCCAAGTGCAGAGGTGCGCGTTGTGCGGGGGTGAGCTAGGGCACCCGTTCAGTCGTTGCCCTCGCCCTGTCGCCAACGTGGCTCATGCACGCGCGGAGGCAAACCGGGAGGCTCCCACCGCTGAGGCGAGTGCTGGCGAAGGCGACAGGGCAGTGGGGTCGATGAAGAGAAAAGACGGCCCGTCCCAGCAGAGACGGAGGGAGAGGCGTCAAATGGAGAGGGGGCAGGTGGAACCCCGTCCTGGGGTGATGCCTGTGCCCTCCCAAGAGAATGCCTCTCCTAGAGCTGAGACCCTGGGGGATATCGAGGGGAATGAGGAACTCAGGAGACTAGACCGTTCCGAGGTGACTCTGTCCTCTTGCTACGAGAGTGCAACAGAGGGGAGTGAGACAGAGTCTAAAAGAATAAGAAGGAAACGTCTGACCAAAAAAAGATCTAGCCCGACTAGAGTTCCTGTGGAAGGCAAAGCCAGCTCCCCCCTGGACCTCTCTAATCCTGACTCTCTTCCCCTGGATCTTTCCAACCGGTACCTCACCTTGGATGAGATCTCCGCCTCCTCTTCTTCCGGGGAGGAGGTTGAAGGTGGGGAGCCGGAGGGGCAAGAGAAGGAGCCTCTGGAAGGGCCCACACCTCCCTCCGGTGAGGATGCAAGGTCCTCGGGAGGTGGGGCGGGTCCAGACACTGGGAATGGGAATGACAAGGGTGGTGCGAAGGGGGAGGCAGTGGTGACTAATGAGATGGACACCACTGTCTCTCTCAAGAGAAATCGGGCCACCTTAGGGGGTAGCCCCAAGAGGGGTAAGAAGAAGAAGAAGAAGGGGAAGGAAGAAGGCCGTCTAACTTAATCACTCTGTTTGGCGGCCCTCACTCCGTTGACGCTGGCGACCATTAATGTCGCCAGTATTAAATCGGATGCGGCTAGGTTTGCAGCCTTTGATTTTCTCAGCCGGGTTGAAGCTGACATTTTATTTTTGCAAGAGACCAGGCTGCCAGATATGGCGGCTGTGTATAAAGCAAAAAAGGAGTGGAGGTGCGGTCCATCATATTGGTCTCTTGCGGCTGAGCCGTATAGCGGAGTGGCGGTTCTTTTTACCGCACCAGTAGAAAGCCGACGAGTGATTGAGTTAGAAATGGGGAGGTGTTTGATTTTAGATGTCCTCATGAAGGGTCAAGAGCTTCGCCTGATAAACATCTATGGTCCCCAAACCAGGTGGGATCGGAAGCGTCTCTTTATGAGGATCAAACCTTTCCTTTTTACGAGTCGGCAGGTGGTCTTTGGCGGGGACTTTAATACAGTCACAAGGTTCCAAGATCGGGGAGGCGCCAGAAACCGGCTGGCTTATGATAGTGTATCCCTGAATAGCATAGCTAGCGAGGCTCGCCTGGTGGATGTCCACATTAGGTACACCCCAGGCCACGGTGGTTTCACTTATTATAGAGGTAGTCAGATTAGGTCTAGAATAGACAGGTTTTATTTAAAGGAGGAGACTACTTTTTCACCTTTAGAGGTGGAATTCTCTGATCACTGTCTAATTATGTTCTCTTTGAATGTTGCAGAATCCCCCCAAATGGGAAGAGGCTATTGGAAGCTAAATTCGGCCCTCCTGGAGGAAACAGAGGTGAGACAATCCTTTAAGGACTTCCTTCAGAGTCAGGTAGAGTTGCTTGATCTTTGTGACACTAAGTCTGAGTGGTGGGAGATATTCAAAGATCGGGTGGCAAAATTCTTCCGCCAGCTCTCGAGCCTCAGGTCCCTGAACAAGTACCGCTTGTATCAGGGTCTGAGGAGGAAACTCGAACAACTGGTCTCGACTGGAGGTAGCCGAGAGGATATCTCCAGGGTGAAATCTTTGCTTAAGAGGTGCCAGTACGATAGGCACACATCTTTGGTTTTTGAGAGGGATTTCGGGAAGTACCGCTCGCCCGACCCTTACAGAAACTGTAAGATGTCAGTGAAAAGTAAGTTGGTGACGGGACTGGTCGATGGTACGGGATCTCTGGATAGGTCCAGATCAGGGATCTTGGAAATCGTCAAGTCCTTCTACTCGTGCCTCTTGAGGAAGAAGGATCTTAATCGGGACAGGATTTCGGCTTTCCTGGCTGAAACCATCCCTGAGTCAAGAGTAGACCTCTCTCTTGGCGTTTTGATAGAAGAAATCAGAGAAGAGGAAGTCAGCCTGGCGATCGAAGTGCTTGCCCTAAAGAAGTCGCCAGGCCCGGATGGCTTAACATCCGAGTTTTATAAGACCTTTAAGGACTCCTTGGTTCCCCTCTTGACTAAGGTATTCAATGAGTGCCTTTCCTCGGGTGCTCTGCCGAAGTCAATGAGGAGGTCAGCTCTGATCCTTATATCAAAGGGTAAAGATCCGAGCCGTGTTGAGAATTGGCGTCCCATAGCGCTTCTCAATACGGACAGAAAGATCCTGGCCAAGATACTGTTTAAACGGTTGGTGCAGTTTGTGCCCTGGCTCCTTTCGGAGACCCAACATTGCTCAGTTCCAGGCCGAAGCACGTTTAGTGCTGTGCTCGGTGTCCGAGAGGCAGTGGAGCAGAGTAGGGCGGGTAACTGGAAGGGGTACATGCTGGCTTTAGATCAGGCAAAGGCTTTTGATCGGGTTAACCACGAGTACCTCTGGACAGTCCTTCTGAAATATGGCCTGCCGGGAGGGTTTGTCGATTGGTTAAAGATCTTGTATGCGGGGGCAGAGAGTTTCCCGCTGGTGAACGGTTGGTCTGGCAGCCCTTTTGAGGTCGGGTCTGGAGTCCGCCAGGGTTGTCCATTGAGCCCGCTCTTATACGTGTTTGCAATTGATCCTTTTATTAGGAGGATTGATCGGGGACCGTTAGCGGGAGTCAGGATGAGTCTGGAGGAGCCTGTCACGGAACCATGAACCAGACGTACAACAAGGGATAAGTGAAAATAAGAAGGCTTTATTGAAAATAAAGCTGTAAAGCAAAAGTCCAAACGGATGGCGAAACCGAAGCAGAGTCTTTGCGAAGCCAGAGGTCAGGAACCAGAAGGGTAGTCAGACGAAGCCAGGATCAGGAACCAGCAGGGTAGTCAGACGAAGCCAGGATCAGGAACCAGCAGGGTAGTCGGACGAAACCAGGATCAGGAACCAGCAGGGTAGTCGGACGAAACCAGGATCAGGAACCAGAAGCAGCAGCAGTCTAGAAGCATGTGAACACAGGAGGACCAAGCGAGGAACTGAAGCCACAGACCTCCTATATATATGAGCTAGGCATCCAGCTCCTCCCAGTGGGAAGGAGGAGCCGCAGGGTGGGAGGCTACAAGAAACCCAGAAACCAAGATGGCCGCCAGCACATGTCAAACGGAGGAGAACAGCAAGAAGGTAAGACCATGACAGTACCTCCCCCTCAAGGGCCCCTCCTCCGCGGAGTAAAGAACGGTTTCTGAGGGAAGCGTGCGTGGAAGGCTCGGAGCAAGGCAGGAGCATGGACATCTGCGGAGGGAACCCAGGAACGCTCCTCTGGACCATAACCACGCCAATGGACCAAAAACTGCACCCGACCGCGGACCAGGCGTGAGTCCAGGATATTGCTCACCTCATACTCCTCACGATTACCCACTTGGACCGGACGAGGCCGAGGAACCGAGGAAGTGAAACGATTACACACCAGTGGCTTCAACAGGGAGACATGAAACACGTTGGAGATCCGCATGCCAGGAGGAAGCGCAAGGGCATAGGCTACCGGGTTTACCCTGCGAAGCACTCGGAAGGGACCAACAAAGCGAGGCGCCAGCTTGGGAGTGGGCACTCGAAGGTTGAGGTTGCGGGTGAACAACCATACACGGTCTCCGACCTGGTACGAAAGAGCAGGCGCTCGTCTGCGATCAGCCTGGAGTCTCTGGCGCTGCGCAGAGACCTCAAGGGACTTCTGGATCAGTACCCAAGAAGCATGTAGGACGGAAAGGTGATCCTCCACAGCCGGAATATCCTGGGGAGAGAATACCTCCGGTAACACGGCAGGTTGGAACCCATAATTGGCCATGAAGGGAGACGTCCCAGAGGAAGAGTTCACCGCCGTGTTCCTGGCAAACTCAGCCCAAGGCAGGAGGTCAACCCAATTGTCTTGGTGATCGGAGACATAGCAACGAAGGAATTGCTCCAAGGCCTGATTGGATCGTTCTGCGGCCCCATTGGACTGAGGGTGGTAGGCCGAGGAGAAGGAGAGATGAATCCCCAACTGGGAGCAAAAGGCGCGCCAGAACCTGGACACAAACTGACTCCCCCGATCCGACACAATCTCCTTGGGCAAACCGTGCAACCGGAAGACCTCCCTGGCAAAAATCGTGGCCAACTCTTGTGCAGAGGGTAACTTCTTGAGAGGAACACAGTGGCACATTTTGGAAAACCGATCCACAATCATGAGAATGACCGTATGGCCTCGGGATGCAGGGAGGTCCACAATGAAATCCATCCCCAGGTGTGACCATGGGCGCTCCCCGGTGGCTATGGGTTGCAGAAGGCCCAACGGAAGGTGCCGAGGGGACTTACTCTGGGCACAAACGGAGCATGCCGCTACATATGCGGCGATGTCGGAACGTAGGGAAGGCCACCAGAACAGACGTGAAACAGCCCAGGACAGCTGATTCTTTCCAGGATGCCCCGCGGTCTTGGAGTTATGGTAGGTTCGCAACAACCGAGTGCGCAACTCCTCAGGCACAAAACATCTGCCGTTGGGTCTCCCAGAGGGAGCACCAGATTGAGCCGCCAAAATCTGCTCACCCAGGGGAGAGGTCAGGCTGGTGCGAATGGCGGCCAAGATCTGATTCGGAGGTATGACCGAAGTCGGAATCGACTCCTCCCTGGACAGCTCGGAGTACTGCCGTGATAAGGCATCCGCCCTGATGTTCTTGGAACCGGGTAGGTAGGAGACCACGTAATTAAAACGTGACAAGAACAGAGCCCATCTGGCCTGACGTGGTGTCAATCTCTTGGCCTCAGAAAGGTAGGTCAGATTCTTGTGGTCCGTCAGGATGAGGACCGGAACCACCGAACCCTCGAGCAAGTGCCTCCATTCTTTAAGGGCCTGCACGATGGCCAATAACTCCCTGTCACCAATCTGATAGTTGCACTCCGCGGAAGACAGTTTCCGGAAGTAAAACCCACAAGGAAGCAGAGGACCCTCTGGTGTTCTACGCTGAGACAGAAGGGCGCCTACTCCCGTCTCAGACGCGTCCACCTCGAGGACAAAGGGCAACCCAGGGTTGGGATGCGACAGAATCGGAGCCGACACAAAGGCGGACTTTAGAGCCTCAAAAGCTCGGATGGCCTCGAGCGGCCAGACCTGGGAATTACTGCCCTTCCTGGTCAGATCCGTGAGAGGCTTGGCTAGCATGGAAAAGTCCCTGATGAACTTCCGATAATAATTGGCGAAGCCCAAAAAGCGCTGCAGGGAACGAAGACCACTGGGCTGGGGCCACTGTAAGACAGCCGAAACCTTCTCAGGATCCATGGAGAACCCCTCAGCGGAAATGATGTAACCTAAGAAGGTTACCTGGGATCGGTGAAATTCGCATTTCTCAAGCTTACCGAACAGCTTGTTCTCTCGTAACCGTTGCAACACTCGTCTGACATCCAGAATGTGGGCCTCCATGGATTCAGAATATACCAAGATGTCATCCAAATAGACCACCACACACTGCTGCAACAGGTCACGGAAAACATCGTTGATGAATTCCTGAAAGACTGCGGGCGCATTGCACAACCCAAAGGGCATAACCAAGGATTCATAATGACCGGTCCTGGTGTTAAACGCGGTCTTCCACTCATCGCCCGCCTTGATCCTTACCAGGTTATATGCCACCCTCAGGTCGAGTTTGGTAAAGACCGTGGCCCCTTTAAGGCGATCGAACAGCTCGGAAATCAAGGGTATCGGGTAAGCGTTCTTGATCGTGATGCGATTGAGACCCCTGTAATCGATGCAAGGCCTCAACTCACCGCCCTTCTTTTTCACAAAGAAAAATCCAGCCCCTGCCGGGGACGAGGATTTGCAAATGTGTCCGCGTGAAAGCGCCTCCCTCACGTACTCCTCCATGGCCTCATTCTCCGCTACCGACAGTGGATAGACTTTGCCACGAGGAGGAACGGCACCAGATTGTAACTCTATGGCACAATCGTATGGGCGGTGCGGAGGTAGGGCAACCGCGCGCACCTTATCGAATACATCCCGGTACTCCTCGTATTCAGGAGGCAACAGAGAGTCCGAGGAAGTACACAGCAACTTGACAGACCCATGGATGCAACTAGCCCCACACTGCGGTGACCACGAGAGGATCTCGGCCGATCTCCAATCGAAAGTCGGATTATGCTTCCGGAGCCAGGGGTACCCCAAGACCACCGAGTAGTGTGGAGACGAAATAACCTGGAGGCAGACCGACTCTCTGTGAACGGCACCAATGGCTATCCCCACTGGAAGGGTCTCATGAGTCACGTGTGGCGGCAGAAGGGGTCTGCCGTCTATCGCCTCAAGAGCCAGTGGGGAACCTCGAGCCTGCAGAGGAATGGAATTGGCGGCAGCGAACACATTATCAATGAACAAACCACCAGCACCAGAGTCCACCAACGCCTGGGTCGTCACCGAGCCCCCGACCCAGGAGAGGACAACAGTGATCAGTGGTTTGTCAACACGGGAAACCGGGGACGAGGAGACTCCACCCAAGATCTGCCCCCGACAGGATCTCAGGTGCGAGCGTTTCCCGGACGGTTCGGACATGCCAACCGAAAATGCCCACCGAGACCACAGTACATGCATCGGCCCTCGCGTCTCCGGAGTACCCTCTCCCCCTCGGACAGGCGAGCAAACCCCAGCTGCATGGGTTCACCCCCAGACAAGTCATCCCCAGGAGGCGTGGGAGGAGAGGGAGGCACGGGTGGGACAGCAAACGTAGGCACCAATCTGTTAGAAAACCTCCGCAGGCTCTCCTTAAAGGAAGGTCTCTCCCTGAGTCTGGTGTCAATCAAAATCAGGAAAGAAATAAGAGACTCGAGCTCCACTGGTAGGTCCTTAGCTGCAACCTCATCCTTCAAGGCATCCGAGAGACCATGAGAGAAAGCAGCGACCAGAGCCTCATTATTCCAGCCCACCTCTGCTGCCAGGGTACGAAACTCAATGGCGTATTCAGCTACGGATCGTGAACCCTGTCTGATGGACATAAGGAGCTTCGCAGCAGAGGCAGCACGAGCCGGCACATCGAATACCTTCCGAAGAGAAGCAACAAAACCGGAAAACTCGGCAACCACCGGATTGTTGTTCTCCCATAAAGGGCTGGCCCAGGCCAAGGCCTTGTCCGAGAGCAGCGAGATCAAGAAGCCCACCTTTGATCTCTCAGTAGGAAAGGCATGTGGCAGCAACTCGAAATAAATGCCCACCTGGTTAAGGAAACCTCGGCACTGAGTTGGCTCTCCCCCAAAGCGCTGTGGAAGAGGGGCAGAACCGGTCATACCCCGAAACACCGCAGGTGCAACAACAGGTGTCGGGGTAGACACTGGCGCAACAACCGGAGCGGCAGTAGGAGCGGGCCCAGGAGCGACAACCGACCCATCGGCAACGGGAGCGAAATGAGCTGTGCGTTCAAGCAGGGTTTGCAACGCCACAGCGAACCGACCCAACAGGTGATCCTGCTGATCAAGTCTGGCAACCAGCGTGGGTAGCGAGGATGGCCCTGTACCGTCAGAATTCATGGCTTGGTCCTAATGTCACGGAACCATGAACCAGACGTACAACAAGGGATAAGTGAAAATAAGAAGGCTTTATTGAAAATAAAGCTGTAAAGCAAAAGTCCAAACGGATGGCGAAACCGAAGCAGAGTCTTTGCGAAGCCAGAGGTCAGGAACCAGAAGGGTAGTCAGACGAAGCCAGGATCAGGAACCAGCAGGGTAGTCAGACGAGGCCAGGATCAGGAACCAGCAGGGTAGTCGGACGAAACCAGGATCAGGAACCAGCAGGGTAGTCGGACGAAACCAGGATCAGGAACCAGAAGCAGCAGCAGTCTAGAAGCATGTGAACACAGGAGGACCAAGCGAGGAACTGAAGCCACAGACCTCCTATATATATGAGCTAGGCATCCAGCTCCTCCCAGTGGGAAGGAGGAGCCGCAGGGTGGGAGGCTACAAGAAACCCAGAAACCAAGATGGCCGCCAGCACATGTCAAACGGAGGAGAACAGCAAGAAGGTAAGACCATGACAGAGCCAGAAGCCACTCTGAGGGTGGTGGCGTATGCCGATGATGTCACTGTTTTCGTGTCCTCGGGGGGGGAGGCGGAATACGTGATGTCGGAGGTAGAACGCTACTCGGAAGTCTCCGGTTCCGTGATTAACCGGGATAAGTGTGAGAGTCTCTGGCTGGGAGGGGGTGATCCATCTTTCGGTCTCCCGGACACCCTCCCAGAGCCCCAGTCGTCAGCCAAAGTCCTAGGCGTTCAATTCAGCCATGGGGATTATCCCACCCAAAATTGGGACAGCAGGCTCACGATCGCCGCTCAGAAGGTTGACCAGTGGAAGGGTTGGTCTTTGACCCTCAGGGAAAGGGTGAACCTGATCAAGACTTACCTTCTCCCTTTGCTTATCTATTTGGCCAGTGTATGTGTCTTGCCAGAACCTCTCTGGACTCGGGTTTACAGTCTGTTCTTTCAACTGTTATGGGGGAATAGGCTGAACCTAGTCAAGAGAGAGGTGACATACCGTACGAGGAGATTAGGGGGGTTGGGTATGGTCAACCCAGTGGTGTTCCTTGTGAACACCTTTGTTAAGATCAACCTGGCAAACCTCTGGAAAGAGAGGGCTCCTCCGTGGGTAGTCTCTTGCAGGGGTTGGTTTCGGCCTTTCTTCCAGGAGTGGGAGACAGGAGGGCAAGTGAAGGATTTGCGTATACCTCACGGATATCTTCCGGCTTATGTCACCCCGATTCTGAAGGTGATCCGCCAGTGGGGTTTGGGAGTGAGGGAAATCAAGACCCAGTCAAGGAGATCCCTTAACGAGAGGGTCTTGTTGACCCACTTCCGGAAGCCCCTGGCCCTTAAGGATTGCCCAAGCCGGGATCTAGACAAGGGGTTGCAGTTGTTAAATTCGGCAAGGATCCCCTTGACGTTTTGGGACTTGGCTTGGCGCTGCTTTCACGGGAAGCTGTATGTAAGGGACAACTTGAAGTACAGGAACTCTGATGAAAGGGGTTGTCCCCGGGAGGAGTGTGGCGACATACTAGAAAGTATGGAGCACTTCCTGCTTCAGTGTCCCTTTAATACAGAGGTATACAAACGGGTGGGTGCATCCATTGGCTGGCCTAGGCTAGCCAACCTCTCCTATGCGGAATGGGCTTATGGAGCATTCAAAGGTTTGGGAGGAAGGGACCCATGCACAGCTTTTATAGTTAGCATAGTGATTAGGTACTTCACATGGAACGCACGGTGTTTAGTTTCAACCCAGCAGAAAGTCCTCCCTGTGGAAGAGGTGTGTAGGAACATTCTAGGTGACCTGGCGAAGGTTCGTTCTCTTGAGTGCGAGAGGTGGGTACGGATGGGGTCTCTTACCTCTGGAGAGGCTTCACCTTTGATGTGCCTTAGCCTCAGTAGCACTTTTCCTGGTGTTGGGCTGAGGCTTTCACATTAGGTTTTTGTTTTGTATTTAAGATGAGTTTTTGAAGAAAGGTTTGCAAATGACTGAACTTGGGCCTTCGGGTGGATTTTAATATTGGTTTGTATAGATTCATATGGTTGTTATAAGATGTATATATCGTATGATAGGGTAAGTGGGGTGTAGTTAGGTTGGGTGGGGGGGGGTTCATATTTTTGTGTGGGGAGGCCTGCATCCAGCCCTGGACTATGCGGACATAGGAGGACATTAGGCGAGGGGCTGGGTGTGGGTGGTGGTGGAAGGGCTGGCCTCATGGAGGGACAAGAGGCGGAGGTTGGCCCTGGGTGAAGGTGATGGGATAGATAGATTGGTAGGGATAGTATAGGTTTTCTCATAAATGTGTGTGTGTGTGTGTGTATATATTAAATAAATAAATAAATAAATTATAATAATATAAAATAAAAAATAATTATAAAAATAATAATAATAATTATTGTTATTTGATATTTCTATTATGATTTCTATTATGATTATTTAATTTGTGTTGATTATTTATTGTGATAAGTTGTCATTTATTTTCGGTTATAAACAACTTGTATAAATTTGTATATAGTCAGGGTTCAGCCGGATCGGATGTTTAGGTTAGGCTAGGTTTCTTTTTCTCTTTTCATTTTCTCTATTTAGTAGGTATGAATGAGATAGTATGCATGTAGCTGGGCCAGTAGGGTAAGTGTATATACTTTATACCTTGTTTTATATCTTGTTTGGAAATTTTATGGCAAAGTTTTTGTATAAAATTAAAAGAGTTCCTCAGTATCTGCTCTTATTCTGTATATATGGACACTACACAGTACCACTTCTCTCCTGTCCTGTATACTGGGTGTAATCCTCAGTATCTGCTCTTATTCTGTATATGGACACTGCACAGTACCACTTCTCCTGTCCTGTACACTTCCATTCTTCTCTATGTTGGGTACATCTCACATAGATGCTCTCAGTTCCATTACTTTACTCACCAATTGGCGTTTCCCCATCTTTGAAGAAGTTTCCGCTCTGCTGAGGCCTGTAGAAGTCTGTACATGGGATGTATATTGGATCTTCGTCATCCTCTCCATACTGCACACAGAAAAAGTCATGATATATTACTGAACGCTCCCCTGCACAGCATCAGTGTGCATCCCCATGCTCCAGCTGCTCACGTTTCCACCTTTTATCACATATATATATATGTATATCTGCTTACATAGTCACCACCTCCATTATGCGCGGTTCCTGGGGACTCGCCAAGTATTTCTTCACCGTCTCTCTCCAGGTCAACCAGTGAACTGGTGTCCAGATCCGACCAGTCCGACAGCTTTCTCCTAAACATGTCTGCCTCTTAGCTACGTGCCCGGGATATTTAGGCTGGAGGTAAAGATGAGGTGAGGTGACTGCACATACTCTGCATATACTTGTAGCCAGCACTGTTTGGGGGTCCTGTAACCAGTATTGTCTGGGGGTGCTTGTAGTCAGCACTATATGGGGGTCCTGTAACCAGTACTGTATAGGGGCCCTGTAATCAGTACTGTCTGGGGGTCCTTGTAGTCAGCACTATATGGGGGTCCTGTAGCCAGTACTGTATGGAGCCCTGTAACCAGTACTGTATGGGGGCCCTGTAACTAGTACTGTATTGGGGGCCCTGTAACTAGTACTGTATTGGGGGCCCTGTAACTAGTACTGTATTGGGGGCCCTGTAACTAGTACTGTATTGGGGGCCCTGTAACTGTTACTGTATTGGGGGCCCTGTAACTAGTACTGTATGGAGCCCTGTAACCAGTACTGTTTGGGGGCCCTGTATTGTGGGCCCTGTAACCGGTACTGTATTGTGGGCCCTGTATTGTAACCGGTACTGTATTGTGGGCCCAGTAACCGGTACTGTATTGTGGGCCCTGTAACGGTACCGGTACTGTATTGTGGGCCCTGTAACCGGTACTGTTTGGGGGCCCTTGTAGTCAGCACTATACGGGGGTCCTTGTAGTCAGCACTGTATGGGGCCCTGTAACCGGTACTGTATGGGGCCCTGTAACCGGTACTGTATGGGGCCCTGTAACCGGTACTGTATGGGGCCCTGTAACTGGTACTGTATGGGGCCCTGTAACCGGTACTGTATGGGGCCCTGTAACTGGTACTGTATGGGGCCCTGTAACCGGTACTGTATCGGACAAGAAGAGAAGTCCGGGGAAGGTCACTGATGAGATGCAGAGGACAGTTATGCTGGGTGAAGGAGATAGAAGATACAGGGTGAGAGGGTGAGAGGGTGACCCGGCGGGTGTGGGGTGTCAGGGTGTGCTCCTTACCTGAGCTCCGGCCTGGATGGCTGTGAGGTGCGGCTGCCGCAGTCCGGTCTCCCGGGGAGAGCGCAGTAATTGCAGATACTGGCAGCGGAGAATTCCCAGCTCAGCTGTAGGAGGAGAGAGGCGGCCATCACCCCCTCCTCCCTCCCAGCGCTGAGGATGCTGAGCCGCTCTGTGCAGTGCTGTGTGACTGAGGACTGTACCGACACTGCTATCTATACAGTTACCAATGCTGAGATCCCAAAATCATCTGATACTGTCTGCTGAGTCACTGTATCTAAGCCTATAATGTGTGATACTGTCTGCTGAACCTGTGTATCTAATCCTATCATGTGTGATACTGTCTGCTGAACCTGTGTATCTAATCCTATCATGTGTGATACTGTCTGCTGAACCTGTGTATCTCATCCTGTCATGTGCGATACTGTCTACTGAACCTGTGTATCTAATCCTATCATGTGTGATACTGTCTGCTGAACCTGTGTATCGTAGCGTCATGTGTGATACTGTCTGCTGAGCTGCTGTATCTGATTCTATGTGTGAACCGCTGTATCTAAGTGTCATGTGTGATACTGTCTGCTGAGCTGCTGTATCTAAGCCTATTGTGTGATACTGTCTGTGTCTGCTGAGGGGTGTACCTCTGTGATACTACATGTAGAGCCGATGTATCCAGTTCTATCACATGTCTTACTATCTGGTGAGCCACTGTATCTAATTCTATTTTTTGTGATTGGTTGAGCTGCTGCTGTATCCAATTCTGTCATGTGTGATACTGTCTGGTGAGCCACTGTATCTAAGCTTGTCGTGTGTGATACTGTCTGCTGAATTTAAACCTGCGTGATACTGCTTCCTGTTCCACAGTATCTAAACCTGCCTTTTATGAGTTACTGAATGTCATGAAATAAATGGTAAAATTCCGTTCATCCAGAAATAATGGTCCTGGATATTCTGGATTATTGGAGCCCATAATCTGCTATTTCTGTATTGCTTCTCTCTCTGCAGTTCTGTCCTTGATTAGCAGACTTTCTGGAGTAGCAGATGACAGATTAGAGGTGTAATGAGATGACAGCCATATCACCGTCTCCTCTGTATACACAGTGTCACTTATAGCAGAGGAGGCTTGTGGGTAATGAGGATTCCCGCTCTGTGGCTCAGCGCCTCCATTGTCCCAGTGACTGACGTGTGACTACTACACCCATCACTGGATTGTCAACCCTCCCGCTGTAATATTCAGGAATCTGATGGCAGGAATGTCTGCTTTGTCTTCTTGTCACCTCTTATCACAGCGATATCTAAGGGAAACGTGACGGAGGCGACATTTCCACCCTCGGCGCTCCTAGACGGTAATGAGGTTGTCAGTTGCAGAGTTTTTCCAGTTTGGGAAGTTTATGTTTTGCCTGCACAATGTAACACTCCCATCCTCCATGTCCTCAGGCGCTCACAGTCCAGTCTCCCTTTCTCACACAATGGAGCAAATTTACTAAGCCTGCAGATGACACAAACTTTAGGGGGTACTCCTTGCTGCAAAAGGGAGCTACACCCCTTTTCGGACTATGTCTCGAAACCTAGATGCGCCAAATTGCCCCACTTGTTGCTGCAATTTACCCCAAAGTCTGGGTGCACTCACATGAGTAAATAGAGACTCATGTATCACTCCTCTCATTCCTGTTCCTCATATCCTGTGTATATAGAGGGTGAAAGTGTCGACTGGATAGCTGAAGCAGAGAAGTGGACCTGATGACGACCCAGTAAGTGAAGCTACATGGGAGCTGAATATGGAAGCTGGACCTTAGAAATGGAGCTGAGGAGTGGACCAGAAGAGTGGACCTGAAGATAAGGCCTGCGGACTGGAGCTGAGGAGTGGAGCTGAAGTTGGGAGCTGAGCTTTGGACCTGAGGGTTAGAACAGAGGAATCAAACTAAGGAATAGGGCTGAAGAAGGAAGCTGAGCACTGGACCTTAAGACTGGAAATTACGGTTGGAACTAAGAACTGGAGCTGAAGATGGGAGCAGAGCACTGGACTCGAGGAATGTAGTTTAGGACTGGAACTAAGAAGTGGACCAGAGGAATGTAGCTCAGGACTGGACCCAAGGAATGGAGATCAAGACGATGTGGGAACTGGAGCTGAGGACTGGACCTAAGGAATGGAGCTGAGGACTGGACCTAAGGAATGAAACTGAGGACTGGACCAAAGGAATGGAGCTATGAACTGGAACTCAGTACTAGACATGTGGACTGGATATAAGGACGAGATCTGAAGACTGGACACGAGGACAGGAGCTTGTGGATTGGACCAGAGGATTAGACGTAAGGACTGGACATGAAGACTGGACCAAAGGAATGGAGTTCAGGACTGGAGCTGAGGACTGGACCAGAAGATTGGGTTTGAGCACTAGAGCTGAAGACTGGACCTGGGAATTGGACTTGGGGACTAAAGCTAAGGACTGGACCCAAGGAATGGAACTTAGGGTTTGACTTGAGGATGTAGCTGAGGACGAGAATTGAGAACTGGAACTCAGGAATGGAGCTCAGGACTGAACTCAAGGAATGTACCTCAGAACAGGACCAAAGGACTGAATATGAGGATTGGACTTAACGACTAGACCTGACGACAGGATCAGAGATCTGGACTTGAGGACTAGAGCTGAATACTTGACCTGATGACTTGGTTTGACAGCTGGGGCTGAGGACAGGTGTTGAAGACTGGACCTAAGGACAATTGATCTACGAGGTTGAGGTTTCAGGTGGTCGACTCAGCAAAGCTTCACTACAATCATCAGCTTCCATTATTCTGTTTCTTCAGAATCCCTTGATATGTTTATGAGGTTCCCGCCCTGTGTCACCTGAAGGAAATTCCTGAAATTAGTAACTCTTGAAGAACTGAAAACAAAGACATGAATAACAGTGAAGACTTTTTGGCCCCAGCACAGGTGGGCTAGGTCCTGTTTTTGGCCCCATCACAGGTGAGTTAGTAAGTTGTGGTGCCCCGCGGGTTCTCTCTAATGATTGTCTCCATCCCTGCATCTTGTGGCTCCCATTGTCTGAGATAATTGGTGTCCTCATTCTGTGGTGTAGTCATCCTCTTGTCATTCCTTTCATTGTTTCCTGCACGTGACCCAATGAATAAATGTGTGTCCCTGGATGGGACAAGTTCAGTCGTCTGCAGGTCGTGCTCTGTAGTTTCTTTGGGAGAATCTCCTACCTGACAGCCATGATCTTCTGCCTGGTCCATATTATTGGCCTCATCTTCGGGACCATTGGTATGATCCTCACCTGGATCGTCACCATCATGCCTTACTGGAGGTTGGTTGTATTGGCTGAGAACAACGGTCTAGTCATTGAAGGTGGCCGCATTGACGGGGAGTGGATCAGCCGCTGGGATGGTCTGTGGCTCACATGTCTGAAGCAGCTTCGGCTAAATATGGAGTGTAACGACTACGGCTCCATGGTGTCCCTCACCGCTGACCTGAAGGCTGCCAGAATCTTAATGAGCTTCGCTGTCGCCCTGTCCGTCATCGCCTTCATATTCTCTTTGATTGGCTTCATTGTCAGCCAGTGCTGCCGATGTTGTGACGACAGAGATAGTGAAAACCACTGCCTCACCCTGACTGCCGGACTCATGTACTTCCTCAGCGCCATCCTCGTCATCATCCCTGTCGTCTGGACCACGGTCAACATTTCTCGTCGTGCCTATGACGCCGCATTCACCAAGGGGGCTGTGCGCATCGAGATAGGACAGGCACTGCTGCTGGCGTGGCCCAATATCGCCTTCCTCCTCATAGGGGGGACAATACTGACCTTCCTCTGCTGCTTCTGCTCCATCAGCACGTGCTGTACCAGGGAGCCCTGCAAACAGGCCGTGTACAAGGAGCACCCGGTGAAAGAGGAGCGATCGAACTGCAGCCCCCGCATGGAGTATCTATGAGGACAGACACACTCTTCAGGACAGACTTACTTGCTGCTGTGAATACAGATGGAGCAGAATGTATTGTAGCTAAGCCAGGTGAATGCACTGGCTGGACACAAATTTCTGGTCGCGCCCCATGATGTCACAGTGTGCACTCCAGGGTGCAGCCGCAGCTCCCCCAATAGCAGCATCACTATATGGCGGCATAATGTGTAAGTGTAGGAAGCTGTATAATATGTAGTGGAGCAGAATGGCGCTGCTGACCTTGCCAAATCTTACTGTAAAGTCCTATGATGTTATTATTTACTGTGTGCTATACCGTTATTTATCTTTATTACATTTCTGTGTAGACTTAAACATCTGCTGCGTGGAAACCATCAGCAAGTAGGTCAGCAGATTCCAATTGACTTTTGTGGCTTCAGTTTTATTCTAGATGTGTACTTAACAGAGCTCAGTACAGTAGCTATGGCCCATAATCCCTATGTTCATCTGTCCATGGTTTATAATAGTCAGGAGCGTTATAAGAGAAGCGGCTGATATGGATGGATATGTCTCTGGAGGTTCTCAGCACTGCAGATATGTGACTTGTGGAGACATGTGAAAGTAGTGATCATGGGGGTCAGGGTCGTGAGTATACTTCATGTCACTTATCCCACTGAAGAACATGACAGTCAGCTGTTCCCCGGCTCGAAATGGCTGATAACAACAGAGTGCATCCTCTCACACAGAGACAGACCTGTGTCCTCATCTTGAACACTTTCCCTGTGCCGTGCGTGTTTCGTGAATGGAGATTGTGCAATACTTTATTTATTATCATAACTGGATGTAATAAACTGCAATGTAATGTTATTAAAGATGATGGGAGAGGTAGTCCCGTGGAGTTGTGTTCTTATTTTCATAAATTTTCTGACCACTTGAAAGGGTTTTTCTGGTAACGACAAGGGTGGGTGGGGTGGGGTGGGGGGGGGGGGCAGAAGCCCACCGATCTAGCCTAGGGAGTGGCCATCAAATTTAAAGGTGAACCCCGCTCTAGCAGCCTCCGCTCCTGTCTGGGTATGGCCCCAGGATCAGGCCTCCGCACTTATACACAATAGCTCTACAGGGGGCAGAAGGTGACAAGTCATGCAGAATCACACAGGACATGACGCATACAGTCGTGTGCAGGAGGCCTAACATAAAATGAGATGTCCGAGTTAAAAAAGACTTGGGCACCAACAACAAATGTGATAAAATAAGAAAATAGGTCACTTTCATAAACTCTGATGTGGCCATCAATGGCATACAATAGTGAGTAATGATGGCTGCATCACTGGAGAGCGCCCACTGCCATCGTGCATCGTGCGGAGACACAGAGGACCAACACCAGGTGTCATGGTGTGGGGGCGACATTAGCTACCATTGACATTGACCAGCCTTTGGTATATCCAAGACATCATGGGACCAGTCCTACTGCCTTTTCGGCTCAGTTAGGAGACGTGGTGTCCAACAAGATAATGTCCTAACATCCGGGCACACACTGCCCACACTACTACACAATGTGATCCCCCGGCAGCCTGATCGCCAGATCTCTCCCCCATCAGGAATGTCCGGGACTGGATGGGGCGATGGATCTCTCATGCACATCTATCAGGTGAACTATGGTTTCAAGATGAAAGCACTCAGGGTACGACCACACGGCGTGGTCATGAGACAATTAGACCTCAGCAGCCTAGTATTTATTGAAGTCTTCATTGTTAATGGCTGCACTGCACCTTCAATACCCGCTATACAGTGCAGTCTTCATCAGTTCAATAAGGTGGGGGTTCACATAAGCGTGTTAAATTCCGTTATAGCATTCCATTATAACGCGTATAAAGGAAAATAACGGAAACCAAAAGGAACGCTGTCCGATTTAATCTGTCCTAATATAGTTGAATGGAGAATAAATAATGGAAAACAGCATTCCGCCTGATTTCTGTTATTTTGAACTGAAAAAAAGTCCTGCAGGCACCTGAGGTCTAATTAGTAGTGCAGCTCTCGAACGCAGCTGGCCACACCCTGAACAGCTCGCGACCACGCTGTGTGGTCATGCCCTTAGGCCTCTTGCACACGACCGTTTTGTTCCCATTGCCGTATTGCGGCCCGCATACGGCGGGTCCGCAATACACGGGCACCGGCCTGTGTGCACACCGCATCACGGATGCGGACCCATTCACTTGAATGGGTCCACAATCACGGAGATGCGGAACGGAAGCACGGATCGGAAACCCAACGGAAGCACTACGGAGTGCTTACATGGTGTTTCTGGCCGTGCCTCCGCACCGCAACAAAAATCGAACTTGCTGTATTTTTTTTGCGGTGCGGACGGATCACGAACCCATTCAAGTTGACCGCAGATTGCTGTCCCCAATGCACGGAATGGACCCACAACGGCTGTGTGCAAGAGGTCTTATAATGGCATAACACAGGAGGATATCCAGGATCTGTATGACCGCACCATGCCAGAGTGGCCGCCTGTATCGCAGCAAGGGGAGATGCCACCCAGTATTAATGGGACCTCATCGTACACCCTGCTGCAGAACCCAAAATAAAGGGGGCACCGCCTTGGTTATGTGGTCATTGACCGAGCACCACGAGCAGGTTATACTTTGTCAGTCTCAGCTCAATCTCATTAAAGGGGTTATCCCATGATTATTGTACAAAATGAAAATCAGACATCATATAGTACATGACAATCTCTTTCTTTCTCTTCATGACCCCTAACAAAGCTAGAACCAGCCCTGTACCTCGCATGGATCCAGAGATCTTCCCTTTCACTGCTCCGATTGCTCTGCTAGATTTATATGAAACTGGAGCTCTTTCCTTATCACCACTCAGGAGGCAGTGAGGATGAAACCGAGCATGTGCGACCATCTCAGTAAACCGGACAGAGAAATAAGAAAAAGAACAAACAGCAGGTGGCACTATACAGATAGATTTCAGTGAATAACTCGGTGTCTATATACTGCACAGTACCACTTCTCCTGTATACTGGGTGTAATTCTCAGTATCTGCTCTTATTCTGTATATATGGACACTGCACAGTACCACTTCTCCTGTATACTGGGTGTAATTCTCAGTATCTGCTCTTATTCTGTATATATGGACACAATTCTAACATTTTTGGCTCTATCCACCACCACAATGGATTTGAAATGAAACAAACAAGATGTGCTTCACCTGCAGACTGTCAGCTTTAATTTGAGGGTATTTACATCCAAATCAGGTGAACGGTGCAGGAATTACAACAGTTTGCATATGTGCCTCCCACCTTTTAAGAGACCAAAAGTAATTGGACAGAATAATAATCATAAATCAAACTTTCACTTCTTAATACTTTGTTTCAAATCCTTTGCAGTCAATTACAGCCTGAAGTCTGGAACACATAGACATCACCAGACGCTGGGTTTCATCCCTGGTGATGCTCTGCCAGGCCTCTACTGCAACTGTCTTCAGTTCCTGCTTGTTCTTGGGGCATTTTCCCTTCAGTTTTGTCTTCACCAAGTAAAATGCATGCTCAATCGGATTCAGGTCAGGGGATTGACTTGGCCATTGCAGAATATTCCACTACTTTCCCTTAAAAAACTCTTTGGTTGCTTTTGCAGTATGCTTTGGGTCATTGTCCATCTGCACTGTGAAGCGCCGTCCAATGAGTTCTGAAGCATTTGGCTGAATATGAGCAGATAATATTGCCCGAAACACTTCAGAATTCATCCTGCTGCTTTTCTCAGTAGTCACATCATCAATAAATACAAGAGAACCAGTTCCATCGGCAGCCATACATGCCCACACCATGACACTACCACCACCATGCTTCACTGATGAGGTGGTATGCTTAGGATCATGAGCAGTTCCTTTCCTTCTCCATACTCTTCTCTTCCCATCACTCTGGTACAAGTTGATCTTGGTCTCATCTGTCCATAGGATGTTCTACCAGAACTGTCAAGGCTTTTTTTAGATGTTGTTTGGCAAACTCTAATCTGGCCTTCCTGTTTTTGAGGCTCACCAATGGTTTACATCTTGTGGTGAACCCTCTGTATTCACTCTGGTGAAGTCTTCTCTTGATTGTTGACTTTGACACACATACACCTACCTCCTGGAGAGTGTTCTTTTTAAGAATGTTCCAAACAGTTGTTTTGGCCACGCCTAATGTTTTTGCTATCTCTCTGATGGGTTTGTTGTGTTTTTTCAGCCTAATGATGGCTTGCTTCACTGATAGTGACAGCTCTTTGGATCTCATCTTGAGAGTTGACAGCAACAGATTCCAAATGCAGATAGCAGACTGGAAATGAACTCTGGACCTTTTATCTGCTCATTGTAATTGGGATAATGAGGGAATAACACACACCTGGCCATGGAACAGCTGAGCAGCCAATTGTCCCATTACTTTTGGCCCCTTAACAAGTGGGAGGCACATATGCAAACTGTTGTAATTCCTGCACCGTTCACCTGATTTGGATGTAAATACCCTCAAATTAAAGCTGACCGTCTGCAGTTAGAGCACATCTTGTTCGTTTCATTTCAAATCCATTGTGGTGGTGTATAGATCCAAAAATGTTAGAATTGTGTCGATGTCCCAATATTTATGGACCTGACTGTATGTACACTGCACAGTACCACTTCTCCTGTCCTGTATACTGGGTGTAATCCTCAGTATCTGCTCTTATTCTGTATATATGGACACTGCACAGTACCACCTCTGTATACTGGGTGTAATCCTCAGTATCTGCTCTTATTCTGTATATATGGACACTGCACAGTACCACTTCTCTCCTGTCCTGTATACTGGATGTAATCCTCAGTATCTGCTCTTATTCTGTATATATGGACACTGCACAGTACCACTTCTCCTGTCCTGTATACTGGGTGTAATCCTCAGTATCTCTTCTTATTCTGTATATATATATACACTGCACAGTACCACTTCTCTCCTGTCCTGTATACTGGGTGTTATCCTCAGTATCTGCTCTTATTCTGTATATCTGGGTGTAATCCTCAGTATCTGCTCTTATTCTGTATATATGGACACTGCACAGTACCACTTCTCCTGTCCTGTGTACTGGGTGTAATCCTCAGTATCTGCTCCTATTCTGTATATATATATACACTGCACAGTACTACTTCTCCGGTCCTGTATGTTTGTTGTCAGGCTGTGTGTGACACACTTACCCATATATAGATTTATAACATATATTATTATTGTTGTGTGCACATTCCTGGCTGGATGTCTGAGATGTGATGTCACCTGACAGATGAGGTATACGGTAATCACTCTGCATATAATGGGACGCTTAATGTTGTTGTCTGTGCTGCTCGGCCTGATACAGAACTCTCCCTGGACCCTGAGTCACCCCATAAATGGCTGAATCACATGCGATATGATTGCTGGGACACATCACAGGGAGAGGTCGAGTAGTAATACTGTATATATCATTATTTCACACATGTCACAGTAGCTGAAGGCACGTTCCAAAAAAATATCTGAATATTTACAGCAGCACAGAGTATTTCTGGATGATGATGTCAGGAAGGGTATTGTTTATTGATGACACCAGGTCAAAGCAGCGCAGATCTCCTCACCCACATATGTCCGGATGCCTGTCATATATCGCATTTACAATGTGGGTCACAGGAAGGGTTAATGATGTGTTACTGACAATATGTCACCCAAGAGGGATGCAGGAGGAATGCTGAGGCGAAGAAATGAGATCCCATAATCCCTTACTCTGCAGTTCTTTACTACCTGGCACATGCAACTCCACTCATCCTGAGCCCCTGGTTCATGAAGAAAATGCTAAATTGACAGTGAAGACTGACACTAAGAAGTAGTCAAGAAGATCTCTACTGAATGCAGATTCGCGCGACTTCGCTGTGTGTGGAAAGCTTCTGGACGCAGTAATGGAAGTTGGGATCCGCTAGGTTTTTATATACAATGATTTAAAGAATATGATTCTGTGATTCTGAATACGATGACAGAACTGGAGTCTGAAGGGCAGGTCCATAAAAATGGTGGGGAGGGGGTGAGAACAGAACAAGCTGAGGCCGGTATCTGGGCGGGGGTTCGTTAACCTCAAGATATCTGAGCCTCCTAATCTCCCCAGATGCGGCTCAGTTTTATGGCAGATTTATGTTTAGCGCTCGGGATAGAGAGGAGGATGTAAAGACTGCCACAAATCTTATGATGGAGGGCGGCAGGCGGACCCGTGTTTTATAAAAAGACGCATAGTTTCGTCTGGGTGTCATTTATACCTGTGGGGTAGGGCAAGGCGATGGCACGAGAGAGAAAACAATGGAGGGTGGCAAAGAAAATCCAACTCAGCTGCCCCAAACCGCCTGATGGCGCCAACAGATATAAAATTGTCACCCCAGCCCTAGTGCAAGTAGAGGGTCTCCGATCAGCCATGACAGTGTGAGGAGACCCTTCACCCCAGTGCTGGTCCCAGAGAGCCCTCACCCCAGTGCTGGTCCCAGAGAGCCCTCACCCCAGTGCTGGCCCCAGAGAGCCCTCACCCCAGTGCTGGCCCCAGAGAGCCCTCACCCCAGTGCTGGCCCCAGAGAGCCCTCACCCCAGTGCTGGCCCCAGAGAGCCCTCACCCCAGTGCTGGCCCCAGAGAGCCCTCACCCCAGTGCTGGCCCCAGAGAGCCCTCACCCCAGTGCTGGCCCCAGAGAGCCCTCACCCCAGTGCTGGCCCCAGAGAGCCCTCACCCCAGTGCTGGCCCCAGAGAGCCCTCACCCCAGTGCTGGCCCCAGAGAGCCCTCACCCCAGTGCTGGCCCCAGAGAGCCCTCACCCCAGTGCTGGCCCCAGAGAGCCCTCACCCCAGTGCTGGTCCCAGAGAGCCCTCACCCCAGTGCTTGTCCCAGTGCACATGTTGAAATAATGATTAGGTAGCAGAAAATGACCACAAGGGGATAAGGGATGCAAATGAGCTCTTAACAAGCTCCGCCTCAAATGCTACTCGATGTGAGGCAGTCATCCTAGAAGACAGTTGTTTCAGGGTGATTGCCCCTCATCAGTGCAGAGCAGTTATTACCGGGTGAGAAGCCTAGGTCAGGATTTGGGGGTTACTATTCTCTCGTTGGGGAGAGCACCTTAATCGGCATGAGGAGACTTATAGGCCATACATGCTCCTCTGGATTTCTGGGAAGAAAGGGATGCAAATGAGCTCTTAGCAAGCTCCGCCTCTTATGCCACCAGATGTGAGGAAGCTATCCTACAAGTCAATGTACGACCCTTTAAATAAGCCTTGAGACATGACTTGGATAATAAATAAGCCAGCACCTCATCTGCAGACAGCTGTTTCGGGGGTGACTGCCCCTCATCAGTGCAGAGAGTACCGGCTTAACTGGATGAGAGGCCTAGGTGAGGATTTCAGAGATACTATCTCTCCTTACGGAGAGAGCCTTAATCAGTGTGCGGAGACTTGTAGGTCATACATGCTCCCTGAAACAGCTGTCTGCAGATGAGATGCTGACTTATTTATTATCCAAGTCATGTCTCAAGGCCTATTTAATGGGTCGTACATTGACATCTTGTGACATTAAAGGAAGATCTTGCTAAGAGCTCATTTCCATCCACTTCTTCACAGTATTCCAGAGGATCACGTATGGCCTATAAGTCTCCTCATACTGATTAAGACGCTCTTTGTAAGGAGAGCTAGTACCCCACAAGGGGATATTCACAATAGGGATCGACCGAAGTACCGATATTATCGGCCAATATTAAGGATTTTGCACATTATTGGTATCGGCATCTAACCTTGCCGATATGCCGATAATGCGTATAAAGCGAATACTAGTGAGCGCTTACATTATGGAAGCGCTCACTAGTATGCATCGGGTGCCGGAAGCAGGGAAGAAGCGCAGCAAGCGCTTCCGATACTCACCCTCCCTGGTCTTCTTTGATGGGGCACGCGCTGCACTGTCCTGACCCCGTACAGCGTCAGGACGTAGTGCGCGCACTATGACCTGACGCTGCACGTTGTCAGGTGACAGTGCACCGCGGGCCGGAGAAGGCAGGGGAGTGAGACTCCGGACCCGGAGATTAAGAGCCGCGGCGCAGGAGAGGTGAGTAGTTTTTATTTTATTCATCTGAGGTCTAATAGGGGTTAATAAAGTCAGTGAGGAGGGGGGATGGTGTGGAAATTGGCATTTGGCACTAGTATATTATAAATGTAAATTATAAATTGACTACAAACTAAGGGCTTTATTAATTTATAATATACTAGTGCCAAATGCAAATTTCCACACCTCAGTGACTACCAACTAATATAAAATCAATTATAATATATAAAATATCGGTATAAATTATCGGCTATCGGCCTGAAAGTTCACTGATTATCTGTATCGACTCTAAAAAATCTATATCGGTCGATCTCTAATTCACAAGCAGCGGATTTTTAAGACTGAAAATCAGCTCCAATTCGTATAAATCTGCCAGGTGTGAATTCACCACAAGATGGAGCAAGAAATGGAGGCGACATAAAGAAGCAAAGTGCTTCTGGGAATTTATATTGAGGACCTTTCCTCTGGATCGATGGGGACCAACGCCGATCAGTTGTTAGAAGAGGCGGCCTCTTCCTAGGCCGTATGACGTCACTGCACATCGGTCGCTGCAGCTCAGCCCCAGTCAGGTCAATCGGTCTGACCTGTGCTTGGAAAGCTTTCGGGGGCCCACAGCCTTCACCAACGCTCCATTGATTGCAGAGGTCTCTGAAACTGCTGATTAGCTGGGGTGCCGGCACCCGGATCCCAGCCGATGTGATAATGATGGCCTATCCTGGGAACAGGTCATCATTACGAATTCCTGGATAACCCCTTCAAGGGGGACACTACCTGAATGTTTATTGTAAACAGGTGCAGGGCAGGAGACTGGGACGCACGCCAATTCCAAAATCAAGGCAGTAAAGCTCTGAGGCTTCTGACACGGACAAGTCCTTGTCATGTGGAGACCGTAAAATCAATGGGGTCAGGGGCGGCGTACATTGCTGCAGAGTGTATGGACCGAGGTGATATCAGCCACTGCGACTACCTGGCACCGCGTCACACGTCAGAAGACGCACTCAGGTGAGAGCGAGGAACCCAGCCAGGTAAATATTCTCTACATTATCAGACAATAATAATTCTCAAGAATACGTAAAATAAATGAATCTATTAAATACCAATAAATTAATGATAGGTCATCTTGCAGGGGTCACATGACCTGGGCGATCATGACCGCTGGTCACTAGTCTCCTCCTGTGATCTACACTCTCCGATGTCAACCAGTCCGGCAGTGATTTGGTCTCTGTGCCAAAGGACCTCAGCCAACCCGTTCAGCACCGGAGCAGCATCCGCCAGTTCTGCCCCTCCGTCCAGGCTGCGACCATCACTGAGCCGTGGACCGTTGACGCTCCTCACCCGCATGACTGGCAGCTGCCACGTCTGCTGGAAGTCCCTGATGTCCTGCTCTGTGACGTCTGTGTGCATGAACTGGTCCAATCTGGTGGTGGGTTAAGGAATGAACTGGATCGATGCCCTCCGGATAGGTCCCTAAAGGGGAAGCAATAAATATACACACCCACTGGCGAGAATGAATTATGTCTGTGCCCGCACCTGATTCTGTCCAAGGATACTTGGTGCCAATCACCACGCGTGCCGCGTTCTCTTCTTGGTTCATGGTCCGGGATATCAGGGCTGGTACATCCTCGAATGAGGAGCGATCAGTGAAGGAGAAGAGGAAGAGGATGGCATCGGCTTTTTCCTTACAGGCCTGTGGAGACAGAATTCACATCATCCAAATGCCAGCGCAGGAGCAGAACCCAATCATCTCCTAATCAGTCATTTCCAAAGACTCAACCAGCATGGACGGTACCTACAGGCAAAATGTGATCAAACTTCTTCAGCGCCGACTCCCCACAATCCCAGAACTGGAAGGCGAAAATAATGGGGCGGTCACTGTCCCTGGGGCGCACCGGCCAAAACACGCAGGACGTCTGGATTCCTGAGTGGAGAGAAAATAACTGACAGTTTATAATATTCCTGTTCTCCCCACCACAATGCACTGATACACAGCAACCAGGTGAACGAGCTATGCTGCGGTATAAAGCATGGTGGCAGTAGCCTAAGCCTCTGGTGAGTCAGGGGAGGAGACGGATATCACTCTCCAAAGGACACCAGCTGAACTAGAGTCACCAAGTACTGATAAAGACGGAGAATCTCCTATCTGACGGGGGGTCTATAATCCAGTATTATCAGTCACCTTCTGCATCCTCTGGACCTCACCTGTGGTTTCATGGTGCATGGTGGGCACCTCCAAGCCGCACAGTTTAGCGATAAGGGACGTCTTTCCTACACCGCTTTTACCACAGACAAAGACTTTGTAGCTGGCAAGATCTGCGGGAAGCTGTGGGGGGAGAGCCGGCCTTTCGAGCAGCCCTGTGGAGGGTACGGGACAGTACAGCAAAATGAGGGTCACTAAATGCAGCCATAATATAATATATGAGAGATGTAATATCAGATGGACCAGAAGAGGGCAGTATAGCTATACTAGACCTGAGGTATAATTTTACACAGACCAGCAGAGGGCAGTGTCGCTACATTAGACCTGAGGTGTAATATCACACAGACCAGCAGAGGGCAGTATAGCTATACTAGACCTGAGGTATAATTTCACACAGACCAGCAGAGGGCAGTGTGGCTACACTAGACCTGAGGTGTAATATCACACAGACAAGCAGAGGGCAGTGTAGCTATACTAGACCTGAGGTATAATTTCACACAGACCAGCAGAGGGCAGTGTAGCTACACTAGACCTGAGGTGTAATATCACACACACACCAGCAGATGGCAGTGTGGCTACATTAGACCGGAGACGGAGAGTAATATCAGATAAACCAGCAAGAAGGCGGTGTTCTTGATTTACCGAACGTCCTCCTCTTCTTCTTACGCAGGATGCAGGTGAGATAGTCCCGGCCGTCACTTGACTGCAGCCAGTCCGGTATGATCAGTGTCCCCGGTCTGGGGACAGGGACCGAATACATAGCCGATCGAACATCCGGAAACCGACTGCAACCAGGGAACTGTCGCAGCGTCCTGACGTCAAGGGTGCATCAGATCACGTGATTGTGGAGAACCGTCCAGTTAATCATGTGACGCACAGGTGGTCATGGCCGCCACCCCGATTTATTAAGACGTCTTTGTGTTTAATACTGATGTGCGCGAGACCTGTACACAGCGTATGAGGTGCATGTATGTGACCTGTATATAGTGTGTATGAGGTGTATATATAACCTGTACAGTGTATGAGGTGTATATATGTGACCTGTATATAGTGTGTATGAGATGTATATATAACCTGTGCATAGTGTGAGGTGTATATATGTGACCTGTATATAGTGTGTATGAGATGTATATATAACCTGTGCATAGTGTGAGGTGTATATATGTGACCTGTATATAGTGTGTATGAGGTGTATATATAAACTGTACACAGTGTATGAGGTGCATGTATGTGACCTGTATATAGTGTGTCTGAGGTGTATATATAACCTGTACACAGCGTATGAGGTGTATATATAACCTGTACACAGCGTATGAGGTGCATGTATGTGACCTGTATATAGTGTGTATGAGGTGTATATATAAACTGTACACAGTGTGTGAGGTGCATGTATGTGACCTGTATATAGTGTGTATGAGGTGTATATATAACCTGTACACAGCGTATGAGGTGCATGTATGTGACCTGTATATAGTGTGTATGAGGTGTATATATAAACTGTACACAGTGTATGAGGTGCATGTATGTGACCTGTATATAGTGTGTCTGAGGTGTATATATAACCTGTACAGTGTGTGAGGTGCATGTATGTGACCTGTATATAGTGTGTATGAGGTGTATAT
Source organism: Bufo bufo (assembly GCF_905171765.1). Taxonomy (NCBI): domain Eukaryota; kingdom Metazoa; phylum Chordata; class Amphibia; order Anura; family Bufonidae; genus Bufo; species Bufo bufo. The sequence continues at coordinate 49,970,100 of NC_053389.1, read as the reverse complement.
ATAACCTGTACACAGTGTGTGAGGTGCATGTATGTGACCTGTATATAGTGTGTATGAGGTGTATATATAAACTGTACACAGTGTATGAGGTGCATGTATGTGACCTGTATATAGTGTGTCTGAGGTGTATATATAACCTGTACACAGCGTATGAGGTGTATATATAACCTGTACACAGCGTATGAGGTGCATGTATGTGACCTGTATATAGTGTGTATGAGGTGTATATATAAACTGTACACAGTGTGTGAGGTGCATGTATGTGACCTGTATATAGTGTGTATGAGGTGTATATATAACCTGTACACAGTGTGTGAGGTGCATGTATGTGACCTGTATATAGTGTGTATGAGGTGTATATATAACCTGTACACAGCGTATGAGGTGCATGTATGTGACCTGTATATAGTGTGTATGAGGTGTATATATAACCTGTACAGTGTATGAGGTGCATTATGTGACCTGTACACAGTGTGTGAGGTGCATTATGTGACCTGTATATAGTGTGTATATATAACCTGTGCATAGTGTGAGGTGCATGTATGTGATCTGTATATAGGGTGTATATATAACCTGTGCAGTGTCTATGAGGTGCATGTATGTGACCTGTATATAGGGTGTATATATAACCTGTGCATCGCGTATGAGGTGCATGTATGTGACCTGTACACAGCGTATGAGGTGCATGTATGTGACCTGTACACAGCATATGAGGTGCATGTATGTGACCTGTATATAGCGTCTGAGGTGCATGTATGTGACCTGTATATAGGGTGCATATATAACCTGTGTATAGCGTATGAGGTGCATGTATGTGACCTTTATATAGGGTGTATATATAACCTGTGCATAGTGTGAGGTGCATGTATGTGACCTGTATATAGGGTGCATATATAACCTGTGTATAGCGTATGAGGTGCATGTATGTGACCTGTATATAGGGTGTATATATAACCTGTGCATAGCGTATGAGGTGCATGTATGTGACCTGTACACAGCGTATGAGGTGCATGTATAACCTGTACATAGTGTGTATGAGATGTACAATATATAACCTGTACACAGTGTATGAGGTGCATGTATATGAACCTGTATATAGCGTCTATGAGGTGTATATATAACCTGTAGAGGTGTATATATAACCTGTACACAGTGTATGAGGTGCATGTATATGAACCTGTATATAGCGTCTATGAGGTGTATATATAACCTGTAGAGGTGTATATATAACCTGTACACAGTGTATGAGGTGTATATATAACCTGTACACAGTGTATGAGGTGTATATATAACCTGTACACAGTGTATAAGGTGTATATATAACCTGTACACAGTGTATGAGGTGCATGTATATGAACCTGTATATAGCGTCTGAGGTGTATATATAACCTGTAGTGTATGAGGTGTGTATATATAACCTGTACATGGTGTATATATGTGACCTGTATATAGTGTGTATGAGATGTGTATATATAACCTGCACACAGCGTATGAGGTGCATGTATGTATCTGACCTGTGCATATGTATAACGTGCATGTGACCTGATCTGTATATACGTATAACCACGTGCATGTGGCCTGTATAGTGTATATGATGTGCAAATATGTGACCTGTGTATACGTATGACATCCATGTATGTATCTGACCTGTATACAGGGTCTATGTTGTGTACATTTCCCATCTTTCGGTTGCTTTGCTGCCATCAAGTTGTAAATGAGTTCATTTTTTAATGACCTGGTAGAATGTCTGACTTTCAGCACCGGATATGAGTTCTATGATCTCCTGTGAATAAATCTGGATCTATGAGATTTACAAATCACTGCCTGGTTTTATTTACATTTTACACAAAAACCAACTTTTCTGGCATTGGGATTGTATGTGCAGTATGTCACCTGTATACAGTCTACGTACGGATGGGTGTATGTATGTGACCTGTATACGGTCTCTACGTATGGATGGGTGTAGGCACGTGACCTGTATACGGTCTCTACGTACGGATGGGTGTATGTATGTGACCTGTATACGGTCTCTACGTACGGATGGGTGTAGGCACATGACCTGTATAGTCTCTACATACGGGATGGGTGTAGGCACGTGACCTGTATACGGTCTCTACGTACGGATGGGTGTAGGCACATGACCTGTATACGGTCTCTACGTACGGATGGGTGTAGGCACATGACCTGTATACAGTCTATGTATGGATGGGTGTAGGCACGTGACCTGTATACGGTCTCTACGTACGGATGGGTGTAGGCACGTGACCTGTATATAGTCTACGTATGGATGGGTGTAGGCACGTGACCTGTATACGGTCTCTACGTACGGATGGGTGTAGGCACGTGACCTGTATACAGTCTATGTATGGATGGGTGTAGGCACGTGACCTGTATACGGTCTCTACGTACGGATGGGTGTAGGCACATGACCTGTATACAGTCTCTACGTACGGATGGGTGTAGGCACGTGACCTGTATACAGTCTATGTATGGATGGGTGTAGGCACGTGACCTGTATACGGTCTCTACGTACGGATGGGTGTAGGCACATGACCTGTATACGGTCTCTACGTACGGATGGGTGTAGGCACGTGACCTGTATACGGTCTCTACGTACGGATGGGTGTAGGCACATGACCTGTATACGGTCTCTACGTACGGATGGGTGTAGGCACGTGACCTGTATACAGTCTATGTATGGATGGGTGTAGGCACATGACCTGTATACGGTCTCTACGTACGGATGGGTGTAGGCACATGACCTGTATACGGTCTCTACGTACGGATGGGTGTAGGCACATGACCTGTATACGGTCTCTACGTACGGATGGGTGTAGGCACATGACCTGTATACAGTCAATGTATGCTGTGTACATGCATCTGATCGGTATACAGTCTATATGTACAATGTACATGTATCTGAGTTATAGACAGTATACGTATCTGATCTGTATGGTGTATATATCCTGCATGAAACAAGCCCTCATATGGCTATGTGAACGGAAAAATAAAGAAAGCTATGGCTCCAGAAAGACAGGGAGCGAAAAATGAAACCACTTGGGGGCTGAAATGTGGCAGTCATACATTTGAAATTCAGAGGAAAAATAAATAAATCAATAGACACTTCTGTGTAAAGCGTGTATTAGACGGTAAGACTTTCTGCCCGATGATTGCTCGCTTGTTAGCGATCATCTTGCGGTGTAATACTGCCGCTGATTGCACAATGAACGAGCAAACGGTCAGGATTTGTCAGCGGCAGATTGTGCTGTCTAATTACAGCCTGCCGGCGGCAAACCACTGGGGACGAGCGATGGCACAGCAATCTCCCCTTCTAGCGGGCAGAACGCTTCCCTCCCGACAATAGCTTGCGTGTTCGGGCTATGTTATACACTTCCTGTTAGGCCTCTTTCACACGACCGTATGGCTTTTTCAGTGTTTTGCGGGCCGTTTTTACTGGATTCGTTTTTTGTTTCTGTTCCATTTTTCCATATGGCATATACAGTAAATACATAGAAAAAATTGGGCTGGTTAAAAATTTTTCAATAGATGGTTCCGCAAAAACGGAAAGGATACGGAAGACATACGGATTCATTTCCGTATGTGTTCAGTTTTTTTTTTTGCGAACCCATTGACTTGAATAGAGCCACGGAACGTGATTTGCTGGCAATAATAGGACATTCTATATTTTAACGGAACGAAAATACGGAATGCATACGGAGTACATTCCATATTTTTTTTTTGCGGAACCATTCAAATGAATGGTTTAGTATACAGAAAAAAAACAACAGTCGTGTGAAAGAAGCCTTAGTAAAGAAACAATGGGCCAGATTTATCATTAGCTCAGGTCAGAATAATGGAGTGAAAAAGTCCCAAACGCTAAAACTGCGCACAAATTTGCGACTTTTTTCTGCTCTGCACTATGGTCGCCAGTTTTCTGAAAGTGGGCGTGTTTTCTTATGTAAATGAATCTCTAGACAGATTTACTATTGGGATTATTTAAAAAGTCGCAATTTCACTCCAGTGAGGACCATGCTTATCTTATGAGACTTTTTAATAGAACATGCGACTTTTTCGTAAAGATGTGCGACTTTTGTAAAGCTGCTTACTGACAGATAAACTGCTACCGTCAAACCACATTTATTTCAGTCTTAAAGGGCCGATCATAAATCTGACTTGGCTAAAACGGACTTTAGCCATATGTGAAAGTGGAGTGAGCTGTCAGAGTCATGATAAATCTGGCCCAATGACTCTCCTGAACAGAACAAAGAAAGTCACCAATTATGCCCAACTGCCATTTTTGCATTTATTTAACCCCTGTTGTGCATTTTCATAAGTATACAATATTATCTAATGATATTATAGCATAAATGAATGCTCATTGCCTTTAAGAGGAAATCAGCTTGAACCAAAGTTCTGTTATGTGACTGAAAAGGCCAAGATGAGTTCATGGCAAGTTCAGTTTATATAAGAACAATTGTGAATATGAACGGACATTGTATTTTAAAAATTATTGCTAAAGATATGGGTTTATCTATGAGGAGTATACTGGCTTCTTCAGACATGTCTGTCTGAAGGGAACAATGTTGTTTCATGGATAAGCCATGACGTGATAAGGATTTATATCCTTGAGGCACACCTGCTGTATGGGGTTCAATTCACATTCATAATTAAATTCTATATATTTCTGTATGGTATATTTAGTTTTACAACATATTTTAACCAATAATTCGTATAATGTGTTATTTATGTGTAACAATGTATAGGTATATATATATTATACCATGTATGTGTCATTTAGAATGAATCCTGTAGAAGATACAGAAACACTGATGTAAGTTTCTGGTAATTGGATTTCTGAGAAGAATGTTATATCAGACGATAGTTATTCATCCATGTAGATAAGTAAAATATACAAGTCCCGATGCCGAGTATCAAGGCCATTATATATATCGTTATCAAGCTAACATATATTCAAGTCTAGGTTATAATTAATTAAAAGTGTCAGGAAAAGACCTTCCTCAATGATGTATATTAAAAAGGTGAAGAAGGTCATGTGAACATATTATTAGGTATTTAGAATTAATGTTTAAGGTTGTGATATTCATCTGCAGTGGAGTGCACAATATTATATTATTTTATAATTCTTTTTTTACCATGTCAAGGGTTAATATGACATCATTGTGTTATTAGCATGCAAATACACCCACCTTACCCGATTGGAAATCCCTAATCTAGAAGGGGATGATTCTTAGATAAGGTGGGGAATAATTACTCGTGTGCAGAGCATCAAAGGATAGATCCATTCAATAAAAAAAAAAAAGAAAAGAAAACTTTACCAGAAGAAACTTGGATTATTTTTTGGAATTACTAGGAAAGTTCTTGAGAACTGGTTCAATCTGAACTCTGTCTACCTCTTACCCGGTAACGTATATTTTGTTTACTACTCGTGATATTAATAAGATATTTCTCTCGGTATATAGCCAAGAGTTCCCATACTGTGGGAATATATAGTGTTCGGCGCCTCCATAATGCTGATTATTCTCTTAGCAAAGATGCATATTGTTAATGGAAGATCTGACATTATTTGAAAAGAGGACTAAATCCTTGGAAAGTTATTTTCCATAGTCTGATTGCCGAGCTGAATATTTTATCATATTAATATCATATATTTTTGATTTGGTCATAAGGAAACAGAGTCAAGGGATAACAGTTATTTTCCTGTATAATCCGTGTTTTATTGTTATAGCCTGTTTGATAAACAGAGGATCCTAAGTTTCTCTTGGTATATAAATTATTGGTTTGTTTGTTAAAGGTAGGACACTGGTTGTCATATAATTAAGTTATACTGTGCTAGTGAGATAGGGGTGTGTTAGCACCACCGTGTGGCATATTTTAGGTATTATTTTGTAACTTCATAGTTTGTTTTGCAATTGTATTGATTTTATATTCTTTGTTTTATAATAAATATATTTTGCATATATAATTGTCCCTTTGTTTCACTGCTTGCACAAATTAAGATACTTGATAAAAGAACTTAAAGGCGTTTATGTCCGCCTGAAGGATTTTATATTATATATATATATATATATAAAAATTTTTATTTTTTTTTTTATCCTTTTAGGGCTCATTCACACGACCATATGGCTTTGCGGATCCGCAAAACACGGACACCGGCCATGTGTGTTCCGCAATTTGCGGACCGCACATGGCCGCAACCATAATAGAAAATGCCTATTCTTGTCTGCGATTGCGGATAAGAATAGGACATGTTCTATGTTTTCTGCAGAGCCGCGGTACGGAATAACAGATGCGGACGGCACACAGTGTGCTGTCCGCATCTTTTGAGGGCCCATAGAAATTAATGGATCAGCAGACCTTCCGCAAAATTGCAGAACAGCTACGGATCCGTACATACGGTTGTGTGAATGGGCCCTTATATGAAGATTCTTTTTATATATAAGATATAACACCCCTTCTACCCCCGGCAATTCTCCGCTTTTTTCGTTTTTCTCTCCTTGCCTACCCGGACCAATACCTTTTTTATTTCTCTATTCACATAGTCAGACGATTGAGGGCTTGTTTTTTTGCGGGACAAGTTGTACTTTCTAATGGCACCATTTATTATTTCATACAACAAAGTGGGAAGCTGGGAAAAAAAAATAATTCCAAATTGGGTGAAATTAGTAAAAAAATAAATAAAATTCCACCAGTTTTGTTTTTATGGCGTTCACTATATGGTAAAACCAACCTGTGCCCTTCATTCTCTGGGTCAGTACAATTACATATACCACACACTGTTGTTTTTCTTGTATTTTAATACTTAAAAAAAAAAATATATATATATATTATATACACTGCTCAAAAAATAAAGGGAACACTTAAACAACACAATGTAACTCCAAGTCAATCACACTTCTGTGAACTCAAACTGTCCACTTAGGAAGCAACACTGAGTGACAATCAATTTCACATGCTGTTGTGCAAATGGGATAGACAACAGGTGGAAATGATAGGCAATTAGCAAGACACCCCCAATAAAGGAGTGGTTCTGCAGGTGGTGACCACAGACCACTTCTCAGTTCCTATGCTTCCTGGCTGATGTTTTGGTCACTTTTGAATGCTGGCGGTGCTTTCACTCTAGTGGTAGCATGAGACGGAGTCTAGAACCCACACAAGTGGCTCAGGTAGTGCAGCTTATCCAGGATGGCACATCAATGCGAGCTGTGGCAAGAAGGTTTGCTGTGTCTGTCAGCGTAGTGTCCAGAGCATGGAGGCGCTACCAGGAGACAGGCCAGTACATCAGGAGACGTGAAGGAGGCCGTAGGAGGGCAACAACCCAGCAGCAGGACCGCTACCTCCGCCTTTGTGCAAGGAGGAACAGGAGGAGCACTGCCAGAGCCCTGCAAAATGACCTCCAGCAGGCCACAAATGTGCATGTGTCTGCTCAAACGGTCAGAAACAGACTCCATGAGGGCCCGACGTCCACAGGTGGGGGTTGTGCTTACAGCCAAACACCGTGCAGGACGTTTGTCATTTGCCAGAGAACACAAAGATTGGCAAATTCGCCACTGGCGCCCTGTGCTCTTCACAGATGAAAGCAGGTTCACACTGAGCACATGTGACAGAGTCTGGAGACGCCGTGGAGAACGTTCTGCTGCCTGCAACATCCTCCAGCATGACCGGTTTGGCATTGGGTCAGTAATGGTGTGGGGTGGCATTTCTTTGGAGGGCCGCACAGCCCTCCATGTGCTCGCCAGAGGTAGCCTGACTGCCATTAGGTACCGAGATGAGATCCTCAGACCCCTTGTGAGACCATTGCTGGTGCGGTTGGCCCTGGGTTCCTCCTAATGACAATGCTAGACCTCATGTGGCTGTAGTGTGTCAGCAGTTCCTGCAAGACGAAGGCATTGATGCTATGGACTGGCCCGCCCATTCCCCAGACCTGAATCCAATTGAGCACATCTGGGACATCATGTCTCGCTCTATCCACCAACGTCACGTTGCACCACAGACTGTCCAGGAGTTGGCAGATGCTTAAGTCCAGGTCTGGGAGGAGATCCCTCAGGAGACCGTCCGCCACCTCATCAGGAGCATGCACAGGCGTTGTAGGGAGGTCATACAGGCACGTGGAGGCCACACTCACTACTGAGCCTCATTTTGACTTGTCTTAAGGACATTACATCAAAGTTGGATCAGCCTGTAGTGTGTTTTTACACTTTAATTTTGAGGGTGACTCCAAATCCAGACCTCCATGGGTTGAAAAATTAGATTTCCATTTTTGTGTGATTTTGTTGTCAGCACATTCAACTATGTAAAGAACAAAGTATTTTAGAAGAATATTTCATTAACTCAGATCTAGGATGTGTTATTTTTGTGTTCCCTTTATTTTTTTGAGCAGTGTATATATATATTTTTTTTATCACCATAGTTTGACCCCCATAACTTTTTTTTATAGTCATGTCTACGGGGCTGAGTGAGGGCTAATTTTTTGCGGGATGGTCGGTGGTTTTTATTAATACCATTTTGGGGGTGTAACTTTTTATAAAAATTTTTGGGGAGTTGAAGTGAGAAAAAATGGCAACTTTTTTTTATTTATTTTTTCTGTTGCACTGAATATTTTATATTTTAATGGTAGGGGTGTTTTTACACATGTTGCTATGCCAGTTTGTTTTTTTATTATTATTTTTGTAGCTTTTTTTTTCTACTTTTTTTGTAGGCGCCCAAACATCATACAATCGCTTCTAAGTGTCAATGGAAATAAATCCATTGACAAATAGCAGATTCAGTATATTGCAATGTAGTGCTGCCACCTGCAGGCCTACATTGGAATATTCTTGAGAAAAGCATCAGAGCCTCAGCCGGCCCTTGCCTTTCACTGGCAATAAACAGCTCCCCCAATCGCCACATTGGGGAGCTGTTCCAAGGTCGGAATTGCAGCACTTCTGGGTTTTGTGCTCAGATTCCGTTGGCACATTTGATCACAGCATCTGAAGTGTTAAATTCCTGTGATCGGCTTTACCGCCGATGGCAGACATCAGTCCTGGATATTTGCTGTATGGCACCCATGACCCCCAGTCAGGCCAGGATTGTAGCCGCCATACAGTTTCAGAAAATGGGGAGGTGGTTTTAGGAATACCATTAAAATATAACAAATACGGACATATACGTCCTAAAATAAACTCTGCATTAAATGGATCCAAATAAATGTGGCGCAAGGTTTGGTACGTACATGTCCGTATTTGTTATATAGGTCAGTTTTATATTGCTTTTATTGTGTATGCCTTGCAGAGAATAAATATTATTACTTTATTACCTTATATATGCAGTATTCCAGTATTTGAGTGCTCAGCCCAATCTTTAACTTCCTGGTTTTAGGAATATCCCCTAAAGACCTTTCCTTAGGCCAGTCAGATGGAGGTGCATCCAACCAAGTCCATAATGCTGCAGTAGCGGACACAACCATCCGTGCCAATGCACCGCTGCTTCTGGAAACACCCGTCGCTGCGCATCAGGCTGGACACTTAAATCCTCCCCTACCAATCAGGGGGTCTGCCGCTCATGCCACCATTAACCCTAATGACAAAAAGAAAGCCAGTGTGGCAAGGAAAGCTGAGAATCGGGGAACTTTATTGCAATCCATCCCCCCCATCAGGGGCAAGTGTCAAAAAGATGCCCATGTATAGTGCCAATCCGTGTGAGAACAATGACGGAAACCTCAGGAGGTATACATTTAAAGGGGCCATCACCATTTAACCCTTGGGAATAAAGAACTAGTAAGTACTTACCTGACAGATCAGATGGGCTGTTTACCTGGCTGCAGGGGTCATGTGTTGTCGACGTGACGTCACCGCTGCAGCTTGGTAAATAGAGTCCAGCGTGATCTGTCAGGCAAGTACTTACCAGTTCTTTACAGCAGGCTGATCTGGAGTTGTCTGGTTTCCTCCTGGCACCGAATAAACCCTTTTCACAGATGGCATCCATATCCTGTAGGCTCCTATGTTAAAAAAAAAAAAAAGAGAAAATGACACTGCGTAGTGCTCTTTTTACAGTCTGCTGCGCTATTTCATGCAGCAAAAACCAGTAACCCCTACATGCAGTGATAGAACGGAGGCCAAAATGGCACTTTTAGCCTCTGTATCTGTTTTATGTATGTGTCTGGACCTTTCCCGGCATATACAACCATCTGGTCACAATGTGAAAGAAGTCTCTGGGACTGTGGCCTCTGCTCTATCAGTATATGGCGGGTTTGCTTTAGGACTAGTATACAGAGCGGTGTGCGAATCACTGCGGCATCAGGTCCCCACTGGATAAAATCCATCTCGTATTCCTGTACAGACCCAACACACAAGACAACCCCTCAGAGAGGCTCCTGCAGGGAAATCCTCAGCTCGTTCTGTGAATTTGGCTTTATTTAAATGTAAATCTTGCAAAATAGAACATTCCTCTCACACCCTGCACCCATCCAGCGACCTGCATGCCAGGGGAAGATGGGTGCTGAAGTTTTAAAATCACCAGAGAGTTGCAGCCACTCTTACAGCTTAAGGGGTGGATTGTAGCAACCATTACTAATAGGAAAGTGGATAGCCACGGGTCAGTTATGTATATCAGGACTGGGACTCCCAGCAGCCCGGTGACCACCCCACTTTTGAGCCCGTCCAAACCCTCCGATATAATAGATTGCAGCACTGACTAAGAAGCTTTACACAGGTGTTGCAGGAGCCCATAGCAGAGAGGTGTCATATCAGGAGGGGGGCAGGGAGAGACACGACTGTCACCTCAACCCCAAGGCCCTATTTTATGCACTGACTCCTATCCAAGATCTAAGGGACCATATCACAAGGGGTCAAATAGTGTAAAAAGGGAGTTGGGTGGGGGACATCCCCAGGTAACAGTCTCTGACGTCCACATTATCTCTTAGCTCCTACAAAATACAAGGCGTTGGTTTTGGGGTAATATTTCACGTTCTGTTTTTTGTCCATGAGACCACCAAAAATGATAAGCTCCCCTCGACCCTGCACAACAGTATGTAGACTGGTTTCGGGGGGTCCCACCACAGAGCTGTTGCTGAAAATCTTCCATTTTACACGACCCCATTCCCGGGTTCCCTGAATGTCCAAGGCATACATCTGCATAGGCTTGCAGTTCACGTTCTGATATAAGGGCTTCCCCACGTTGAGCGACTGAGGAGGGTGATGTCCTAGACGACGGGCGATAGGGGGCAAGGAGTGGCCATCACTTTGGGCCGGGACTGGACGTGTTGAGGCTGCTTCAGAGCCGCTGCTGGGAGAACCAGGGGAGGTGAGGGTAGGCGGGCTGGCGGGGTTAGTTCCCCCATGTGATGAAGAGGAAGAAGGTGCGGAAGTTACAAAGGCTCGAACAGCTTCCAGTCCCCGACGAAGAGCTCCAGGCGACACGGCTCCAGAAAACGTGGAAGTAATGTGCGGGGGAGTGTGGACTCCATTTGTCTGTTCAGGCAGGTTTCTACTTGTAGGGTCCATATCTAAATCCCCCCTTTTCCATGTGCATTCTTCTGCACTGAGACATAAATCCTTTTGCTCTGGAAGGGATCCTCGACGGGCAGGAGGCAGGGGAGGTGCCTTATGCTCACAGCTCTCAGCGGCAGGGGGGGAAATGACCTGCAGGGGGCTGTCCAAAGCTGCAGCGGGAGACACACTGCCCCCATTAAGGACAGGTGATAGGCCATCACCCCTACCTGGAGAAAGGCTTCCTTCACGGGACCCACCTCCAGTGTGCCTCGGAGGTCGGGGTCTGAGGGTCCCCCAGCGTCCATTTACACAAGGGGCTTCATCGGATGCACGGACAGGGGAGTGTGATCTGTACTCTCTAGTCTCAGGCGCCAGGGAAGGTGGAGTTGCACTGATTGGTGAAGGACGGGAATTCAAGCTTGGACTAAGAGGAGCGCGACCACTGGGTGCCTGACTGAACACCACCACACACTGACCCACCTACAGGAAAGGGGAGAGAGCATCATTACTACTCTGTATATATATGTCAGGGATCAGACTGTGTGTGATAACAATACAGAATTTAGACCAAAAATGTACTAAGATTAATGGCCCTAGAATCCACTAATTAGGCTACTTTCACACTAGCGTTCGGGGTTCCGCTTGTGAGCTCCGGATCCATTCGGGTGTCCGCCTGGGCGTGCGGAGGCAAACGGATCCGTCCAGACTTACAATGTAAGTCAATGGGGACGGATCCGTTTGAAGTTGACAATATGGTGCAATTTTCAAAAGGATCCGTCCCCCATTGACTTTCAATGTAAAGTCTGGACGGATCAGTCTGACTAACTTTCACACTTAGAATTTTTTCTGAACTATAATGCAGACGGATCCGTTCTGAATGGATACCAACGTCTGCATTATAGGAGCGGATCCGTCTGTGCAGACACCAGACGGATCCGCTCTGAACGCAAGTGTGAAAGTAGCCTTAGCTGCATAAAAAGTCCTATGACCAATGGACAAGGCAAAGGAAATTTAGGTGGCCATGGGCACACATGGAGGACGTACCCTACAGGCTGGGTGGCACCACAGTTCTGGGGCTCCATGATCCTCGTTTTCCACTTTCAGTTGCTGCCAGGTCCAGGGATTTGTGTTCATGTGCAGCAGCCAGGCATCTTTAAAAAGCTGAAAGGGAGTAACATGATGATAGTCAGTCACATAGACTGTAACACTACGCAGCAGAGCACAAAGGGCTGGACTACGGCACATTGGGTACTCACAGCATTGGGTCCTCCGCAGCCACCCAGGATCAGGATAGTCTCGCTGTCGATGATAATCTATAAGCGGGAAGGTCAATGACATTATCATCTCATATTAACCAATGTGTAAGAGGGGACATGAAGACAAAAGCGTACCTGAGACTGTCCTCCTCGGGGGTGGGGGCTAGGCCTGGAGATGTTTGGTTTGGACCAAGACCACTGCTCCATGTCGAGCACCCAGACATCATTGCTCCTGAAACACCAGCATATTATTATTCATTTACTGATCACAGGTTACAAACTCTTTACATTTCAAGGGCAGCTTGTATGAATTCCAGGGGGAAGAGATGTGCATCAAGAACGGTGGGATATGGCAGTATACATACGACTGGTCCGTCTCATACAGAAGCAGTAAGTAATGGCGTATGCACTCTGGTGTGGACATTTCCAGTAGATGAATATAGTGGATGTCAACTTACATTTGCCGAGAACCAAGAGATCCCCCGAAGACGATCATCTTATCACCGATAACGCAGGATGAATGCCCAGCCATCGGCGGAGGCCCATGGGTGGTCACAATGCAGTTCCACCTGGAAAGATGCCTTGAGGTTAATTACAATGAAACTAATGCTGGCATATCAGGTGAGACAGTGTGGAAGACAATGTTCACCTCACTACAAAGGCCTCCAAATGGCGACCAAAATGCGACTAAGTTTGCAACCGGCGAAAAGAATTTGCAGTTTTGTCACCATCTGCTTGCCCTCACAGTGACCAAGCGCCGTACACGTACAGTTCTTGGTGCTGGTCTTTAATCTGGGCCACAGAACATGCAAAAGTTCCTGCACTATGACAGCCAGGAACCGGAGAAGACAGCAGTGGTTTATTACTGCTTTTGCCTTCTCCTTTCCTTAGTACATAGCGATCAATGAGTGCTATGCAGCGAACAGAGAAAGTGCTGCTTCCCCTAATGAACTTGGCGATTATGTGATCGTCAAGTGTCTCGTGTATAGCAGAGCTGCAAGGCCTTAGGGTACTTTCACACTAGCGTTTTTCTTTTCCGGCATAGAGTTCCGCCTTAGGGGCTCTATACCGGAAAAGAACTGATCATGTATATCCCCATGCATTCTGAATGGAGAGTTATCCGTTCAGGATGCATCAGGATGTCTTCAGTTCAGTCTTTTTGACCGTTCAGGACGGAGATAATACCGCAGCATGCTACGGTTTTATCTCTGGCCAAAAATCTGGAACACCGGATCTGGCATTTTTCCCCCCATAGGAATGTATTAGTGTCGGATCCCGCATTCAAAATACCGCAATGCCAGGAAAAATAAAAATAAATGCCGGATCCGTTTTTCCGGATGACACCGGAAAGACGGATCCGGCATTTCAATGCATTTGTAAGACGGATCAGGATCCTGATCAGTCTTACAAATGCCATCAGTTGGTATTCGTTTTGACGGATCCGGCAGGCAGTTCCGGCGACGGAACTGCCTGCCGGATTCCTCTGCCGCAAGTGTGAAAGTACCGTTAGTAGAATCAGATCAGCTCTGCCTGTGCTCTTTTGCCCTAGTAACAATGGGGAAAAAAAAAAGTACAGAACGAAACTAAAAAAAAAAAAAAAAGCCCTCCCAGAGGGCTTTTGAAAACCCCTTGGGGGGGCATAATAAAAGCTAAAATGATATAAAAATAAATAAATGTCTTCACCTCTAATAAAACAAAATCTCAAAAAAAAAAAAAAAACATTAACAATGAGTGCTAAGTGTCACAAACACTTCAAAAGTTTTGGTAGTCTAAAATAAAAAATTAAGTTAGGGGAGTTAAAACACCACATTCACCAACACCGGACACCCCTGCGGAGCGGATCCGTTCTTCTGGAACAGCTACGTTCTGTAGTGGATGAAGCTGGTTACCAATTGTTCAATTAAAGCAGTGTTGCAGTAACCGTCTCTGACAACTACACAATGGAGGGAGCCGTGTACCTGGGTGTCGGAGTCACTGCAGAACAGCTGATTGGCAGGTGTTCAGGGTGTCGGACCCCCGCTGATCAGATAGGCCATCACTTGTGAGTTCCATTTCAAAGTTCTGTACAGTTGGGCTCTGCACAAACAACCCTTTCATGACCGGGCCTAAAAAAGGCCTGAATGTCCAGGCAATTTTTCACACGTGGTGGTTTAGTGACCCTAACTTTATTAGTCTACCAAAATAATTTTTGCAATGTGTTTTATTTGACACTTAGGGCTTTTTATTATCATGGATTTTTTTGAGATCCCCTCCCCCCCTTTTTTAGGTTTAATTTGGGGAAAACTGGGGCTCCATAGTAGCCCCAGTTACAGGGGGAAAAAAAGCCCACTGTGGGGGCATTACACACAGGCAGAGCTGATCAGGGTCTCCTTAAGACCCTGCAGCTCTGCTCCTGCCCAGACACACCCGACGGTCACATGACCGCCGGGACTAATAAAGGAAGCTCATGCAGCGCTCTTCTGTCGGCACTGGAGAAGACAAGAGCGGTAATAAACCGCTCCCGTCTTCTCCTCAAGGTACCCGCTGTGTCCGACAGCCAGGACCCGACCTGCTCCTGCTAGATTGCAGTAGTTAAACCCAGCGCTAGGATTAAAGAGCTGCCTGAACATTTATATACATGCTGCTATCTGCACGGGGTATGTGCAGATAGGACGTATATAGTCAGTCGAGTCAAGGGGTTAATAATCATAACATTAAAGGGGTTATCCGAGGCTGGAAATGATTTATTGGTCACATGGCATAGGTGCAGCTCAGCCCTATTGAAGTGAATGAGGCCGAGCTATGATGCCAAGCACAGCCGCTATCAAATGGGTGGCACTGTGCTTGGTGAGCTGAAAGAAGGCCGTGGCACTACTGCCTTCTCAAATAGCTGATCAGTGGGGCTCCTAGTTGTCAGACCACCGATCAGATCCGTTTATTGGTCACATGGTCTAGGAGCAGCTCAGCCCCATTGAAGTTAATGAGGCTGAGCTGCAATAGGTCAT
The DNA here is from genome assembly GCF_905171765.1 of Bufo bufo. Classification (NCBI taxonomy): domain Eukaryota; kingdom Metazoa; phylum Chordata; class Amphibia; order Anura; family Bufonidae; genus Bufo; species Bufo bufo. The sequence continues at coordinate 49,954,374 of NC_053389.1, read as the reverse complement.
CAGTATAAAGATCTCAGAAAACCCTTTTAAATTTGGTGACTAAAATTATTTTCTGGCTCCTAGGTATATACAGATCACATACTGGAAACTGGTAGTCTGTCACTGACTCTGCAGATCTCAGGTCACCATTTACAAGCAGATGGCGGTTACCCTCTCCGCATGCCCTGAGAGAAAAATCACATCTTACCAGTTTTTAGATGGGGAGTATGTATGAATCTCATCAAAGAAGCGTTCAGGCTGATGTAAGGGATACGGGCTAGGGCGCGTCCATCCACCAAACAGAACTAGCAGCTCCTTGTATACGACAAGTGTGGCCCCTGCCTTTGGAGAGGGATAGGAACCTGTGAAAACACACCAGGAGTTAGAAATAGGAGCAAAGTAGTGATATTATAAGCAGCATACACATCATACACCGTGTATGTGTGTAATTCACCGGCATTATCTCTGCCTTTACACATAGGTGCAGTGCCAGTCTTCCGTACGGAATGGCCTAAATATAGTGACCCCCTCCCCTGCCGCTCCCAGACAGGAATCCAGACAGGACCATTATGAAAGCACTGATGCCAGCAAGTGGTGGGAAACTATCCTGCCCAGTTCCCAGGAGATTATATTATATATATGCTGGGGTGAGGGAGGCAAATCTGAGCGCCCAGTATAAGGCCTTTTGCACACGAACGTGTGCGCTCTGTTGCCGTATTGCGGTTCCGCAATACACGGGTGCCGTTCCGTGGGCATTCCGCATCACGGATGTGGACCCATTCACTTCTATGGGTCCGCAAATCCGGGAATGGTGCGGAACCGAAGCACAGAACGGAACCCTATGGAAGCACTACGGAGTGCTTCCGTGGGGTTTCGTCCCGTACTTCCGTTCCGCAAAAAGATACAACATGTTCTATCATTTGCGGAACGGCCGGATCGCGGACCCATTAAAGTGAATGGGTCCGCGATCCGCTGCGGCTGCCCCACAGACTGTGCTCATGCATTGCGGCCCGCATTTTGCTTAGAATGTGGGGGGGGCGGGAAGGTCCGGGGATTTCCCAATAATCCCTTAGGGCTCGTGCACATTAACGTATTTTCTTTCAGTGTCCATTCCGGGTTTTTTGCGGACCATATGCGGAACCATAAAAAATAAAAAAATAAAATTGAATTTACTCTGTGTGCATTCCGCCAAAAAATTTAAATATGTCCTATCATTGTCCGCATAACGGACAAGGATAAGACAGTTCTATTAGGGGCCAGCTGTTCCGTTCTGCAAAATACGGAATGCATACGTCATCCGTATTTTTTACAGATCTGTGTTTTGCAGACCGCAAAATACATACGGTCATGTGCATGAGCCCTTAGACACAGGGTTTGGCTGTGGGAAATGTCTCACTGGGGCTGCAATAAATTCTGCTCCATCAGCGCCAACCACTGGATGCTCGGTATTTACAAGGAAAATGCAGAACCCATTGTAACTAGGACAAAATCTATGGCCTAAAAGTGAAATCCATCATGTAACCACTTCTAACACCCCTCCTTCCATCCTAAACGACAGAGGTGCTTCCCACAGCGGGAGGCCTGAGCCCTGCCGTCATAAAACACCAGCCTTCAGACTCCATGTCGGGATGGGTAAGACGCTCTACCTGGGCACAAGTTATGACACACAACTCCTGGGCAGCTTTCCAGAGACTATGAGCTAATGACTGCAAACCTGCCCGCAGCCCGGCCTTGTCCTGACAGCAGGGTGGGATTGTGGTGCGGCCCCTCCCGTGGGATATCGCTCAGCAGCGTATTCTCAGGCAGAGAGCTGGGAATAATAATCTCTCGCTCACGTTGCTATAGGACAAGGTAACGTGTAATCTGTGACAAGAAAGCAGCCTGTCCCTGACAAATGATAGATGCGTCATCCCCTGAACCACCCCACACAGGTATATTACACGATTGCAGTCAGGACAATTTATGCCCCTGCAGAACAGTAGCATCCGGTACGAAATTAGTGCCCGATCTGTACCACAAATATGAGGAGTGATGACATCACAGCTGTCACATGACAATGGTAATTACATGCAAAATCAATGGAGATAGGGAAGGGGGCGGCAATTTCTCAAGCCTTGCTCTCCAGAATTCTGTTTTTTTAAGAGTCCCAAAATAGTGCTCTGATTTTTTGGACTTCTTTGCACAAAAAATTGGGCACTTTTATGTCACTCACTCCAGTTCTGAAAAGTGGGTGTTGCGCTGATGGAAGCCCAATTTATCAACTGCGACTTTTTAGGGCTCTTTCACACCTGCGTTCTTTTCTTCCGGCATAGAGTTCCGTCGTCGGGGCTCTATGCCGGAAGAATCCTGATCAGGATTATCCTAATGCATTCTGAATGGAGAGTAATCCGTTCAGGATGCATCAGGATGTCTTCAGTTCCGGTACGGAACGTTTGTTGGCCGGAGAAAATACCGCAGCATGCTGCGCTTTTTGCTCCGGCCAAAAATCCGGAACACTTGCCGCAAGGCCGGATCCGGAATTAATGCCCATTGGAAGGCATTAATCCGGATCCGGCCTTAAGCTAAACGTCGTTTCGGCGCATTGCCGCATCCGACATTTAGCTTTTTCAGAGTGGTTACCATGGCTGCCGGGACGCTAAAGTCCTGACAGCCATGGTAAGTGTAGTGGGGAGCGGGGGAGCAGTGTACTTACCGTCCGTGCGGCTCCCCGGGCGCTCCAGAGTGACGTCAGGGCGCCCCAAGCGCATGGATCACGTGATCCATGTGATCACGTCATCCATGCGCATGGGGCGCTCTGACGTCATTCTGGAGCGCCCCGGGAGCCGCACGGACTGTAAGTACACTGCTCCCCCGCTCCCCACTACTACTATGGCAACCAGGACCTTAATAGCGTCCTGGGTGCCATAGTAACACTGAAAGCATTTGGAAGACGGTTCCGTCTTCAAATGCTTTCAGTACACTTGCGTTTTTCCGGATCCGGCAGGCACCTCCGGCAACGGAAGTGCATGCCGGATCCCAACAACGCAAGTGTGAAAGAGGCCTTAGAAAGTCCAAAAATTTGCCACAATTGTACTTCAGTAGAGAACAGTGAAGTAGAAAGTGGAGTAACATCCTAAGTCAGAAGCGTTAGACCTAACGGGATTGTGCCATGAAAAATATTCAACATTTTTCAAACCAGCACCTGGATCCGAATACTTTTGGAACTGCATGCAATTAAAAATGTAGTATAGCCACTTGTCATTCAATAAAATGCATCTGTATATAGCGCCACATGTTGCTTGTTCTTTACCCCGCTTTCTATGTCCACCTCACTGAGGTGGTCGCACGTACTCAGTTTAAATCTTCAACTGTCACCAGCTCTATCAGTTATAGGCAAAGCGCTACAGCGGAAAGGACACGCCCCTGAGCTGTCAGTCCAAAATAAGTCTAGCAGAGAAATTGGAGACCTTAATTGAGACATCTCTGGATCCATGTGAGGTACAGGTCTGGTTCTAGCATTGTTAGAAAGACTGTCATGGGAAAACCCTGTGATGGCTAACCCCCGGCACTCCAGCTGTGGCAAAACTACAACTCCCAAAATGAACACTAGCTTGGCTGTTCTCAGAACGCCAAAGCAATGAATGGTGCATGCTGGGAGTTGTAGTTTCACCACAGCTGGCGTGCCAGAGGTTAGCAATCACTGGGATAACCCTTTTAAGGGATTGTCCAACAACCTGCGCCCCTGACAATCAGCTTGTTCTGCAGCTCTGTCCACTGTGCAGTAGATAGAGCTGGTTACGGCAGCGCTGCTGCAGCTGATATGAATGGGAGCAGCTGCAATAACCAGCTCCATGAATTGCACAATGTTCTAGTACTAGCGCCACTGCAGAACAGCTGTTTGGGGGTGAGGGGTTTGCAGGATATCAACTGGAGAACACTTTTAAAGATGCATCAAATTTATCAAACAATGTGCGACATTTGATAAATGTGGTGCAAACTACAGCGACGCAAACTGCTGCAAAACGGATTCTCATCATCTCCGGCTATGACCTTTGTCTACTATTAATAAGCTGCTGCAGCGACAGAAAAGACGGCTATAAAAAACAGCATCTAAATCTGCCGCTTCCCTGGACCACCACCACGGAAGCCACACACTCACCTGACGCCAGAGGTCGGATCCATTCTTTGCTGTTAAGGTCCAGCCGCCACAAGTCATTGAAGGCAGCGTTACAGCTACTCTGTGTGCACCCGCCAAACACGTACATGGACTGGTTAGAGTCGTAGTAACAAGCACCTGACAAAAGTAAAACATAAATCCTTATTACTGGTTTATAGGGCACTACTAGAACCCAGTGTGTAACGTGGAGGTTGTGGTCATAATATCCATCTATCCATAAAAAAAGAATAAAAAACACAAGACACAAATAATCCTCACAATCTAAAAGCAGAAGACTGAGTTCTCGATATAGGTGCAGGTCCCGCACCTATCAGGCGATGGGGGCATATCCTAGCGATATGCCCCCATTGTCCGAGATGACACTAGCCCTTTGATGCTGAGGTAAATGTGTAGCAGTCTGGTTTTCACTCCCCTTTCCCCAATTCCCATCACCACCTATCCCTTGGTGGACTTATGCCTTTTTTCAACTGTACTATGTAATGATAGCAGTAGACGGCATCAGTGACCCTGGACGGAGCCTTACAGGAGATTCTCTATCTACATGGATATACCTTCTGATAATCCAGAACATTCATCAGGTCACCTTAAAGAGGACCTTTCATCAGTTTTGCAAAAGTCTAATTAGGGTGTTACCTTATAGGGCGGCCCCCACTGATGCCATGTTTTTTGTTTTTTTTTAAAGACCCCGTCCCCGTCCCCCCCGTTCGTCCGCTGTGGCCCCCCCATTGATTTTGGTACCTTGTATTATAATGAGGAGTATTGGAACAATGAGGAGGAGACTGAGTCTCTCTCAGAGGGCGTCTCCTTCTCCCTGGCTGTAGCGCTGTCCAATCGCAGCGCAGAGCGTCACAGCCAGGGAGAAAAAAACTCCCTGGCTGTGACGCTCTGCAATTGGACAGCGCTACAGCCAGGGAGAAGGAGATGCCCACTGAGAAACCCTGGCGTCTACTCCTCCCTGTTCCGATGCTAGTAATTAGCATACAGAGTGGGGAAAATACCGGAGGACACAGCGGGCGAATGGAGCGCGCGCCCAGGAATAATAAGCACTATAGGATCCCTGCTTTATGCCCTACCTAACGTGCTACTTATCTTATAAAGTCTGGACCCATGAAAGGTCCTCTTTAAAGGGAACCTGTCACCAAAAAAACGCTTACTAAGCTGTTAATAGTACCTTATAGTGCTGCATAGTAGTTTCCTAATGCACTTTTTCATCGTTTAGCCGCATTTAGCCTCCTTGAGAAAACAATGTTTTATTCAGACGCTGCCCCCTGCTTCAAGTCAGGCTTGAAGTCACGGGGGCAGCGGCCTAGGCGTCTCCAATGCTGCTCTCCCCGCCTCCCGCCGCCTTTATTGACACGCCGGATCTCAGTGCCGGGACCGCGCTCCCAGCCCGCATGCGCAGTAAAGGGCTGCTGTATCCTGTAGCGCGATCCCGGCTCCGGCTCGTACACTCAGCCGGCTTCAGTTTCTCTACTGCGCATGCGCCCGCCTTACATACTAGCGCAGTTACAGAAGATGCCGGGCGCATGCGCAGTAGAGAAACTGAAGTCGGCTGAGTGTACGAGCCGGAGCCGGGATCGCGCTACAGCAGCCCTTTACTGCGCATGCGGGCTGGGAGCGCGGTCCCGGCACTGAGATCCGGCTTGTCAATAAAGGCGGCGGGGAGAGCAGCATTGGAGACGCCTAGGCCGCTGCCCCCTTGACTTCAAACCTGACTTGAAGCAGGGGGCAGCGGCTGAATAAAACATCGATTTCTCAAGGAGGCTAGATGCGGCTAAACGATGAAAAAGTGCATTAGGAAACTACTATGCAGCACTATAAGGTACTATTAACAGCTTAGTAAGCGTTTTTTTGGTGACAGGTTCCCTTTAATTGTGGCTTAGGGTCCATTCACACGTCCGTGGTGTAATGCAATTTGCGGATCCGCAATACACCTGGCTGGCACCCCCAACCAAACTGCCTATTCTTGTCTGCAATTGCGGACAAGAATTGGACATGTTCCATTTTTTTCCGGAGCTGCGGACTGGAAGATCGGGGCCGCGCTCCGGAAATGCGGAGAGCACATAGTGTGCTCTCCGCATCCATTCCTGCCCAAATGAGAATGAATGGGTCCGCACCCGTTCCGGATATTGCGGAATGGATGCGGACCCATTCCACGGATGTGTGAATGGACCCTTAGAGTGACAGTAACATGTCAGTTCTGATGGGTTGGGTGTCCAGGGCTCCACATATAGCCTGAAAAAAAGTCTCACATGGGTCAAACGCGCAAACACGACAAGCATGGACACTCACTGTGTGAGAAGCGCTGAGTAATTGGGGTCCCGGGGTAGGGGTAGGTCCTGCTTTCCCACTGAATATTTCCATCGTGGACAGCTTTAATGAATCCATGGTAACACTGGTGAGCGACCCCTGGTGGAAGAAGAAGGCATTATTAAAGAGATGCTTTGTGGCACACAGACATTTTGGATTGGAAGTTGAACAACTGCCTCCGTTAAACATGGCAGTCTATCCAGCGGAGGGTCCAGACTTTACACTGTCCCACCTCTGTGTCCATCACTCAGAAGTCTAGGTCCCTGATGCAGGGCTCCATTGGTGCACCCGCAAGCCACTGTGACAGCTTTCTACCATGAACTGTGCCTGGCAGGAGCCACCATGTGATCAGAGAGCAGCACAGGATTAAAGTTATTCAAAAAGGGGGCAGAGTAACAACCTTACTCACGAAAAGGACCTGTCCCCTCTCCTGACATGTCTGTTTTAGTTACCACTTGCGTTCCCCCATGCAATTCTGGTGCTATTTCTTTATTGTTCCTGCTAGAAGTTATGAACGAATTGCTATCAGTTTGCAATGAAGGTCCAGATGGGCGTTACCAGTTGGGAAGGGGGGGGGGGGTCTCTGCAAAGTCTGACATTATCCAATCAGTGCCAGACTCTGGAAGACCAACCCCCCCTTCAACTAGTAGCAAGTAGTTTCTAAAACAGTTGCGTCGGGAGAAGATACAGTTCCTCTTTAAATGCCCCGCACCATAGGGCAGAGCATGCAAAAGAGAGTAACCTGCTACCAGATCTTGGATCAGGCATGCTGAAAGCTAACCGTCCTATCTATCTGCCCCAGAGTCTGCCGTTGCATGAGAATCTGGCGGCACGTGTACACATTAGATGGAAGGCTGGCTCTGCTAAATGTTGGTGGGTTCAGCTGACATCTACGTGTGTTGCCAGCTTAGGTTGTAACAGGAATAATCGGATATAATTTCCAGGGCGTCCCACAAAACTAAGCCTATGGGGTGAATAGTCTTACCCTCAGTCACCCACATCTCCTAGTCAGTCGTCATTCTCTGCTCATCAAATGGACGTTCCCTCCTGCATGCGTGACATTATAATGGACAGGAAAAGAGAACACTGGGTGAATGAAATGGTGACGTCTACAACAGCGCCCACATCCCCGCTCCTCTGTCTTCATGTATTACAGGCTACAGAAGGCTATTTAGGGGTATCCTGAAATGAGGGGGGAAAACAACATGGAGCGCCCAGTTACATTCTGGAGACTCCCAGGAGTCGGGATAAAATAAGAAGCTGTTGGTGCAGAATTCGAGCTGCACGGATATTACTACTATAGACTATAAATGGTAAGAGGCCTGAACACAGACACGAGGATGGAAAAAATAATCCCGGGGAGAAACACGGTCTGAAATGGCAACTGCGGGAAACATTCAGATCAGCTGCAAAGCGACCAGAAAACTGAGAGGTTACACTCATTTAAAAGGGCATCTGTCAGCAGTTTTGTACCAATGAAAATGGCTGACCCGTTACATATGCACTTTCCAGGTGAAGGCATCTGTGTTGGTCCCATGTTCATATGTGCTCGCATTGCTGAGAAAAATGGCAAAAGGCGTACCTGAAAAATAAAACTAACTGATTCACCAAAAAAGAAAAAAAAAGTAAAAGTAAAAAAAAAAAAAAAAAAAATAAAATAAATCTTAATATAGTATCAATAAAAGCTACAGATGGTCACGCAAAAAAATAAGCCCCCCACACAGCTCTGTAGATATATATATATATATATATATATATATATATATATATATATATATAAAAATATATATATATAAAAAAAATTATGGGGGTCAGAATATGGCGATAATTTTTTTTTTTTCCCAGTATTAAAAACACAAGAAAAACTATATAAATGTAATATAGTCATTGCACTGACCCCGAGAATTACGTTTTACCGCATAGCGAACGCTGTAAAAATGAAAACCTATAAAACTGTGGTGGAATTGCTTTTTTTTTTTTTTCTAATTCCACCCCATTTGGAATTTTTTTCCAGCTTCCCACTGTATGCAATAGTAAATGGTGCCATTAAAAAGTGCAACTTGTCCTGCTAAAAAACAAGCCCTCATACGGCGATGTAAACGAAAAATAAAAAGGTTATGGCTCCGGGTAGGCAAGTAGTAGAAAATGAGAACACAATAACTGAAAATCCCAAGGTCCAGAAAGTTTTTTTTTTTTTAAAGCTGAAAATATGATGGTGAGTACAATAGAAATCAGAATGCAAATGTATTTGACACATATCTATACCTCCTATTGCCTGGGACAATTCGGCACGTAGTCCATGTGAAATGCACATCACAAGTTACAGGTTAGCCTTTTTTGTGGATTTCAAATCAGCAGAGTAAAAATATAAGCTGCATGAACGCATGTGTTCCCCATTCAAATCAACAGGACACACTTTTGGGCGTATTTCACATGTATTTTGGTGCAGAGATAGGGCTCAGGCACACGACCGTTGTTCTGGTCCGCATCTGAGCCGCAGTTTTTGCAGCTCGGGTGCGGACCTATTCACTTCAACGGGGCCGCAAAACGGTTGCTCCGTTACGTAGCCCCGCAAAAAAAATATTACATGTCCTATTCTTGTCCGTTTTGCAGACAATAGGCATTTTTTACAATGGGTCGCCTGTTCCATTCCGCAAATTGCGGAAGGCACATGGGCAGACTGCAAAAGACGGAACGGTCGTGTGCATCTGGGCAGTTTTTCAGTCTGAATAATGTTTCCATTCACTGACAGCAAACAGATCTTAAAAACAGAGAGGAATTGAAATACAAAGTCTGAAAGCTGAATAATCTTAAAGCCTCATAGAATACACACAGCACCTTGTGAAGAGAGTGCCAGACGAGGAGACGTTCACAGCACCTAATACCGCAGAGAGAATAGCAGCCATACACAATGGGACTGGCGAGATGGCACAGGTGCATCGCTGTGGCCTCCAGCGTGGACAGATGGTAAACATCCTATGCACTCACCAGGAGACATGTGGGCAAAACACACTAGAGTTTACAGCATAAGGCCTCTTGCACATGGCCGTTGTGCGGCCATTTCGTGCATTGGAGACCGCAATTTGCAGTTCCCAACGCACGGGCAACGTCCACACAGCGGCCGGGATGGATCAAGACCCATTCAACTTGAATGGGTCTGTGATCCATCCGCACCGCAAAAAAATAGAACATGTTCTATTTTTTTTGCAGTGCGGAGGCACGGACAGAAACACCACGGAAGCACTCCGTGCCTCCGTTCCGAACCACAGACATGTACGTCATCGGGCGTGTGTTTAAAGACTGCACCCGCTCCTGCCCCCTGAGGGCGCCATAGCCGCGGGTGGCCGTCTGCTTCTTTTAGCAGACAACCGCGGCTAATGTCCGCAACTGGCAGTAATGCAGACTGCGGACATTTAACTTCTCAGATGCCGTGGTCAATCCTGACCACGGCATCTGCGCGCACTTTAAACCGAAAGCTTTCGGTTATGCTCCAGCTCCCCCGTGTGGCGATCGGAGGAGCCTGTAATAGGTTCCCTATGGGAAAAGTGTAAAAAATTCTAATCACCACCCTTCCCTTCAAAAAATAAATACACTTCACAGGTGTCGCGATGTGCGAAAACGCCCATAGTATAAAAATATATTCCCCATACGGCAAACAGCAAAATGGAAAAAAGCGTCTAAATGACTGATTCGCCATTTTTGGTCGCTTCATTATCTACAAAAATAAATAAATAAATAAATAAGTGATCAAAAAGTCACATACACCCCAGAATGGTATCAATGAAAAGTTCAGATCGCCCCGCAAAAAATGAGCTCCGTACACATAATTACAAAAAAGTTATAGGGGTAAAAAAAATGGCGACAAAAAAATAAATAAGATTTTTTTATTACTAACAAAACCTAAGAAAAACTATACATATAAGGTATCGCCGCATTCGTACTGACCTGTAGAATAAAAGTAACCGGTCAGTTTTATCGCACATCGTAAATAAAAAAAAATAAGTAAAACTGTGGTTTAATTGCCTTTTTTTTTGCAATTTCACCCCATTTGGATTTTTTTTCCGGCTTCCCACTACATCATATGCAATATTAAATGGTGGCGTTGGAAAGTACAAATTATCCCGAAAAAAATAAAAAATAAAATAATGCTTCATATGGCTACGTGAACAGACAAATAAAAAAAGTTACAAATCTGGGAGGCCAGGGAGCGCAAAAAAAAAACCTCTGGCCTTGAAAGGGTTAGGCCCCTTGCAGACGAGCGTGTCCGGATTAGGTCCGGATGCGTCCCGGTGCATTGCGGCAAACCCGCGCGAGCAGGAACGCAATCGCAGTCAAAACTGATGGATCATGTGATGAGCGCAGTGACGTCATCAAAGGTCCTATTGCTCACAGATGAAGAGATGCCGGCTGCGCGAACAAGTGGATTAAGGTGAGTTACATTTATTTTTTTAACCCCTCCAGCCCTATTGTACTATGCATTCTGTATTCACAATGCTATTATTTTCCCTTATAACCATGTTATAAGGGGAAATAATAATGATCGGGTCCCCATCCCGATCGTCACCTAGCAACCGTGCGTGAAAATCGCACCGCACCTGCTTGAGATTTTCACGCAACCCCATTCATTTCTATGGGGCTTGCGTTACGTGAAAAACGCACAAAGAGGAGCATGCTGTGATTTTCACGCAACGCACAAGTGATGCGTGAAAATCACCGCTCATGTGCACAGCCCCATAGAAATGAATGGGTCAGGATTCAGTGCGGGTGCAATGCGTTCAACCCGCGCGGAATACTCGCCCGTGTGAAAGGGGCCTTAAATAGCACCGACACTCATGTACTAAAACTGTTTCTGAACAGAGATCACCTTGGGCTTAGAAAAAAGGAAAGCTGAACTTAGGCTCTATAGACATGGCAATGGGTAACGTGCGCTCTGGCGGTGTGGTGTGCAGGACATGCTGCTGCTCGGACCGTGTGCACACCATGTCTTACCTTTAATGAGCCGATACCACTGCTTACACACTAGGGCTGCAGTTTTATGTTCCTGATATGGAGACAGGAAGGACAGGATGTATTCCAGGACCTCCTCCGGCAGCTCAGACATTGAGCGGTGGTGTTTGGTCACCTCAGCTGTCGCCTGTGGCTCTTCCTCCTGCTCCATGGTCCCGTCTACAGCATCCTCTCCGTCAATGGCCATGAATGCGTCATCCTCGCTCTCAGAAGAGGTGGCCATGGCATTCCACACACGTCCTGCAATTGAAATGAAACGTTAATATAAAGGCTCGGAGTTAAAGGGGTTCTCCTAGGAACACTGCAGAACAGCTCCCTCTAGTGCTGAAGCCCGCTAATAGCAACTGCATCCTGACACCCAGTGCTGATTTTCTATGCCCAAACCAGCAAACCGAGGGCACGGGATCCAAGTACTCTTTCTTTGCATACAGCTCATATGACTGGCTGTATGAACCTCACATTTTGCACATTTTTGTTTAAATGCAAACGGAAGAACACGGCACAATAGAGCGAGTAGTAGATGACCCCCCCCAACTGCCCGTGCGATCTGACCACCACTCCTGTCCCTACGAGCGGGCACATCAAGCATCGGCTGCACTCACCTCCTGCCCTTCTGATCGTCTGACTGAACTGCAGGCGACTGCCCTATCACTCAAACATACTAATCGTGCCCTCGAGTCCTGGCACACACAGATGCCGGCTCTGAACACAATCAGACGGCGTTATCTGCCCGGGCATGTCGATGATCCTCCGTGGGAAAGTCGTGAGAGACAGGAGATAGCACCAGCAGCGGCGGTGGTACCACAAGTATAAGCATGCCCACAGCTGGGACTACTCGATTAGAGGCACAGAGTGGCACGTGCCCATCAACTGGGCAATAGTCTCATGAAGACACAGAAGTTATCGCTGGTTCAGGATTACACAAACATGGCTGCTTTCTTCCAAAAATAGCTCCACCTCAATAGGTGTAGTCATTACCCGCGGGCAGGTGCGGCAGTCCATTCAGCTCTATGGGACTGGCAGAGACAGCAGGGTACAAGCACTCTGCTATCTCCAGGGGTCCCACAAAGTTGAAGGGAGCGAGTCCAATGCATCATTCAAATGGGGGTGCCCCAGCAGTCAGATCCCCTCCATTCATACAATTATCCCCTACCCTGTGGGCAAGCCCTTTATGAAGACACCAGCCATTTTTTTCTAATCCTGGACTGCCCCTTTAAAACTGTAAAGTATATAAAAGGTCTCAGAAAGTCACAACCACTAAAGATCTAATTATTGCGGGGGAGGAGTGCGTGTAAATTGGCCCACAAGAGCCGTTGCTCGGCCGGTCCTGTAGGACACCATGTGCACTGGCCGGCGGCAGGACTGAGCGGCCTCCTGCGCAGCGAGCACAGTGAACCGCACAGCTGGGGGGACAATATACTCGGCAGGGACATCTGACGGGGCTGAGCCGCTGCCGGGGACAAAGGAAAGACAGGATGGTAATTAGCACCGATGATAACGAAAGTGCCGACATCTGATGGCTCCATACCCGCCCTGACTCTACACTGCAAGGGAAAAACGGAGGGGGTACAAGGGGGGGCCCCAGACTGCGCCCTCAGAAAGCCGCTCAATAATAGAGGAGAGGTTCCTGTTTTACACCATAGAAATAAGGGGCCAAATCTACCAGAGGTGCTGCGAACGGGGCGCCAAATTCTGCAATCTTTACCATGGAGCGGTTGTGACGCCGGACCCCATGTACGGTATGAATACGCGCCAAATAGAAACCCTACAGAGAGCGAGGATCCTATACATTACACAGCACAGGAGCTTAGATACCCAACAAGGGATACGCCCTAAAATCAGAAAGGTGATGAGGGTGTCAGGCCGTGCCGTCCTCCACGACTGAGACCCGGGACCTAAAGTAAGTGACCCATACAAGGTATGTGCCACCAGGGGGCACCGCAGCCTGGCTGGGAAACAGACATGCGAGCCAATCAGAGGGCTCCTGGCATCGCCTGACACCCGACTGAGCGCTGACAACTATCCTGCTGGAATAACAAAGAGACATCTCTGCAGACATGACCAGGACAACATTGTAATCAGATGTGGATTACAAAGCTGACATCTGACAACCCCCCAGAGCCGACAACTCAGTGACATCTGACAACCCCCCAGAGCCGACAACTCAGTGACATCTGACAACCCCCCAGAGCCGACAACTCAGTGACATCTGACAACCCCCCAGAGCCGACAACTCAGTGACATCTGACAACCCCCCAGAGCCGAAAACTCAGTGACATCTGACAACACCCCCAGCAGCCCCAATACATAATTGACATCTGACAACCCTCACATAGTAAAATCTGACCTCCCGTCTGCAATCGGAGCATGCAGTCGATATCTGACAACTTTCTAGGCTGGCTGAGTATCAAACCAATATCTGACAACCCCTCGAAGAGGCGCACATCTGGCACCTTACACCCAGAAGTCTATTTATGGGTGACAGCACCCCAGCAAGCTGATGTAGTTAATACCTGACAACCCCAGCCTGGCAGGAAATATAGTCAAATCTGACAACCTCCCCCGGCAGGCTGAGCATGGAGTAGATATCTGACAACTTTCCGGAACGGTGGAGCATGGAGGCAACATCTGAGAACTCACTGGAAATCTACAACCCAGAATCAGCCACCCACAGGCATACAAAGCCGACATTGAGCAACCTACCTGCCCACGGGTGCCACGTCTGACAACACCCCAGCAGGATGAGGATGGAGCTTCCATCTGACAAACTGCACCCCAGAAAACTTAATAAAAAGTCAATGTCTGACAACCCCCCCCGGCAGACTGACACCATAGTGTACACCTGACAACCCCCCCTGGCAGACTGACACCATAGTGTACACCTGACAACCCCCCCTGGCAGACTGACACCATAGTGTACACCTGACAACCCCCCCTAGCAGACTGACACCATAGTGTACACCTGACAACCCCCCCTGGCAGACTGACACCATAGTGTACACCTGACAACCCCCCCTGGCAGACTGACACCATAGTGTACACCTGACAACCCCCCCTGGCAGACTGACACCATAGTGTACACCTGACAACCCCCCCTGGCAGACTGACACCATAGTGTACACCTGACAACCCCCCCTGGCAGACTGACACCATAGTGTACACCTGACAACCCCCCCTGGCAGACTGACACCATAGTGTACACCTGACAACCCCCCCTGGCAGACTGACACCATAGTGTACACCTGACAACCCCCCCTGGCAGACTGACACCATAGTGTACACCTGACAACCCCCCCTGGCAGACTGACACCATAGTGTACACCTGACAACCCCCCCTGGCAGACTGACACCATAGTGTACACCTGACAACCCCCCCTGGCAGACTGACACCATAGTGTACACCTGACAACCCCCCCTGGCAGACTGACACCATAGTGTACACCTGACAACCCCCCCTGGCAGACTGACACCATAGTGTACACCTGACAACCCCCCCTGGCAGACTGACACCATAGTGTACACCTGACAACCCCCCCTGGCAGACTGACACCATAGTGTACACCTGACAACCCCCCCTGGCAGACTGACACCATAGTGTACACCTGACAACCCCCCCTGGCAGACTGACACCATAGTGTACACCTGACAACCCCCCCTGGCAGACTGACACCATAGTGTACACCTGACAACCCCCCCTGGCAGACTGACACCATAGTGTACACCTGACAACCCCCCCTGGCAGACTGACACCATAGTGTACACCTGACAACCCCCCCTGGCAGACTGACACCATAGTGTACACCTGACAACCCCCCCTGGCAGACTGACACCATAGTGTACACCTGACAACCCCCCCTGGCAGACTGACACCATAGTGTACACCTGACAACCCCCCCTGGCAGACTGACACCATAGTGTACACCTGACAACCCCCCCTGGCAGACTGACACCATAGTGTACACCTGACAACCCCCCCTGGCAGACTGACACCATAGTGTACACCTGACAACCCCCCCTGGCAGACTGACACCATAGTGTACACCTGACAACCCCCCCTGGCAGACTGACACCATAGTGTACACCTGACAACCCCCCCTGGCAGACTGACACCATAGTGTACACCTGACAACCCCCCCTGGCAGACTGACACCATAGTGTACACCTGACAACCCCCCCTGGCAGACTGACACCATAGTGTACACCTGACAACCCCCCCTGGCAGACTGACACCATAGTGTACACCTGACAACCCCCCCTGGCAGACTGACACCATAGTGTACACCTGACAACCCCCCCTGGCAGACTGACACCATAGTGTACACCTGACAACCTCCCCTGGCAGACTGACACCATAGTGTACACCTGACAACCCCCCCTGGCAGACTGACACCATAGTGTACACCTGACAACAACCCCTACATGCTGATTATGGGGTCGAAAACTGACAACCTCCCCAGCAGGTTTAGTGCGGGGTAGAAATCTGACAACCCACCACAGCAGGTATGCGGCCATGGGCTGACACATGACAAGAGCCAGACTCCTAGACATCCATAAATTAGACAGAATGGATTCACAGCCAGAGACAGACCAAATGTTTAAAGAGACAGTCACTGAGGGGGAAGAGACAGCCAGAAGATGAAGACTAACCAATAGACACCGATGGAGAGAGACGGTGACTAAGGGGATGGGGCGCTATGACCGGCCACGAAGAGACAGCCGCCGTGGATGAGACAGTCAGCAGAGACGAGGCGGCTACCAGAGACATGTATGACAGGAGGCCTCCCGCCTCGGGCTGCACTCTCTCACCTGGCGAGGCGCGCTCTCTCCCAGCCTTGGTGCCGGTTTCCTCCCTGGTCACGGAGCCGCCATCTTCAGTAGCATCAGCGGCGACAGAAGAGGAAGGGCCAGAGCCGGCCGGGGGCGCGCACGTACATGCGTCAGCATTCACACGCACGGAGAACGTCCGCCGCGCTCGCCCGACGCCATGAAGAGCTGGTCAATCGCCTGACGCGCGCATGCGCTGTACAACCCGGATGGCTGAGGCGCCATATTGGGAAGGTCAGAGGCTGAAGACTAGTAATGAATCAGAAAACATTCACTATAAGCGGGTTACAACAATAGGGGATAGTTCTTATCCCTTTCTTTAACTGTATCAACCACTCAGCCTGAGCCCCCATAATAGTCACAGTACCCCCACCATAAATGACAGGAAGAGTGCCCCCACAATCAGCCAAGGTGTCCCCAACCTGAATTAAAGCCACAATGCCCCCCATAAATAATAGCCACAGTGCCGTCACAGTGAATGACCGCCATAGTGCTTCTGCAATGAATGGTAGCTGTGGAGACCCCACAAAGAATGACAGCCACAATGCTCCTTTCACAGTGGCGCCCCAATTACGTCCATACACTGACAGCCACAGTAGCTCCCTAACAGTGATAGCTATATCGCTCTTATAAATGACCACCATGGTGCCTACAGTCAAAGTGTATCCAAAAGTGACAGCTACAGGTTTAAAGAAATGTAAAAAAAAATCTCAGCTTCTAGCAAAAAAATAAAAATAATGACTTGAAGAGTCAGGGGGGCTGTGTGGTACCCTGATACATGGCCATTCACCCATTTCCGTATATATGACATGATGAATGGAAGGTGAGCCAACAATTCAGCCCTCACCCAGGTCTGGATGAAACCTAAAAGCTGCTAAACCCAATTCCACGGTGCAGTGTGCGGCCTGAACGCACATTATCATCATGTATGATCCAGATACTGAACGAGCAGAAGAAATGCTGGGAATACACATAAGACAGGGGGTCTCTTCTGAGACTCCCCCATAAACACGCACATTCAGCTCGGCCTCATGTACGCTTCAATGTGTAGAGGCAAGTTAGCCGCCACCAGACGCTTCTGCAGCAACAATGCTTGAAAAAAGGCCTTGTTTAACCGAAATGTCGCATCTAGAGATGAGCGAATTTCCGGTTATGAAATTAGTTTGCGATTCGTTTACTGGTAAAAGGTGAATTGTGTTATGGGTTCCGTTACCACGCACCATAACGCAATTCTATGAGGGAATGCCTTTAGAAGCATTCCGTTATTCATTCCGTCATAATAGAAGTCTATGGGCTGCAAAACTGATCCGTCCCGTTTCAGTTATGCAGGAGTTGATCCACCACCAGCTATGGGTCTTTATTAAGACTGGCGTCTAAAACGCCAATTTTAATATATGTGCCCCTAAATGTTTGGATGGTCCCTTTAAGGAGGTAGGCCCAAGACTGAAAATTATCACCTAGCCACAGGAAAAGTGAAATGTTTCTGATTGGCTGGGGTCGGACTGCTGGGGCCCCCACGTTCCTTGTCTAAATAGAGTGGCAGTCAAGCTCCATTTAACTCTATGGAGCTGCAAGAGATAGCTGAGTACAGCACTTGGCTAATCCCAGCAGCCCTACAGCGTTTAAAGGGGTTCTCCAGGACATTATGTAAATTCTCTGACCTGTGGAGGGGAGAGAATTTCAGAAGTACTTACCCTTCCGTTGCGCAGCCAATTCAACAATCTCGTCTGTGACCATGGGACTGCCCGACTGTCTGTTGAAGTCCCAACCAGATGTGCTACTGTTTCTTCCTGTTCAGCTGTATTTACAAGATGCAGCTGAACAGGAGCGCATCCAGTCGGAGGAGCCTGCAGCCAGTCACGTAATTACAGTCGAGATTGCGGAATCGGAGGCATGATGGAGGGGTAAGTATTGCAGAAAGTCTCTTCCTTCCATAGGTTAGCTAAAATAGAGAATTTAGGTAAAGCCTCAGAGAACCCCTTTAATGCCAATCCATTCACATAGGGACTCAGTGAACCCTGTTTTCACAATCAGCGGTGGTCCCAGCAGTTGGACACCCACTGAACATAAACTTACAACTATTCTGCAGATAAGTGATACTTATCAGTGTTGGGCCAACTTCCTTAAAGGGACAATGGCCCCGCGGGCGACCCGACGTGCACAGCATCATTGTAGTCTATGATGCTGTGTGCTCCCGTGCGCACAATGTATGCCGCTCCGGGACATATAGCCCGCTTACGGACCGTATGTCTCGGAGGGCATACGGTCGTGTGCATGAGCCCTTATTCACAGGTCTGGATCTCTGAATGGGAAGAGTAGGAGCCGCTCATTTTCATCGTTAGGAAGAGAAGTGAACTGGTATAAAACTAATCTACTGCCCCCTATGGATATAACACAATAATATATCAGAATATGGCATATGTCCAGTCTATTCAGTGCTGCTTTCTGCTGTATCAAACTTTATGTAATTTTCCATTTATTGATCTGGGCATTAAAATTAAATAGGATGTTTTTGAATGATGGCCACTGTCTGTCCTCAGCAATGACAGAAAGGGCAGAAGAAATACAGCATAGCCTCTTCAACCGGGGGATCCTGCCAATATTTAATGTCCTATATTAAGCAGAGACATTATGCTATTCCTCTACCCACACATTGTAACAGAATGATATAAATCTATTTCTAATGACCAAGAAAATAATTACATACTGTGATCCTAAACTACCAGACACGTATCTGCTCTGCTTGGGGCAAACACAAGCTCTGGAGATAAAGTCATATCTACTAACTACTATAATACTGCTCCTATGTACAAGAATATAACTACTATAATACTGCCTCCTATGTACAAGAATATAACTACTATAATACTACCTCCTATGTACAAGAATATAACTACTATAATACTGCTCCTATGTACAAGAATATAACTACTCTAATACTGCCTCCTATGTACAGGAATATAACTACTATAATACTGCTCCTATGTACAAGAATATAACTACTATAATACTGCCTCCTATGTACAAGAATATAACTACTATAATACTGCCTCCTATGTACAAGAATATAACTACTATAATACTGCCTCCTATGTACAAGAATATAACTACTATAATACTGCTCCTATGTACAAGAATATATCAACTATAATACTGCCTCCTATGTACAAGAATATAACTACTATAATACTGCTCCTATGTACAAGAATATAACTAATATAATACTGCTCCTATGTACAAGAATATAACTACTATAATACTGCTTCTATGTACAAGAATATAACTACTATAATACTGCCTCCTATGTACAAGAATATAACTACTATAATACTGCCCCTATGTACAAGAATATAACTACTATAATACTGCTCATATGTACAAGAATATAACTACTATAATACTGCCTCCTATGTACAAGAATATAACTACTATAATACTGCTTCTATGTACAAGAATATAACTACTATAATACTGCTCCTATGTACAAGAATATAACTACTATAATACTGCTCCTATGTACAAGAATATAACTACTATAATACTGCCTCCTATGTACAAGAATATAACTACTATAATACTGCTCCTATGTACAAGAATATAACTACTATAATACTGCTCCTATGTACAAGAATATAACTACTATAATACTGCTCCTATGTACAAGAATATAACTAATATAATACTGCTCCTATGTACAAGAATATAACTACTATAATACTGCTTCTATGTACAAGAATATAACTACTATAATACTGCCTCCTATGTACAAGAATATAACTACTATAATACTGCCCCTATGTACAAGAATATAACTACTATAATACTGCCTGCTATGTACAAGAATATAACTACTATAATACTGCTCCTATGTACAAGAATATAACTACTATAATACTGCTCCTATGTACAAGAATATAACTACTATAATACTGCTCCTATGTATAAGAATATAACTACTATAATACTGCCTCCTATGTACAAGAATATAACTACTATAATACTGCCTCCTATGTACAAGAATATAACTACTATAATACTGCCTCCTATGTACAAGGATATAACTACTACAATACTGCTCCTATGTACAAGAATATAACTACTATAATACTGCCCCCTATGTACAAGAATATAACTACTATAATACTGCTCCTATGTACAAGAATATAACTACTATAATACTGCCTCCTATGTACAAGAATATAACTACTATAATACTGCCTCCTATGTACAAGAATATAACTACTATAATACTGCTCCTGTGTACAAGAATATAACTACTATAATACTACCTCCTATGTACAAGAATATAACTACTATAATACTGCTCCTGTGTACAAGAATATAACTACTATAATAATGCTCCTGTGTACAAGAATATAACTACTATAATACTGCTCCTATGTACAAGAATATAACTACTATAATACTGCCCCTATGTACAAGAATATAACTACTATAATACTGCTTCCCATGTACAAGAATATAACTACTATAATACTGCTATTATGTATAAGAATATAACTACTATAATACTGCTCCTGTGTACAAGAATATAACTACTATAATACTGCCCCCTATGTACAAGAATATAACTACTATAATACTGCTTCTGTGTACAAGAATATAACTACTATAATACTGCTCCTATGTACAAGAATGTAACTGCTATAATACTGCTCCTATGTACAAGAATATAACTACTATAATACTGCTCCTATGTACAAGAATATAACTACTATAATACTGCCTCCTATGTACAAGAATATAACTACTATAATACTGCTCCTATGTACAAGAATATAACTACTATAATACTGCCTCCTATGTACAAGAATATAACTACTATAATACTGCTCCTATGTACAAGAATATAACTACTATAATACTGCTCCTATGTACAAGAATATAACTACTATAATACTGCCTCCTATGTACAAGAATATAACTACTATAATACTGCCTCCTATGTACAAGAATATAACTACTATAGTACTGCCTCCTAGTTGAGAGGTTGTGTCTCAGTAGCTCTCCTCCAGGGAAGGGGCCACCCTGGGCAGGGATGCTCCCCAGGCAAAGCCCAGGCTCCAAGGCCTAATTAATTCCCAATCCTCCTTCTGAAGAAGATGAATGTGTAGAACCTCAGCAGTCCAAGTGCAGCAAGAAGCCCGGATGGGAAGTAATTGCAGAGAAGAAAGAAGCAGCAGTAAGTAAGAGTTTAATGAATCCACCTACCAGTGTGAATGTGCAGCTTTCAGAAGGAAAAAGTGACAGCAAAACCACAGTGCAGGAATACTCTGAAGCAAGAGGCCGGCAGAGATTGCAGGAGGTGAAGCAGAGTCCAATGCAGCCTGCAGTCCACACCTTCCCTATGCAGACAGAGAAGAATATCCTTGGAAAGACAGACCATACAGCAAAATCTTCAACAAAATGTCCTGATGCAGAGTGACCGTACAAGATCTGGGAGCAGCAGCAAAAAAGTTGCAAAAAGTGTGGAGGAGACCAAAGATGGAAAAGCAGGAAGGTTTCAAGGTGCAGCCACTGGAAAACCCTGGGAGCCGGTCCCCAGTCTGGAGATTGTGCACCCACCGCAGTGAAGGCAGCCGCAGCAAGTCCAAAGCCACAAGTGTCTTCACCAGCAGTGCAGAGGCTTGGGCTAGAAACAAGCGGAGGAACAACTACTACACCTGTGAGAGGCCATCCTGTGGGTCCACAGCCTACAGTACCCAGCAATGGACAGTCTACTAGAGGGGGAGAGCGCGCACCTGAGCTCTGCCTGGCTGATGAGATCCCAGCACTGGTGCAGAGAATGGAGACTCTGAAGCAAGAGAAACTGCAGTGTCAGAAGCAGATAGACTGCATGTACAAACTGAAGGCAGCAAACCCTGACCGCCAGGAGCTGCATGACCGCAAGCTGAACTCCCTGGCCATACAGCTCGCTGACGCAGTAAAGGAGATGGACTCTGTCTTGGAACAACTAGGACCAGTTGGAGAAACTTACAGGAAGCAGCAGTGCTTTGAGTTAGAATTTTTTCAAAGATGGTGCCCGGCAGTCCCATGAAAAACCTTTACTGTAGCCAGCAAGTTTTTCCTTTAAAGAAGGAAGTCTGTACAGAGGGGAAGCAAGCATCCAGCAGCAGCAAGCACCTGCAGCAGTTCCTAGCACAGCACTACAAGTCCCAACATTCAGCACTCTGCAGCAGACAGTGGACATCTACCAGAAGGTAACTCTGTAGTAGCAGTGCAGTCGCCACAAGCATCAGGGGGCAGCACTGTGCAGATGGACTGTGGATTCCTACCAGAAGGTGGCGGTGCAGCAGCACATCAGACTCTTATTACTGAGCCAGGCCCTCAGGGTTCTGCTGTGCAGGACTGTACTGCTGAGGACTGTGAGGACATTCATGTGTCTGATGATATTGCTGATACTCTGCGTTATAATACTTTTGATCATCTGTGTGATAATGCTGTGTCAGGGGAGAGTGCACCACAGTCTGTGTGGGATCTGGGGAATCAGGCCAGTCTGTGGTTCCTTCTGTGAGTGCTGGTGACACTGATGGTGGGGAGGGGGCAGTACAGTCTAATGCACAGGAGTTCCCCCCGTTAGTTCCGCAGACAGTACCAGAACCCCCTAGTACAGGAGGCCAGCAGTCTACACAGGGCCCACAAGGACAGCAGGATAGTGGACCTGGTCACACCTCCTCTAGGAATGCCTGGAGCCGTGGCTCACCATCTTTTACATCAGGGATCAGCAACCTCCGGCACTCCAGCTGTTAAGAAACTACAACTCCCAGAATGCCTTATTCACTTCTATGTGAGTTAGAATGAGCTCCTCCCTGGCTAAGAGCGGTGCACTCTGATTGGATGCGCTCACAGCCAGGGAGAAGAGAACCGCCCCCAGAGAAACTGCGAGTCTCCGCCTAGTATAACCGAGTCAGCTCATTATAATATAAGGCGCCGAAATCAACGGCGCCAACAGCGCACGAACAGGGTCTTTGGAAAAAAAAAAAAGTGCCATGGCATCAGTGGGGGGCTGCCCTATAAGGTAAGACCATAATTAGACTAGGGCTAAACTGATGAAAGGTCCTCGGTTGCAGTCCCTGAAATATCCTGAAATTATTTATGATGTTCCATCTACTAATGGTAATATTGACAGGGGAACAATGTATGTGATACTAACCACCATTAACCCGTTCGCTACCAGCGCTGTACATGTATGGCGCTGGAGTGATTTGTAAATATGGCGCCGGCTCGTATATGCAGCGGGCGCCATGACCGGCAGATCTCTGCTGTTTCAAATAGCAGAGACCGGCGGCAAGTTACCGTGACCCGCAATAATGCTGATCGCGATAATTATATGCTTTAGATGCCGTGACCAAGTGAGATAACGGCATCTAAATGCACAAAAACCCGGAAGCTCATCTGGGCTTTTTACCGATGCCCCGTGAGGCCAATTGGGGCATTGATAGTTGTGCTGAACACTTTCAGCCTGGCTGACGAGGCAAAAGTGTTCATGCTGCAATCCTTATTTTGGCCACCAGATGGCAGGCCAGGATAAGAAATTAGCAATATTGAGTTTAAATGGCATTTTAAAAATCCCTGATAGACCCAGCAAATGAAGGGCATGGGTCTCTTTTGCCATAAACGAAACGCTGCGGGAATAAAAACCCATAATTAATGGTGGCATTAGAAAGTACAACCTGTCCTGCAAAAAATAAGCCCTCATACAGCTATGTGACCGGAAATATAAAAAAGTTATGGCTCAAGGAAAATAGGGAAGAAAAATGAAAACGCAAAAATGAAAAACCTTCGGTATCCTAAGGGTTAAGTACTATCATTGGCATGCAAGAACCCGGATGTCTCTACACAGCGAGAACTTTCAACAACACAGGACCGCATTCAGCCAAATACTGCCTTAGCTCAGGTGGATAAGATCATTAGAGATTAAGAGGAACCATAAAAACAGACAGTTAGGCCTCATGCACACGACCGTTGTGTGCATCAGTGGCCGTTGTGGCGTTTTCCGTTTTTTTTCGCGGACCCATTGACTTTCAATGGGTCCGTGGAAAAATCGGAAAATGCACCGTTTTGCAGCCGAGACCGTGATCCGTGTATCCTGTCCGTCAAAAAAATATGACCTGTCCTAGTAGCGTCCTGGTTGCCATGGTTACCGATCGGAGCCCCAGCGACTAAACTGGGACTCCGATCGGTACTCTCCGCTGCCACCAATGATAGGGGGGAGATTTTAATTAGGAGGGGGAGGGAGGGGAGAAGGCCCACTGGCCACCAACGAGTTAACTACAGGGGAGGGAGGGGGGGCCCACTGGCCACCAACGAGTTAACTACAGGGGAGGGAGGGGGGGGCCCACTGGCCACCAACGAGTTAACAACAGGGGAGGGAGGGGGGCCGGCCGCACTGGCCACCAATGAGTTAACTACAAGGGAGGGGGGCCCACTGGCCACCAATGAGTTAACTACAGGGGAGGGGGGGCCGGCCGCACTGGCCACCAATGAGTTAACTACAGGGGAGGGAGGGGGGGCCCACTGGCCACCAACGAGTTAACTACAGGGGAGGGAGGGGGGCCAGCCGCACTGGCCACCAATGAGTTAACTACAGGGGAGGGGGGGCCCACTGGCCACCAATGAGTTAACTACAGGGGAGGGGGGGGCCGCACTGGCCACCAATGTGTTAACTACAGGGGAGGGAGGGGGGGGCGGCCACACTGGCCACCAATGTGTTAACTACAGGGGGGGGGCTGCCCCCTGCTGCCCGGCAGCACCTGCCAGGCAGCAGGGGGCAGTCATGTACACAGTTCTTTTAGTATATTCTAACCTGAAGCGTCCCCATCACCATGGGAACGCCTCTGTGTTAGAATATACTGTCGGATTTGAGTTTCACGATGTAACTCAAATCCGACGGTATATTCTAACATAGAGGCGTTCCCATGGTGATGGGGACGCTTCAAGTTAAAATATACCATCGGATTGGAGAAAACTCCGATCCGATGGTATATTAACTCCTGACTTTACATTGAAAGTCAATGGGGGACGGATCCGTTTGAAATTGCACCATATTGTGTCAACGTCAAACGGGTCCGTCCCCATTGACTTGCATTGTAATTCAGGACGGATCCGTTTGGCTCCGCACGGCCAGGCGGACACCAAAACGACTTTTTTTTCATGTCCGTGGATCCTCCAAAAATCAAGGAAAACCCACGGACGAAAAAACGGTCACGGAAAAACGGAACCCCGTTTTGCGGACCGCAAAAAAAATACGGTCGTGTGCATGAGGCCTAATGGATAAATATATCTCTGGATTAAAAATAATTATCTCATTTTTCTGTTTGAATTATATATATATATATTTTTTTCCCTTCTTCAACAGATGTGGACTCTTTAAGTTAAAAATTGTTTTTTTGTGTTTTCCATAATGGAAAAATCATTGTATGAGCTCTGAATGTGATTTCTGTTTTGAACTGATGGAGAAATTTTGTTTCATTTAATTGTATTTGTTTAGTTTTTTTACAATAAAAATTGCCTCCTATGTACAAGAATATAACTACTATAATACTGCTCCTATGTACAAGAATATAACTACTATAATACTGCCCCCTATGTACAAGAATATAACTACTATAATACTGCTCCTATATACAAGAATATAACTATTATAATACGGCTCCTATGTACAAGAATATAACTACTATAATACTGCTCCTATGTACAAGAATATAACTACTATAATACCGCTCCTATGTACAAGAATATAACTACTATAATACTGCCTCCTATGTACAAGAATATAACTACTATAATACTGCTCCTATGTACAAGAATATAACTACTATAATACTGCCTCCTATGTACAAGAATATAACTACTATAATACTGCCTCCTATGTACAAGAATATAACTACTATAATACTGCTTCTATGTACAAGAATGTAACTACTATAATACTGCTCCTATGTACAAGAATATAACTACTATAATACTGCCTCCTATGTACAAGAATATAACTACTATAATACTGCCTCCTATGTACAAGAATATAACTACTATAATACTGCTCCTATGTACAAGAATATAACTACTATAATACTGCCTCCTATGTACAAGAATATATCTACTATAATACTGCTCCTATGTACAAGAATATAACTACTATAATACTGCTTCTATGTACAAGAATATAACTACTATAATACTGCCTCCTATGTACAAGTATATAACTACTATAATACTGCTCCTATGTACAAGAATATAACTACTATAATACTGCTCCTATGTACAAGAATATAACTACTATAATACTGCCTCCTATGTACAAGAATATAACTACTGTAATACTGCCTCCTATGTGCAAGAATATAACTACTGTAATACTGCTCCTATGTACAAGAATATAACTACTATAATACTGCCTCCTATGTACAAGAATATATCTACTATAATACTGCTCCTATGTACAAGAATATAACTACTATAATACTGCTCCTATGTACAAGAATATAACTACTATAATACTGCTCCTATGTACAAGAATATAACTACTGTAATACTGCCTCCTATGTGCAAGAATATAACTACTGTAATACTGCTCCTATGTACAAGAATATAACTACTATAATACTGCTCCTATGTACAAGAATATAACTACTATAATACTGCTCCTATGTACAAGAATATAACTACTATAATACTGCCTTCTATGTACAAGAATATGACTACTATAATACTGCCTCCTATATACAAGAATATGACTACTATAATACTGCCTCCTATGTACAAGAATATGACTACTATAATACTGCTCCTATGTACAAGAATATAACTACTATAATACTGCCTCCTATGTACAAGAATATACCAACTATAATACTGCTCCTATGTACAAGAATATAACTACTATAATACTGCTCCTATGTACAAGAATATAACTACTATAATACTGCCTCCTATGTACAAGAATATAACTACTATAGTACTGCCTCCTATGTACAAGAATATAACTACTATAATACTGCCTCCTATGTACAAGAATATAACTACTATAGTACTGCCTCCTATGTACAAGAATATAACTACTATAGTACTGCCTCCTATGTACAAGAATATAACTACTATAGTACTGCCTCCAATGTACAAGAATATAACTACTATAATACTGCCTCCTATGTACAAGAATATATCTACTATAATACTGCTCCTATGTACAAGAATATAACTACTATAATACTGCTTCTATGTACAAGAATATAACTACTATAATACTGCCTCCTATGTACAAGTATATAACTACTATAATACTGCTCCTATGTACAAGAATATAACTACTATAATACTGCCTCCTATGTACAAGAATATAACTACTGTAATACTGCCTCCTATGTGCAAGAATATAACTACTGTAATACTGCTCCTATGTACAAGAATATAACTACTATAATACTGCCTCCTATGTACAAGAATATAACTACTGTAATACTGCCTCCTATGTGCAAGAATATAACTACTGTAATACTGCTCCTATGTACAAGAATATAACTACTATAATACTGCCTCCTATGTACAAGAATATAACTACTATAATACTGCTCCTATGTACAAGAATATAACTACTATAATACTGCCTTCTATGTACAAGAATATGACTACAGGGGAGGGAGGGGGGGCCCACTGGCCACCAACGAGTTAACTACAGGGGAGGGAGGGGGGGGCCCACTGGCCACCAACGAGTTAACAACAGGGGAGGGAGGGGGGCCGGCCGCACTGGCCACCAATGAGTTAACTACAAGGGAGGGGGGCCCACTGGCCACCAATGAGTTAACTACAGGGGAGGGGGGGCCGGCCGCACTGGCCACCAATGAGTTAACTACAGGGGAGGGAGGGGGGGCCCACTGGCCACCAACGAGTTAACTACAGGGGAGGGAGGGGGGCCAGCCGCACTGGCCACCAATGAGTTAACTACAGGGGAGGGGGGGCCCACTGGCCACCAATGAGTTAACTACAGGGGAGGGGGGGGCCGCACTGGCCACCAATGTGTTAACTACAGGGGAGGGAGGGGGGGGCGGCCACACTGGCCACCAATGTGTTAACTACAGGGGGGGGGCTGCCCCCTGCTGCCCGGCAGCACCTGCCAGGCAGCAGGGGGCAGTCATGTACACAGTTCTTTTAGTATATTCTAACCTGAAGCGTCCCCATCACCATGGGAACGCCTCTGTGTTAGAATATACTGTCGGATTTGAGTTTCACGATGTAACTCAAATCCGACGGTATATTCTAACATAGAGGCGTTCCCATGGTGATGGGGACGCTTCAAGTTAAAATATACCATCGGATTGGAGAAAACTCCGATCCGATGGTATATTAACTCCTGACTTTACATTGAAAGTCAATGGGGGACGGATCCGTTTGAAATTGCACCATATTGTGTCAACGTCAAACGGGTCCGTCCCCATTGACTTGCATTGTAATTCAGGACGGATCCGTTTGGCTCCGCACGGCCAGGCGGACACCAAAACGACTTTTTTTTCATGTCTGTGGATCCTCCAAAAATCAAGGAAAACCCACGGATGAAAAAACGGTCACGGAAAAACGGAACCCCGTTTTGCGGACCGCAAAAAAATACGGTCGTGTGCATGAGGCCTAATGGATAAATATATCTCTGGATTAAAAATAATTATCTCATTTTTCTGTTTGAATTATATATATATATATTTTTTTCCCTTCTTCAACAGATGTGGACTCTTTAAGTTAAAAATTGTTTTATTGTGTTTTCCATAATGGAAAAATCATTGTATGAGCTCTGAATGTGATTTCTGTTTTGAACTGATGGAGAAATTTTGTTTCATTTAATTGTATTTGTTTAGTTTTTTTACAATAAAAATTGCCTCCTATGTACAAGAATATAACTACTATAATACTGCTCCTATGTACAAGAATATAACTACTATAATACTGCCCCCTATGTACAAGAATATAACTACTATAATACTGCTCCTATATACAAGAATATAACTATTATAATACGGCTCCTATGTACAAGAATATAACTACTATAATACTGCTCCTATGTACAAGAATATAACTACTATAATACTGCTCCTATGTACAAGAATATAACTACTATAATACTGCCTCCTATGTACAAGAATATAACTACTATAATACTGCCTCCTATGTACAAGAATATAACTACTATAATACTGCTTCTATGTACAAGAATGTAACTACTATAATACTGCTCCTATGTACAAGAATATAACTACTATAATACTGCCTCCTATGTACAAGAATATAACTACTATAATACTGCCTCCTATGTACAAGAATATAACTACTATAATACTGCTCCTATGTACAAGAATATAACTACTATAATACTGCCTCCTATGTACAAGAATATATCTACTATAATACTGCTCCTATGTACAAGAATATAACTACTATAATACTGCTTCTATGTACAAGAATATAACTACTATAATACTGCCTCCTATGTACAAGTATATAACTACTATAATACTGCTCCTATGTACAAGAATATAACTACTATAATACTGCTCCTATGTACAAGAATATAACTACTATAATACTGCCTCCTATGTACAAGAATATAACTACTGTAATACTGCCTCCTATGTGCAAGAATATAACTACTGTAATACTGCTCCTATGTACAAGAATATAACTACTGTAATACTGCTCCTATGTACAAGAATATAACTACTATAATACTGCCTCCTATGTACAAGAATATATCTACTATAATACTGCTCCTATGTACAAGAATATAACTACTATAATACTGCTCCTATGTACAAGAATATAACTACTATAATACTGCTCCTATGTACAAGAATATAACTACTGTAATACTGCCTCCTATGTGCAAGAATATAACTACTGTAATACTGCTCCTATGTACAAGAATATAACTACTATAATACTGCTCCTATGTACAAGAATATAACTACTATAATACTGCTCCTATGTACAAGAATATAACTACTATAATACTGCCTTCTATGTACAAGAATATGACTACTATAATACTGCCTCCTATATACAAGAATATGACTACTATAATACTGCCTCCTATGTACAAGAATATGACTACTATAATACTGCATCCTATGTACAAGAATATACCAACTATAATACTGCTCCTATGTACAAGAATATAACTACTATAATACTGCTCCTATGTACAAGAATATAACTACTATAATACTGCCTCCTATGTACAAGAATATAACTACTATAATACTGCCTCCTATGTACAAGAATATAACTACTATAATACTGCCTCCTATGTACAAGAATATAACTACTGTAATACTGCCTCCTATGTGCAAGAATATAACTACTGTAATACTGCTCCTATGTACAAGAATATAACTACTATAATACTGCCTCCTATGTACAAGAATATAACTACTGTAATACTGCCTCCTATGTGCAAGAATATAACTACTGTAATACTGCTCCTATGTACAAGAATATAACTACTATAATACTGCCTCCTATGTACAAGAATATAACTACTATAATACTGCTCCTATGTACAAGAATATAACTACTATAATACTGCCTTCTATGTACAAGAATATGACTACAGGGGAGGGAGGGGGGGCCCACTGGCCACCAACGAGTTAACTACAGGGGAGGGAGGGGGGGGCCCACTGGCCACCAACGAGTTAACAACAGGGGAGGGAGGGGGGCCGGCCGCACTGGCCACCAATGAGTTAACTACAAGGGAGGGGGGCCCACTGGCCACCAATGAGTTAACTACAGGGGAGGGGGGGCCGGCCGCACTGGCCACCAATGAGTTAACTACAGGGGAGGGAGGGGGGGCCCACTGGCCACCAACGAGTTAACTACAGGGGAGGGAGGGGGGCCAGCCGCACTGGCCACCAATGAGTTAACTACAGGGGAGGGGGGGCCCACTGGCCACCAATGAGTTAACTACAGGGGAGGGGGGGGCCGCACTGGCCACCAATGTGTTAACTACAGGGGAGGGAGGGGGGGCGGCCACACTGGCCACCAATGTGTTAACTACAGGGGGGGGGCTGCCCCCTGCTGCCCGGCAGCACCTGCCAGGCAGCAGGGGGCAGTCATGTACACAGTTCTTTTAGTATATTCTAACCTGAAGCGTCCCCATCACCATGGGAACGCCTCTGTGTTAGAATATACTGTCGGATTTGAGTTTCACGATGTAACTCAAATCCGACGGTATATTCTAACATAGAGGCGTTCCCATGGTGATGGGGACGCTTCAAGTTAAAATATACCATCGGATTGGAGAAAACTCCGATCCGATGGTATATTAACTCCTGACTTTACATTGAAAGTCAATGGGGGACGGATCCGTTTGAAATTGCACCATATTGTGTCAACGTCAAACGGGTCCGTCCCCATTGACTTGCATTGTAATTCAGGACGGATCCGTTTGGCTCCGCACGGCCAGGCGGACACCAAAACGACTTTTTTTTCATGTCTGTGGATCCTCCAAAAATCAAGGAAAACCCACGGATGAAAAAACGGTCACGGAAAAACGGAACCCCGTTTTGCGGACCGCAAAAAAATACGGTCGTGTGCATGAGGCCTAATGGATAAATATATCTCTGGATTAAAAATAATTATCTCATTTTTCTGTTTGAATTATATATATATATATTTTTTTCCCTTCTTCAACAGATGTGGACTCTTTAAGTTAAAAATTGTTTTATTGTGTTTTCCATAATGGAAAAATCATTGTATGAGCTCTGAATGTGATTTCTGTTTTGAACTGATGGAGAAATTTTGTTTCATTTAATTGTATTTGTTTAGTTTTTTTACAATAAAAATTGCCTCCTATGTACAAGAATATAACTACTATAATACTGCTCCTATGTACAAGAATATAACTACTATAATACTGCCCCCTATGTACAAGAATATAACTACTATAATACTGCTCCTATATACAAGAATATAACTATTATAATACGGCTCCTATGTACAAGAATATAACTACTATAATACTGCTCCTATGTACAAGAATATAACTACTATAATACCGCTCCTATGTACAAGAATATAACTACTATAATACTGCCTCCTATGTACAAGAATATAACTACTATAATACTGCTCCTATGTACAAGAATATAACTACTATAATACTGCCTCCTATGTACAAGAATATAACTACTATAATACTGCCTCCTATGTACAAGAATATAACTACTATAATACTGCTTCTATGTACAAGAATGTAACTACTATAATACTGCTCCTATGTACAAGAATATAACTACTATAATACTGCCTCCTATGTACAAGAATATAACTACTATAATACTGCCTCCTATGTACAAGAATATAACTGTTATAATACTGCCTCCTATGTACAAGTATATAACTACTATAATACTGCTCCTATGTACAAGAATATAACTACTATAATACTGCTCCTATGTACAAGAATATAACTACTATAATACTGCCTCCTATGTACAAGAATATAACTACTGTAATACTGCCTCCTATGTGCAAGAATATAACTACTGTAATACTGCTCCTATGTACAAGAATATAACTACTGTAATACTGCTCCTATGTACAAGAATATAACTACTATAATACTGCCTCCTATGTACAAGAATATATCTACTATAATACTGCTCCTATGTACAAGAATATAACTACTATAATACTGCTCCTATGTACAAGAATATAACTACTATAATACTGCTCCTATGTACAAGAATATAACTACTGTAATACTGCCTCCTATGTGCAAGAATATAACTACTGTAATACTGCTCCTATGTACAAGAATATAACTACTATAATACTGCTCCTATGTACAAGAATATAACTACTATAATACTGCTCCTATGTACAAGAATATAACTACTATAATACTGCCTTCTATGTACAAGAATATGACTACTATAATACTGCCTCCTATATACAAGAATATGACTACTATAATACTGCATCCTATGTACAAGAATATACCAACTATAATACTGCTCCTATGTACAAGAATATAACTACTATAATACTGCTCCTATGTACAAGAATATAACTACTATAATACTGCCTCCTATGTACAAGAATATAACTACTATAGTACTGCCTCCTATGTACAAGAATATAACTACTATAATACTGCCTCCTATGTACAAGAATATAACTACTATAGTACTGCCTCCTATGTACAAGAATATAACTACTATAGTACTGCCTCCTATGTACAAGAATATAACTACTATAGTACTGCCTCCAATGTACAAGAATATAACTACTATAATACTGCCTCCTATGTACAAGAATATATCTACTATAATACTGCTCCTATGTACAAGAATATAACTACTATAATACTGCTTCTATGTACAAGAATATAACTACTATAATACTGCCTCCTATGTACAAGTATATAACTACTATAATACTGCTCCTATGTACAAGAATATAACTACTATAATACTGCCTCCTATGTACAAGAATATAACTACTGTAATACTGCCTCCTATGTGCAAGAATATAACTACTGTAATACTGCTCCTATGTACAAGAATATAACTACTATAATACTGCCTCCTATGTACAAGAATATAACTACTATAATACTGCTCCTATGTACAAGAATATAACTACTATAATACTGCCTTCTATGTACAAGAATATGACTACTATAATACTGCCTCCTATGTACAAGAATATGACTACTATAATACTGCCTCCTATGTACAAGAATATGACTACTATAATACTGCCTCCTATGTACAAGAATATACCAACTATAATACTGCTCCTATGTACAAGAATATAACTACTATAGTACTGCCTCCTATGTACAAGAATATAACTACTATAATACTGCTCCTATGTACAAGAATATAACTACTATAATACTGCCCCCTATGTACAAGAATATAACTACTATAATACTGCTCCTATATACAAGAATATAACTATTATAATACGGCTCCTATGTACAAGAATATAACTACTATAATACTGCTCCTATGTACAAGAATATAACTACTATAATACTGCTCCTATGTACAAGAATATATCTACTATAATACTGCTCCTATGTACAAGAATATAACTACTATAATACTGCTTCTATGTACAAGAATATAACTACTATAATACTGCCTCCTATGTACAAGTATATAACTACTATAATACTGCTCCTATGTACAAGAATATAACTACTATAATACTGCCTCCTATGTACAAGAATATAACTACTGTAATACTGCCTCCTATGTGCAAGAATATAACTACTGTAATACTGCTCCTATGTACAAGAATATAACTACTATAATACTGCCTCCTATGTACAAGAATATAACTACTGTAATACTGCCTCCTATGTGCAAGAATATAACTACTGTAATACTGCTCCTATGTACAAGAATATAACTACTATAATACTGCCTCCTATGTACAAGAATATAACTACTATAATACTGCTCCTATGTACAAGAATATGACTACTATAATACTGCCTCCTATGTACAAGAATATGACTACTATAATACTGCCTCCTATGTACAAGAATATAACTACTATAATACTGCCTCCTAGCTGAGAGGACGTGTGTAGGTGGTTCTCCTCATGTCAGGAGCTAGCCCAGGGAGGGGTCACCCTGGGCGGGGATACTCCCCAGGCAAGGCCCCTGCTCCAAGGCCTACTCTGGGAAACAATTCCCAGACATCTCAACCTGTGGATGAAAATCCCAAAGTTCTTGTGAAGAAAATGAATGTCAGCGGTAATGTCGTCAGCGGTCCAAGTCAAGGTGTCAGCAGTCTTTATGGAGGAAGAAGCCAAGAAGTAAAGAAAGTAACAGCAGAAAAGAAAGCAGCCGCAGTAAGTAAGAGTGTGATGAAGCCATCGACCAGTGTGAATGTGCAGCGTCCAGAATACCCTGAGGGAAGAGGCCAGCAGATTGTGCAGGAGGTGAAGACTCCATTGCGGCCGGAAGGTGTGCAGCCCTCACCCTCCCCATGCAGACAGAGAAGAACTTCTCTGGAGAGACAGACCATACAGCAAAATCTGCAGCAAAATGTCCTGATAACTTCTGACCGTACGAGATCTGGGAGCAGCAGCAAGAAAGATGCAAAAAGTGTGGATGAAACCAAAGAAGGTAAAGCAGGAAGGTTACCAGGTGCAGCCACTGGAGAAAACCTGGGAGCCGGTCTCCAAACTGGGGATTGTGCCCCCACCGCAGTGACCGCAACAAGTCCAAAGCCACAAGTGTCTTCACCAGCAGTGCAGAGACCTGGGCTGGACACAAGCGGAGCCACTACACCTGTGAGTCCACAGCCTGCAATACCCAGCAATGGACAGTCTGCTGGAGGGGGAGAGCGCGCACCTGAGCTGAGCCTCGCTGACAAAATCCCAGCACTGGTACAGAGAATGGAGACTCTGAGAAGAGAGAAACTGCAGCTTCAGAAGCAGATAGACTGCATGTACAAGCTGAAGGCAGCAAACCCTGACCACCAGGAGCTGCACGACCGCAAGCTGAGCTCCCTGGCCATACAGCTCGCTGGCACCGTAAGGGAGATGGACTCTGTCCTGGAACAACTAGGACCAGTTGGAGAGACTTATAAGAACCAGCAGCGCTTTGTATCAGATTTTTTCCAAGATGGCGCCCGGCAGTCCCATGGAAAACCCTTACTGCAGCCAGCAAGTTTTTCCTTTAAAGAAGGAAGTCTGTACAAAGGGGAAGCAAGCGTCCAGCAGCAGCAAGCACCTGAAGCAGTTCCTAGCATGGCACTACAAGTCCCAGCATCCACTACTCTGCAGGAGGAATGTGGCCTGTTACCTGAAGGTAACCCTGTAGTAACAGTGCAGTCACCACAAGAGTCTGGGGGCAGCACTGAGCACATGGACTGTGGACTCCTAACAGAAGGTAACAGTGCAGCAGCACATGAAACTGCTATTACTGAGCCAGGTCCTCAGGACTGTGCTGTGCAGGGCGGTACTGCTGAGGACATCCATGTACAGGACAGTACTGCTGAGCATATTCATGTGTCTGAGGATACTGCTAAGAACATTCAAGTGTCTGATGATGTTGATGATACTGTGTGTGATAATACGCTATGTGATACTGCTCTGTCAGGGGAGGGTGCACCACAGTCTGTTTGGGATCTGGGATCCTCTGGGGAATCAGGCCAGTCTGTGGATCCCTCTGTTAATGTTGGTGACACTGATGGTGTGGAGGGGTCAGTACAATCTAATGTACAGGAGTTTCCCCCGTTAGTTACACAGACAGCACCAGAACCCCCTAGTACAGGAGGCCAGCAGCCTACACAAGGCTCACAAGGACAGCAAAATAGTGGACCTGGTCACACCTCCTCTGGGAATGCCTGGAGCCGTGGCTCACCATCATTTAGGTCAAACACCAGTTATACCGGCCAGGCTTTTAAGAGGAGGAACGTGGTCAGGTTCAAGCATAGAGGTACCAAGGAAGAGCTGCCCGATAGGAGGTATGTCATCAGAGAGCTGCTATGTAAGCAAATGGGCTTCCAGCCATCCAACATCCTGGCTGTCATAAACCTCCCGGACAGGCAGGGTTTTGACATCAGCTTTAAGCTTATGTCTGATCTCGATCTCTTCTGGGCTAGCTTCACCAGGTTCAGGGAAGAAGAAGGCTGGAATAAGTTCAGTTTTATCCCCATCTCTAAGCCAGATACTGTTAACGTCACCATCATCTTCTGGAATGAGTCGGTTCCCCACCAGGACATTGTAGTTTGGCTGAGGAGACATTGTGACCTTATGTCCGAACTCACTAAAACCAGAGATGAAGACGGTATCTGGACTGGG
Source organism: Bufo bufo (assembly GCF_905171765.1). Classification (NCBI taxonomy): domain Eukaryota; kingdom Metazoa; phylum Chordata; class Amphibia; order Anura; family Bufonidae; genus Bufo; species Bufo bufo. Next base: position 49,917,266 of record NC_053389.1, on the reverse strand, counting down.
GGGTGGAAGGTCTTGGTGAAGCTCCATCAGCACCACAATATAACCCAACATCTGCCCAATTCTTTCTTCATTGGCAGGGAGAAGGGTGTGTGCTTCTACGCGGGTCAGCCTAGAAAGTGCTTTAAGTGTGGGAAGACCGGTCACTTAGCGAGTGCGTGCACCATGGTGAAGTGCAACCTGTGCGGTGAGATTGGTCATGTCAGTGCCAACTGCCAGGTCATTAGGTGTAATTTGTGTGGTACGATTGGTCATTCCCACAGGGACTGTCCCATCGCCTGGCACAACATAAGCAATGACTTTCCTGATGATGACTTACCGGAAGGGATAGATGACCTAGAGGAGGACACGTTGTTATCGGGGTCAGTACCAACAGGGCCAGAGCCTCAACAGGACTTACCAGACAGTGATCCAGTACAAACCCAACCCCAGTCGGATATCTTTGAGGGGAACATGGAGGTGGTCACACAGGCTGTAGACACAGAGGCTGTCTCTTCTTCTGCTCCAGTGTTCACCACTGGGGAGAATAAGCAGCCTAAAAGAAAGAAAAAAGATAAGTCCAGCCGTAAGCCTGAGGGTGAGTGGACCACTGTCCGAAAGCCAAGTAAGGTGAAAGTGGACAGTAGACCAGATGGGACAGTGACCGCCAATAGATTCAGTGTCTTGTCGGAGTCAGACGCAGAGGCAGAAATGGAAAGTGAGTTAAAACGTATGATGGCCGAGTATGATGAGGACCCAAGTGATGATCCTCCTTCTAAAAAGAGACCTTTTCAAGTTGAGGAACAGTATGATTCAGACATGGAAACTGGTGGGGGTCAGCGGGAGTGCTCAGACTCTGATATATGATGATGGGGTCCATCTCTCTGTTTCTTCCACTTTGTTTCATTTTAATGGCTGATTTTTATATTAAAGTCATTTCCAGCAACGTAAATAGCATGAAAGTGAGGAGAACAAGGCATGCTGTGTATGAACATCTGAAGTATCTGGATGCCGATGTCTTCTTCTTGCAGGAGTCCCATCTAAATACTTTGGGTCTAGTACGAGAGGCAGAGAGAGAATGGCAGTCTGGTCCTTCCTTCTGGTCGCTGGCTGTGGAACCATATGCTGGGGTCTCCATACTGTTTAACACCAGGGATGTGACCATACATAGATTAACGGAGGTTTCCATGGGAAGGTGTCTGGTCCTGGAGGTCACAATCCGAGGTAGAAGGCTCCGATTCATCAATATCTATGGTCCACAGACAGTGACTGAGAGGACTGACCTTTTTAATGAGGTAAAGCCATACCTGTTCACATCTTTTCCTGTGGTCATGGCGGGGGACTTTAATGCTGTTATGATGCCCAGTGACAGACCTACTGACAGGCCGCTTACTAGAGATTCTAAGGTCCTGAACAGGATGATTCTTCAGGCTGGTCTGTCCGATGTGTTTTCATGTGGTGGTAGAAAGCCAAAGTTCACTTATTCTTGTGCTGGCAGAAGTAGTCGGATAGACTTAGCTCTGGTGAGTCCTTCTGAAAACATCAGTGAGAGGAGAGAGAAAGTTGTCCCTTATTCTGACCACCTAGCTTTGTACTTCTGTTTGGGAGCCACCAAGCGCCCTGATCTCGGGAGAGGGTCATGGAAACTCAACTCCAGCCTCTTGGATGATCCTTACATCCAGAGTTGCATCCACTCCCTTCTTGAAGATCAGCTAGAGAGAATGGATTTTTACGAAAACGTGGCTGACTGGTGGGAGGACGTCAAGGATGAGATCAGATCCCTCTTAAAGAGACTGTCTTTAAAAAAAGGGAAGAGTAAATATAGCCAGTATCTCAAGCTGCGGAAAGAATTGGAGTCACTGTATTCGGCAGATGGGGGGGACCAACGAAGGATAAACCGACTGAAATCTGAGATGAGGCAGTATCAGTACAACAGGTACACCTCCCTGGTTCTTGAACGGGATTATGGGACCTTAGGGTCTCCTGATCCCTTTGAGAACTGCCGGGAGCGTGTGGCTAATAAATCTGTTGCAGGTCTCACTGATTCCCAGGGTGTTTTGCAGGAATCTCGGGAGGGTATCCTGGGGGTGGTGAGATCCTACTATGCTGACTTATTTCAGAAGAAGGTTTTGGATAAAGAAAAGATGGCTCAATTCTTGGAGGCAACTCCAGGCCCTGATACTAAAAATTTGGACTTTTCTCCTTTAACAGCAGAATTAACGGTGGAGGAGGTTAAAGAGGCCATTGATCAGTTACATCTGAAGAAGGCACCAGGTCCAGATGGTATTACCGCAGAATTTTATAAGAAGTTCAGAGACCACTTAGCTCCAATCCTCGTGGACGTGTTCAAAAATTGTCTAGAAAGTCACCTGATGCCTCCGTCCATGAGGGTGTCCTCCTTAATTCTGCTGTCTAAAGGGAAAGAGCCTAGTGATATCAAGAACTGGAGGCCGATTGCCCTCTTGAATGTCGACAGGAAGATTCTGGCGAAAATTTTGTTCTCTAGGTTAGTTTGTTTGTCCCAGGCACTGTTGTCAGGCTGTCAGTTCGGCACAGTAAAAGGGCGGAACATCTCTGGAGCAGTCATCTCGATAAGGGAGATGTTTGAGAGATGTAAAGCCCTGAGGTGTGGGAGATATGTTGTAGGTCTGGACCAGGCTAAAGCTTTTGACAGAGTAGACCATGAGTATCTATGGGCCACTTTGTCAAAGTACGGTATTCCGGGACAATTTATCGATTGGCTGAAGACTTTGTACAGAGAGGCAGAGAGCTTTCCTCTGATCAATGGTTGGCAGGGGGGCACGTTCAGGGTTGAGGCAGGGGTGAGACAGGGTTGCCCGCTGAGTCCACTGCTGTATGTGTTTGCCTTAGACCCGTTCCTGAGGTCACTGCAGGAGTGTGATTTTCAGGGGGTGCCGGTCCCCCACTGCCTGCCCCTGAGTGTTGTCGCCTACGCGGATGATGTTACTGTGGTGATATCTGAGCCTCATGAGGTGAAGATGTTGTCTGCAGCCATCAGAAGCTACTCGGAGGCCTCAGGGTCTCTGGTCAACCTTGAGAAGAGTCAAGCTTTCTGGACACTAAGTTCTGATCCAGACTTTGATCTGCCACAATTTACGAAAGCCTCCATCTATATTAAGATCTTAGGGGTTAAATTTGGGAGGGACGATAATGCCAGGATAAACTGGGAAGATAAATTGGAAGCCGGAAATGCAAAGGTTCAGCGATGGAAGAACTGGAGGCTGACCTATAGAGAAAGGGTCAAAATGTTAAAGACTTATCTGGTCCCTGTCTTCTTATATATATCTATCATTTTTCCTTTGCCAGAATCTTTCTCGGCTAGGCTCTTTAGCCTGTTCTTCCAGCTTCTTTGGGGGAACAGGTTGAACCTAATAAAGAGGGGTATAACATACCTGCAGAGGAGAGAGGGTGGGCTGGATATGATAAATCCAAGGGTGTTCTTTGACTCCATGTTTCTAAAAGTCAATTTTGGTGGCCTGGACTCGGAGAACAGCTCCCTGTGGGTGAATAGTGTCAGGGATTGGATATTGCCTTTTGCAGAATCTTGGGTGCGAGGCGACAGTCTCAAGAGGAGGAGAAGGACGAGTGACTACCTCCCCCAGTACCTGGACTATGCCCTGAAGTGTGTCAGGAAGTGGAGGCTAGAGAAGTCTTTCATCATGAGTAAGACCAGGAAAGAACTATACAATAAGATATGTAGGGACTTCTTTTGTTCTCCCCTTGCTCTGAGGGATTGTCCGACCACCACACTGCAGGAAAGTCTGAGGTTCCTCAATGGGAAGAGACTTCCTGCTAAACTGTATGACATTGCCTGGTTGTCACTACACGGGAGGCTCTTTGTCAGAGGTAATTTGAAGTACCTATCTCAGTCAGATAGGAAGTGTCCTCTGGGATGTCCACAAGAAGAGACCATGGAACATTTCATAATGGAGTGCTCGGGAGGAAGGAAAATATGGACAGAAGTCTCTGGCAATTTAAGAATCCCAAGGTTGCAGTCCCTAAAGTATCCTGAGATTATCTATGGTATTCCATCTACTAATGGTAACATCGACAAGGGTACGCTATATATAATAATATCCACCATTAGGTATTACCACTGGCATGCAAGAACTCGAGTGTCCCTACACAGTGAGGCCTTCCAACACACAACAACAGTCAGCCAAATACTGTCTGAACTCAGGTGGATCAGGTCATTGGAGATAAGTAAGAACCAGAACAACAAAATATTGTGGAGAAATGTACATCTGGATTAGAAATGGTTCTCTTATTGTTCGGTTGTACTATAGGATGTTTTTTAAGTTAAAAATGTTTTTGTGTTTTCTATAGTGGAGTAATCATTTACGAACACTGAATGTAATTTATGTTTTTGAACTGAAGTGAAACTTTGTTCATGTAACTGTATTTGTCTTGTTTTTTACAATAAAAATTGCCTCCTATGTACAAGAATATACCAACTATAATACTGCTCCTATGTACAAGAATATAACTACTATAGTACTGCCTCCTATGTACAAGAATATAACTACTATAATACTGCTCCTATGTACAAGAATATAACTACTATAATACTGCCCCCTATGTACAAGAATATAACTACTATAATACTGCTCCTATATACAAGAATATAACTATTATAATACGGCTCCTATGTACAAGAATATAACTACTATAATACTGCTCCTATGTACAAGAATATAACTACTATAATACTGCTCCTATGTACAAGAATATAACTACTATAATACTGCTCCTATGTACAAGAATATAACTACTATAATACTGCCTCCTATGTACAAGAATATAACTACTATAATACTGCCTCCTATGTACAAGAATATAACTACTATAATACTGCTTCTATGTACAAGAATATAACTACTATAATACTGCTTCTATGTACAAGAATATAACTACTATAATACTGCTCCTATGTACAAGAATATAACTACTATAATACTGCCTCCTATGTACAAGAATATAACTACTATAATACTGCCTCCTATGTACAAGAATATAACTATTATAATACGGCTCCTATGTACAAGAATATAACTACTATAATACTGCCTCCTATGTACAAGAATATAACTACTATAATACTGCCTCCTATGTACAAGAATATAACTACTATAATACTGCTCCTATGTACAAGAATATAACTACTATAATACTGCCTCCTATGTACAAGAATATAACTACTATAATACTGCCTCCTATGTACAGGAATATATCTACTATAATACTGCTCCTATGTACAAGAATATAACTACTATAATACTGCCTCCTATGTACAAGAATATAACTACTATAATACTGCCTCCTATGTACAAGAATATAACTACTATAATACTGCTCCTATGTACAAGAATATAACTGCTATAATACTGCCTCCTATGTACAAGAATATAACTACTGTAATACTGCCTCCTATGTGCAAGAATATAACTACTGTAATACTGCTCCTATGTACAAGAATATAACTACTATAACACTGCTCCTATGTACAAGAATATAACTACTATAATACTGCTCCTATGTACAAGAATATAACTACTATAATACTGCTCCTATGTACAAGAATATACCAACTATAATACTGCTCCTATGTACAAGAATATATCTACTATAATACTGCTCCTATGTACAAGAATATAACTACTGTAATACTGCTTCTATGTACAAGAATATAACTACTATAATACTGCCTCCTATGTACAAGTATATAACTACTATAATACTGCTCCTATGTACAAGAATATAACTACTATAATACTGCTTCTATGTACAAGAATATAACTACTATAATACTGCTCCTATGTACAAGAATATAACTACTATAATACTGCTCCTATGTACAAGAATATAACTACTATAATACTGCCTCCTATGTGCAAGAATATAACTACTGTAATACTGCTCCTATGTACAAGAATATAACTACTGTAATACTGCCTCCTATGTGCAAGAATATAACTACTATAATACTGCTCCTATGTACAAGAATATAACTACTGTAATACTGCTCCTATGTACAAGAATATAACTACTATAATACTGCTCCTATGTACAAGAATATAACTACTATAATACTGCTCCTATGTACAAGAATATAACTACTATAATACTGCTCCTATGTACAAGAATATACCAACTATAATACTGCTCCTATGTACAAGAATATATCTACTATAATACTGCTCCTATGTACAAGAATATAACTACTATAATACTGCTCCTATGTACAAGAATATAACTACTATAATACTGCTCCTATGTACAAGAATATAACTACTATAATACTGCTCCTATGTACAAGAATATAACTACTATAATACTGCTCCTATGTACAAGAATATACCAACTATAATACTGCTCCTATGTACAAGAATATATCTACTATAATACTGCTCCTATGTACAAGAATATAACTACTGTTGTGCATTTTCATAGGTAAATACATTCATATCCAATTCATCATTGTCAAGATAGATGTTCATTGCCTTTAAGAGCCATGCTCGACTATAGTTACAATTTTGTATGTCTTGAGTAGGCCAAATTAAGGTCACACAAAGGTTTATACTCTTCAGTGTTATTCTTCTCATGAATGTATCAGTCTGAGAAGATGCCTCCTTGTCTACTTTTAAATTTATGACGGGCGATAAAGATAAGCTCTGTGCAGCTGGTGATAATTACCTATACAATTAGGCATTTATTAATGAAGCAAAATATATAATATGTATCTATTCATTTAATGAGCCTTAGTTAGTCCTTAGCATAAGACAATCAGTAGGACATATATATATATTTGTTTATATTATATTGTTATATGTTACGAAGACAACATGTATCCAGTATATTGTATATATTTCTCATTAGAAGAGTGTCTGTGAAGATGTGTGTTTTGTAACAATTAATCACATCTTTGGTATGACAGGAGGTACTGATATCTCTGAGAAAACAAGCCATTTACGATCCATAAATTAAGTGTGAAAAACATTCAAAAGAGACGCCTAGAGGTCTGTCTCTAATTGCTACAAGTGTCAGAATTAATCCCTATGGCTTTGAATTAAAGCTTCTAAGGTCAAAATGTATATTCAGACTTATATAAGTTAACCCTTTATACTATGATGCAGATAGCTTATACAGCAGTGCCACCTATGTATCAGTAGGTGACATTACAACAGTAGCAAAAGTGCATTCTGGGTAGGGTTATGATGTCACATTTTTATCAATGATCACGCCCATCCGACAATGATTGGAAAGATCCAAACTAGGAAGGTGTGTCTAACTGATAAGTTTGGGATCATAAGCCATACACAGTAAGAAAAGAGGAGAAGGTAAGAGAAAGTGAGAAAGAAAGGAGGAAGGAGAGGAGAAGTTGAGGTCTATCAAGATGAAAGCCATAGTGAGATGTGCTATGATGGACCACCCAGCTTTCCTAGGAGCAGAAGTGAGATTCCTACTAGGACTTGGTAAGAGACACAGAAAATGATATTTCATTTTATTAAGACTAATTTGATAGTGTGGGTGAAATTATACCATCTAGATTGGCGAATAAATAAATAATTAAATTAATTGATCATCTCCATATTGAGATGTAGTTTTAGGATATTGTGAGGCTTCATTCTACCTGCAGAAGAATCTAGACTCATAATCTAGCAAAGCATTAAATAATTGCTCATATATATATATTTATTTATTGATAGAACATTCTTCGCCAAGCTAAGTGATGGATTCCCACAGGAGGGACTTATTTCAAATCCTTCCCATTTAAGATATGGACTAGCAAAATCCTAGATCCCTGTTATTTGTCTTAATATTCTTACCAAAGTCATGTATGTGAAAATAGTCCAGGATGGGGTGGAAGGATACAGTTATCTCTTCTAAGTTATATCCTTGGATGGATTTGCCCATCTTGAGGTCATGTGATGTGTAGTTGGTTAGAGGGGGTGGAATGTATTCAGCATTCTATATTGATGTCTAGGATTAGACATGCCCATCCTGATATCATGAGGTTTTCTCTGAACAGAAGTAATGTATATAACTTATGTTCATATTTTGATATCCTAACCTAATAATAGCTTGGTTATAATGTGACGAGTTATTTCCACTCACATGTATTGTTAAGCTTGTAATGCTTTATATTAACGCTATATATATTCATTTGCATGTATCATTGTGTTTATTACTTATATATGTTTATAACCTTGTAACCAATAAATCTGCATATTTTTATAATACCTATGTATTATTGTATAATGCAGAACTACATTTTATCATTAACATCATCTCACGTCAAAAAGAACTTATTTATCTGAGGAAATAGTCGGACTCAGATGTGAATTGTATCAATTAGGTTGTCTACAATTCACCAGGTCATGATTTTAAGAATTTATGACAAATTTTATAAATTTTATTTTTTATGATTAATAATTTTTATGACCATAATTAATAATTCTTAATTGAATTATTACCCACCGACACTACTATAATACTGCCTCCTATGTACAAGAATATAACTACTATAATACTGCTCCTATGTACAAGAATATAACTACTATAATACTGCCTCCTATGTACAAGAATATAACTACTATAATACTGCCTCCTATGTACAAGAATATAACTACTATAATACTGCCTCCTATGTACAAGAATATAACTACTATAACACTGTCAGTTTACTTTTTGCCAGCAGTACTGAATGGACTTGGTCCGTGGCAAGAGTTGCTGTTTGAGGTTCATGGCTATAGAAACATCTCCTGGGTGTACCAACATGGCGCTAAGGAGGCTTCCCTATTGGTAGCGGCTAAACTCCATACAGGAAACGGACCTCCTGACGTCACTGGTCATGTGACATTCGCTTGTCACGTGACTCTGAATAGGCAGCGTGAATAGAAGGGTCGGAAGCCAGAGAGCTCAGGCTGTTTGTAGATGTGTGCGCTGTGGACGTGCTGAGGGGAGGGGGGTCAAGAACTGTATGCTGGGGGATTCTGTGTGAAAATGTACGCAGAGGTGGGGGCCATGTAATATTGTGTGCGGGGGGGGGGGGGTGTATTATTGAAATGCAGAATGTGAGGCCGTGTAATATTGTATGCAGAGGGGAGTGCTGTGTAATTTTGTATGTGTGTGTGTGTGTGTGTGTGTGTGTGGGGGGGGGGGGTTCAGTGTGATTTTGTATGTGGGCTGCTATCTGGGGGGTCCACATTGTATGTGACATGTTTTACTGAATACAACAGGTTTTCAGTATGTTCTCCGCACCTGATATTTATTCATATATATATTTTCTACTGTAGAAGTTGAAGTGAAAGCTGCCGGTTTTATTGTTTTTAATAAAAACTTATCGTTGAACCATTGTTTCTATATATTTTTGTCCATTTCTCAATTTTTTTAGTAATTTGTTGTTTGTTTGTTTTTTTATTAATTGCCATTCTTCTGTATTCTAGGCGCCTGTAGCTGTGCGTAGAGATAGGCGCAGACGTCTATAATGGTTAGTGTTGAGTTAAGCTTCAGATGCTTCGTCTAAAGTCGCTTCATTCAAACCTTCGAAATAATACCGCACAGAGATCCGTCTCCGTACAGTATTAGAATGTATGGGCTCCGATGAGCCGAAGTAAGTTATTCACGAAGTCGCGCGAGACTTCATTGAATAACTCGGGTAGTTGATTTTTAAAGTGGAAAAAACACTTTAAAACTTTAAACTGAACTCGTCTTTGGTTCAGAGGTCCTAAACGGGACCGAAGCAGAGTTCAGTTTCAAGTTTTACAGTGGTTTTCCACTTTAAAAATCAACTACAAAAGTTATTTAATGAAGTCTCGCTGTACGGTATTATTCCGAAGTTTTGAACGTAGCGACTTCGGATGAAGCATCCAAAGCTCATTGCCCTCGACACCAACAATGGCCTAACAGACACGCACATTACACCTCCCTGCTGATCAGCATTTACTGCTACAAGGGGACTCCCTGTACAATGCTTTAACCCCTTCCTGACCACCCAACGTAAATATACCTCGGTGGGTGGGTATTTAAATATGGCGGACGCTCGCGAGCACCATAGCTGCATTTTTAAACAGCAGACACCTGGGGCTAATGTATGGTATGTGATTGACGATAACGTTGATTGCACACATTTAACCCCCTCTATATATATATATATATAAAAATGAGTTTCTGTCTGTCTGTCTAGACGTCTGTCTGGACGTTCTTTATGCTCGACCAAACGACTGGACCGATCTTCACCAAATTTGGCACACAGGTACATCAGGTGTCCGGGAAGGTTTTAGACCGGGTCTCCTGTCTCTAGGACGTACCGTTCCCGAGGATATTACACAAAAAATTACCCACATTAGCCAATACAAGCCTGCAAGTCTTTCTCTTCAAATCCCAACTGCCATAAACACAGTTTTACTCCAGGTTTCCATAACAACTTAGCCATTTTTCTTTACTGCTTAAAGGGGTGGGCACTGTGGGGTCACTGTTATTAAAGGGGCGGGCACTATGGAGGTCACTGTTATTAAATGGGCGGGCACTGTGGAGGTCACTGTTATTAAAGGGGCGGGCACAGTGGAGGTCACTGTTATTAAATGGGCGGGCACTGTGGAGGTCACTGTTATTAAAGGGGTGGGCGCTATGAAGGTCCCTGTTAAAGGGTCGGTTACTGTGAAAGTCACTGTTAAAGGGGCAGGTACTGTAGAGGTCACTGTTATGGGGGATACTGTCGATATCTTTTTACGACACACGGAAACAAAATGAAATAGATGAAATATACCCATGCGAAGCCTTGTCCTTCTGCTAGTCTCTTTTTTATATATATATAAAAATGAGTTTGTCTGTCTGTCTGGACGTTCTTTATGCGCGACCAAACGACTGGACCGATCTTGACCAAATTTGGCACACAGGTAATTCAGGTGTCCGAGAAGGTTTTAGACCAGGTCTCCGCTCTCTAGGATGTACAGTTTCTGAGATATTCCCCAAAAATTATCCACATTAGTCAATACAAGCCTGCAAGTCTTTCTCTTCAAATCCCAACTGCCATACACACAGTTTTACTCCAGGTTTCCATAACAACTCAGCCATTGTTCTTTACTGCTTAAAGGGGTGGGCACTGTGGAGGACACTGTTATTAAAGGGGCAGGCACTGTGGAGGTCACTGTTATTAATGGACGTGCACTGTGGAGGTCACTGTTATTAAAGGGGCGGTCCCTGTGAAAGTCACTGTTAAAGGGGCGGTCCCTGTGAAAGTCACTGTCAAAGGGGCGGTCACTATTAAAGGGTTAAAGGGGCGGGCACTGTGGAGGTCACTGTTAAAGGGCGGTCACTGTTAAAGGGATGGGCACTGTGGAGGTCTCTGTTAAAGGGGCGGGCACTGTTGAAGTCACTGTTAAAGGGGCGGCCATTATGAAGATCAATGTTAAAGGGGCGGACACTGTGAAGGTCATTGCTAAAGGGGCAGACACTGTGAAAGTCACTGTTAAAGAGACAGGTACTGGGGAAGTCACTGTTAAAGGGACGGCCACTATGAAGGTCACTGTTAAAGGGATGGGCACTGTGGAAGTCACTCTAAAATGGACGGGTACTGTGAAGGTCACTGTTAAAGAAACGGCCACTATGAAGGTCACTGTTAAAGGGGTGGGCACTGTGGAAGTCACTCTAAAATGGGCGGGTACTGTGAAGGTCACTGTTAAAGGGGTGGCCACTCTGAAGGTCACTGTTAAAGGGGTAGTCACTGTTACAGGGGCAGGAACTGTGGGGGTCACTGTTACATGGGCGGGCACTGTGGAGGTCACTGTTAAAGGGACGGGCACTGTGGAGGTCACTGTTAAAGGGGTGGACACTGTGGAGGTCACTATTAAAGGGGCGAGCACTGTGGACGTCACTGTTAAAGGGGTGGGCATTGTGGAGGTCACTGTTAAAGGGGCAGACACTGTGGAGGTCACTGTTAAAGGGGCGTGCACTGTGGAAGTCACTGTTAAAGGGGTAGGCACTGTGGAAGTCACTGTTAAAGGGGTGGGTACTGTGGGGGTCACTGTTAAAGGGGCGGCCCCTATGAAGGTCACTGTTAAAGGGGCGGGCACTTTGAAGGTCACTGTTAAAGGGGTGGGCACTGTGGAAGTCACTCTAAAATGGGCGGCCACTATGAAGGTCACTGTTAAAGGGGTAGTCACTGTTACAGAACGGGAACTGTGGGGGTCACTGTTACATGGGCGGGCACTGTGGAGGTCAATGTTAAAGGGACAGGCACTGTGGAGGTCACTGTTAAAGGGGTGGACACTGTGGAGGTCACTATTAAAGGGGCGGTCACTGTGGAGGTCAATGCTAAAGGGGCGGCCACTGTGGATGTCACTGTTAAAGGGGCAGGCACTGTGGAGATCACTGTTAAAGGGGCGGACACTGTGAAGGTCATTGCTAAAGGGGCAGACACTGTGAAAGTCACTGTTAAAGAGACAGGTACTGGGGAGGTCACTGTTAAAGGGACGGCCACTATGAAGGTCACTGTTAAAGGGATGGGCACTGTGGAAGTCACTCTAAAATGGACGGGTACTGTGAAGGTCACTGTTAAAGGGACGGCCACTATGAAGGTCACTGTTAAAGGGGTGGGCACTGTGGAAGTCACTCTAAAATGGGCGGGTACTGTGAAGGTCACTGTTAAAGGGGCGGCCACTCTGAAGGTCACTGTTAAAGGGGTAGTCACTGTTACAGGGGCAGGAACTGTGGGGGTCACTGTTACATGGGCGGGCACTGTGGAGGTCACTGTTAAAGGGACGGGCACTGTGGAGGTCACTGTTAAAGGGGTGGACACTGTGGAGGTCACTATTAAAGGGGCGAGCACTGTGGACGTCACTGTTAAAGGGGTGGGCATTGTGGAGGTCACTGTTAAAGGGGCAGACACTGTGGAGGTCACTGTTAAAGGGGCGTGCACTGTGTGTCACGGAACCATGAACCAGACGTACAACAAGAGATAAGTGAAAATAAGAAGGCTTTATTGAAAATAAAGCTGTAAAGCAAAAGTCCAAACGGATGGTGAAACCGAGCAGAGTCTTTGCGAAGCCAGAGGTCAGGAACCAGAAGGGTAGTCAGACGAAGCCAGGATCAGGAACCAGCAGGGTAGTCAGACGAAGCCAGGGTCAGGAACCAGCAGGGTAGTCAGACGAAACCAGGATCAGGAACCAGCAGGGTAGTCAGACGAAGCCAGGATCAGGAACCAGAAGGGTAGTCAGACGAAGCCAGGATCAGGAACCAGAAGCAGCAGCAGTCTTAGAAGCATGTGAACACAAGAGGACCAAGCAAGGAACTGAAGCCACAGACCTCCTATATATATGAGCTAGGCATCCAGCTCCTCCCAGGGGAAGGAGGAGCCGCAGGGTGGAAGGCTACAAGAAACCAAGATGGCCGCCAGCACATGTCAAACGAAGGAGAGCAGCAAGCAGGTAAGACCATGACAGTACCTCCCCCTCAAGGGCCCCTCCTCCGCGGAGCACAAAACGGTTTCTGAGGGAAGCGTGCGTGGAAGGCTCGGAGCAAGGCAGGAGCATGGACATCTGCGGAGGGAACCCAGGAACGCTCCTCTGGACCATAACCACGCCAATGGACCAAAAACTGCAACCGACCGCGGACCAGGCGTGAGTCCAGGATATTGCTCACCTCATATTCCTCACGATTGCCCACTTGGACCGGACGAGGCCGAGGAACCGAGGAAGTGAAACGATTACACACCAGTGGCTTCAACAGGGAGACATGAAACACGTTGGAGATCCGCATGCCAGGAGGAAGCGCAAGGGCATAGGCTACCGGGTTTACCCTGCGAAGCACTCGGAAGGGACCAACAAAGCGAGGCGCCAGCTTGGGAGTGGGCACTCGAAGGTTGAGGTTGCGGGTGGACAACCATACACGGTCTCCGACCTGGTAGGAAGGAGCAGGCGCTCGTCTGCGATCAGCCTGGAGTCTCTGGCGCTGCGCAGAGACCTCAAGGGACTTCTGGATCTGTACCCAAGAAGCACGTAGGACGGAAAGGTGATCCTCCACAGCCGGAATATCCTGGGGAGAGAATACCTCCGGTAACACGGCAGGTTGGAACCCATAATTGGCCATGAAGGGAGACGTCCCAGAGGAAGAGTTCACCGCCGTGTTCCTGGCAAACTCAGCCCAAGGCAGGAGGTCAACCCAATTGTCTTGGTGATCGGAGACATAGCAACGAAGGAATTGCTCCAAGGCCTGATTGGATCGTTCTGCGGCCCCATTGGACTGAGGGTGGTAGGCCGAGGAGAAGGAGAGATGAATCCCCAACTGGGAGCAAAAGGCGCGCCAGAACCTGGACACAAACTGACTCCCCCGATCCGACACAATCTCCTTAGGCAAACCGTGCAACCGGAAGACCTCCCTGGCAAAAATCGTGGCCAACTCTTGTGCAGAGGGTAACTTCTTGAGAGGAACACAGTGGCACATTTTGGAAAACCGATCCACAATCATGAGAATGACCGTATGGCCTCGGGATGCAGGGAGGTCCACAATGAAATCCATCCCCAGGTGTGACCATGGACGCTCCCCGGTGGCTATGGGTTGCAGAAGGCCCAACGGAAGGTGCCGAGGGGACTTACTCTGGGCACAAACGGAGCATGCCGCTACATATGCGGCGATGTCGGAACGTAGGGAAGGCCACCAGAACAGACGTGAAACAGCCCAGGACAGCTGATTCTTTCCAGGATGCCCCGCGGTCTTGGAGTTATGGTAGGTTCGCAACAACCGAGTGCGCAACTCCTCAGGCACAAAACATCTGCCGTTGGGTCTCCCAGAGGGAGCACCAGATTGAGCCGCCAAAATCTGCTCACCCAGGGGAGAGGTCAGGCTGGTGCGAATGGCGGCCAGGATCTGATTCGGAGGTATGACCGAAGTCGGAATCGACTCCTCCCTGGACAGCTCGGAGTACTGCCGTGATAAGGCATCCGCCCTGATGTTCTTGGAACCGGGTAGGTAGGAGACCACGTAATTAAAACGTGACAAGAACAGAGCCCATCTGGCCTGACGTGGTGTCAATCTCTTGGCCTCAGAAAGGTAGGTCAGATTCTTGTGGTCCGTCAGGATGAGAACCGGAACCACCGAACCCTCGAGCAAGTGCCTCCATTCTTTAAGGGCCTGCACGATGGCCAATAACTCCCTGTCACCAATCTGATAGTTGCACTCCGCGGAAGACAGTTTCCGGGAGTAAAACCCACAAGGAAGCAGAGGACCCTCTGGTGTTCTACGCTGAGACAGAAGGGCGCCTACTCCCGTCTCAGACGCGTCCACCTCGAGGACAAAGGGCAACCCAGGGTTGGGATGCGACAGAATCGGAGCCGACACAAAGGCGGACTTTAGGGCCTCAAAAGCTCGGATGGCCTCGAGCGGCCAGACCTGGGAATTACTGCCCTTCCTGGTCAGATCCGTGAGAGGCTTGGCCAGCATGGAAAAGTCCCTGATGAACTTCCGATAATAATTGGCGAAGCCCAAAAAGCGCTGCAGGGAACGAAGACCACTGGGCTGGGGCCACTGTAAGACAGCCGAAACCTTCTCAGGATCCATGGAGAACCCCTCAGCGGAAATGATGTAACCTAAGAAGGTTACCTGGGATCGGTGAAATTCGCATTTCTCAAGCTTACCGAACAGCTTGTTCTCTCGTAACCGTTGCAACACTCGTCTGACATCCAGAATGTGGGCCTCCATGGATTCAGAATATACCAAGATGTCATCCAAATAGACTACCACACACTGCTGCAACAGGTCACGGAAAACATCGTTGATGAATTCCTGAAAGACTGCGGGCGCATTGCACAACCCAAAGGGCATAACCAAGGATTCGTAATGACCGGTCCTGGTGTTAAACGCGGTCTTCCACTCATCGCCCGCCTTGATCCTTACCAGGTTATATGCCGCCCTCAGGTCGAGTTTGGTAAAGACCGTGGCCCCTTTAAGGCGATCGAACAGCTCGGAAATCAAGGGTATCGGGTAAGCGTTCTTGATCGTGATGCGATTGAGACCCCTGTAATCGATGCAAGGCCTCAACTCACCGCCCTTCTTTTTCACAAAGAAAAATCCAGCCCCTGCCGGGGACGAAGATTTGCGAATGTGTCCGCGTGAAAGCGCCTCCCTCACGTACTCCTCCATGGCCTCATTCTCCGCTACCGACAGTGGATAGACTTTGCCACGAGGAGGAACGGCACCAGATTGTAACTCTATGGCACAATCATATGGGCGGTGCGGAGGTAGGGCAACCGCGCGCACCTTATCGAATACATCCCGGTACTCCTCATATTCAGGAGGCAACAGAGAGTCCGAGGAAGTACACAGCAACTTGACAGACCCATGGATGCAACTAGCCCCACACTGCGGTGACCACGAGAGGATCTCGACCGATCTCCAATCGAAAGTCGGATTATGCTTCTGGAGCCAGGGGTACCCCAAGACCACCGAGTAGTGTGGAGACGAAATAACCTGGAGGCAGACCGACTCTCTGTGAACGGCACCAATGGCTATCCCCACTGGAAGGGTCTCATGAGTCACGTGTGGCGGCAGAAGGGGTCTGCCGTCTATCGCCTCAAGAGCCAGTGGGGAACCTCGAGCCTGCAGAGGAATGGAATTGGCGGCAGCGAACACACTATCAATGAACAAACCACCAGCACCAGAGTCCACCAACGCCTGGGTCGTCACCGAGCCCCCGACCCAGGAGAGGACAACAGTGATCAGTGGTTTGTCAACACGGGAAACCGGGGACGAGGAGACTCCACCCAAGATCTGCCCCCGACAGGATCTCAGGGTACGAGCGTTTCCCGGACGGTTCGGACATGCCAACCGAAAATGCCCACCGATACCACAGTACATGCATCGGCCCTCACGTCTCCGGAGTGCCCTCTCCCCCTCGGACAGGCGAGCAAACCCCAGCTGCATGGGTTCACCCCCAGACAAGTCATCCCCAGGAGGCGTGGGAGGAGAGGGAGGCACGGGTGGGGCAGCAAACGTAGGCACCAATCTGTTAGAAGACCTCCGCAGGTTCTCCTTAAAGGAAGGTCTCTCCCTGAGTCTGGTGTCAATCAAAATCAGGAAAGAAATAAGAGACTCGAGCTCAACTGGTAGGTCCTTAGCTGCAACCTCATCCTTCAAGGCATCCGAGAGACCATGAGAGAAAGCAGCGACCAGAGCCTCATTATTCCAGCCCACCTCTGCTGCCAGGGTACGAAACTCAATGGCGTATTCAGCTACGGATCGTGAACCCTGTCTGATGGACATAAGGAGCTTCGCAGCAGAGGCAGCACGAGCCGGCACATCGAATACCTTCCGAAGAGAAGCAACAAAACCGGAAAACTCGGCAACCACCGGATTGTTGTTCTCCCATAAAGGGCTGGCCCAGGCCAAGGCCTTGTCCGAGAGCAGCGAGATCAAGAAGCCCACCTTTGATCTCTCAGTAGGAAAGGCATGTGGCAGCAACTCGAAATAAATGCCCACCTGGTTAAGGAAACCTCGGCACTGAGTTGGCTCTCCCCCAAAGCGCTGTGGAAGAGGGGCAGAACCGGTCATACCCCGAAACACCGCAGGCGCAACAACAGGTGTCGGGGTAGACTCTGGCGCAACAACCGAAGCGGCAGTAGGAGCGAGCCCAGGAGCGACAACCGACCCATCGGCAACGGGAGCGAAATGAGCCGTGCGTTCAAGCAGGGTTTGCAACGCCACAGCGAACCGACCCAACAGGTGATCCTGCTGATCAAGTCTGGCAACCAGCGTGGGTAGCGAGGATGGCCCTGTACCGTCAGAATTCATGGCTTGGTCCTAATGTCACGGAACCATGAACCAGACGTACAACAAGAGATAAGTGAAAATAAGAAGGCTTTATTGAAAATAAAGCTGTAAAGCAAAAGTCCAAACGGATGGTGAAACCGAGCAGAGTCTTTGCGAAGCCAGAGGTCAGGAACCAGAAGGGTAGTCAGACGAAGCCAGGATCAGGAACCAGCAGGGTAGTCAGACGAAGCCAGGGTCAGGAACCAGCAGGGTAGTCAGACGAAACCAGGATCAGGAACCAGCAGGGTAGTCAGACGAAGCCAGGATCAGGAACCAGAAGGGTAGTCAGACGAAGCCAGGATCAGGAACCAGAAGCAGCAGCAGTCTTAGAAGCATGTGAACACAAGAGGACCAAGCAAGGAACTGAAGCCACAGACCTCCTATATATATGAGCTAGGCATCCAGCTCCTCCCAGGGGAAGGAGGAGCCGCAGGGTGGAAGGCTACAAGAAACCAAGATGGCCGCCAGCACATGTCAAACGAAGGAGAGCAGCAAGCAGGTAAGACCATGACACTGTGGAAGTCACTGTTAAAGGGGTAGGCACTGTGGAAGTCACTGTTAAAGGGGTGGGTACTGTGGGGGTCACTGTTAAAGGGGCGGCCCCTATGAAGGTCACTGTTAAAGGGGCAGGCACTTTGAAGGTCACTGTTAAAGGGGTGGGCACTGTGGAAGTCACTCTAAAATGGGCGGCCACTATGAAGGTCACTGTTAAAGGGGTAGTCACTGTTACAGAACGGGAACTGTGGGGGTCACTGTTACATGGGCGGGCACTGTGGAGGTCAATGTTAAAGGGACAGGCACTGTGGAGGTCACTGTTAAAGGGGTGGACACTGTGGAGGTCACTATTAAAGGGGCGGTCACTGTGGAGGTCAATGCTAAAGGGGCGGCCACTGTGGATGTCACTGTTAAAGGGGCAGGCACTGTGGAGATCACTGTTAAAGGGGCGGGCACTGTGGAGGTCATTGTTAAAGGGGCGGGTACTGTAGAGGTCACTGTTATGGGAGATACTGTTATCTTTTTACGACACACGGAAACATGAAATGAAATAGATGAAATATACCCGTGCGAATCTGGGTCCTTCTGCTAGTCTGTTATATACACTCACCTAAAGAATTATTAGGAACACCTGTTCTATTTCTCATTAATGCAATTATCTAGTCAACCAATCACATGGCAGTTGCTTCAATGCATTTAGGGGGGTGCTCCTGGTCAAGACAATCTCCTGAACTCCAAACTGAATGTCAGAATGGGAAAGAAAGGTGATTTAAGCAATTTTGAGCGTGGCATGGTTGTTGGTGCCAGACGGGCCGGTCTGAGTATTTCACAATCTGCTCAGTTACTGGGATTTTCACGCACAACCATTTCTAGGGTTTACAAAGAATGGTGTGAAAAGGGAAAAACATCCAGTATGCGGCAGTCCTGTGGGCAAAAATGCCTTGTGGATGCTAGAGGTCAGAGGAGAATGGGCCGACTGATTCAAGCTGATAGAAGAGCAACGTTGACTGAAATAACCACTCGTTACAACCGAGGTATGCAGCAAAGCATTTGTGAAGCCACAACACGCACAACCTTGGGCGGATGGGCTACAACAGCAGAAGACCCCACCGGGTACCACTCATCTCCACTACAAATAGGAAAAAGAGGTTACAATTTGCACGAGCTCACCAAAATTGGACTGTTGAAGACTGGAAAAATGTTGCCTGGTCTGATGAGTCTCAATTTCTGTTGAGACATTCAAATGGTAGAGTCCGAATTTGGCGTAAACAGAATGAGAACATGTATCCATCCTCTGATGGCTACTTCCAGCAGGATAATGCACCATGTCACAAAGCTCCAATCATTTCACATTGGTTTCTTGAACATGACGATGACAGACATCCCAACCTGCAAAAACTCATTTCAGGGAGGTTTTCTTTTTTTTTCTTTCACAAACTTTTTATTACATTTTCCAAACATATGCAGTATCTGCACACTTTGCTCTATGGTGTGGAGGACTGGGCTCATTACCCTGCCCCAAATTATCATATTTCTGTATATGATTAAAGGGATTCTGTCACCACCTATAAGCCCTGTGAGCTAAACATCTGCTCATGTCCAGGGTAGCATTCTGATTTCTAAGGTGGCCTTATAAAAGCTCTTTGTGGCTTTATTCTGCGGAAAAACAGGTTTTACTAACCTGTCAATCATTGAATTAAGGTGCCCAAGCAGGGGAGGTCTGTGGATGCATGGTGCCCGGCCGCACGCATCGCCGTTCGTGCCCAGCGCCGCCTTCTACTCCTCAGTGCCGCCTCTCCCTCTCTCCCCCTTTGAGATCCCGCGCGTGCGCACAGGCTCAGCCTGATGCGCCGTTGCAGACTGCCGGCATCGGCTTCTTCTTGCACTGTGCGCACGCGCCGAGAAGGGGGCGCTGCTACAGGTTGCCGGAAAGGTTTACTGCGAGTAAACTAGAGATGGGAAGTTCAGATCTTTCAAATGAACCGATTCATGAATCAAATCTTCGGTTCATTCGCTGAGCTGACAAGAAGCAAGTGAACCGAAGCTTAGGTTGCGCAATGCGCATGCGCAGATTCTTCCATTCACTTGCTGAGTCGGCTCTTGGTCTGAGTCAGGAAGTTTATTCTTTAAAACCCTGTGTGTAATTATCTACCCCACTGTAGGGAAAAAACAAGCATCCGGGGGGGGGGGGGGGGGGGGGGGTGAATTTAACACTGGGGTAAATAATATAATTAAAATGGAGGGTTAAATGTGTAAATGTATTTAAAAAAAATACATCTCTCTCAATAGATATATAGCTACTGAATGAGACAGAAGGAGGGATGCCTTTAACATATATATCTCCTTGAGAAGCCAATTTGACCCTAAAGGGTTAATTCAACCTGTAATCTAAACTCTGTGTCCTGTCACTTCTCTTCTCTCTCTGCTCTGCTATCAGTAAACCTTTCCGGGATATATTGTTTCACATGCGGGTGTCAGGGAGCCGCTATCTAATAGCGGGAGACTCCCTGAACGTCCAGGAGACTTGAGATCCCTGCAATGAGTTCACTGTACTAAAATGGCCCCACAGTCACCAGATCTCAACCCAATAGAGCATCTTTGGGATGTGGTGGAACGGGAGCTTCGTGCCCTGGATGTGCATCCCTCAAATCTCCATCAACTGCAAGATGCTATCCTATCAATATGGGCCAACATTTCTAAAGAATGCTATCAGCACCTTGTGGAATCAATGCCACGTAGAATTAAGGCAGTTCTGAAGGCAAAAGGGGGTCCAACACCGTATTAGTATGGTGTTCCTAATAATTCTTTAGGTGAGTGTATATAAAAATGAGTTTCTGTCTGTCCCGACGTCTGTCTGGACGTTCTTTATGCGCGACCAAACGACTGGACCGATCTTCACCAAATTTGGCACACAGGTACATCAGGTGTCCGGGAAGGTCTCTGCTCTAAAGGCGTGGCTTAACCGGATCAGGGGCATGGCTTAGTGGGACCTGGGGGCGGGGTTTTAAGTCTGTTGAGGGTGGACACATTGTGGCAGGGGGTGTGTCTGGGCTCCTTCCTGCAAGAGTGACGCCCCTCTGGGCACCTTATTGGCTCATTTGCATATCAAATATACTGGATTTTCAGAGGATAAAAACATCTGTTGCTGGAACAAAGGCACATCTGGAAATAAGGTACTAAGTGCTATTAGGCCATGGCTTTACTTCAATAGCGATTATCCTGGTGACAGATTTCCTTTAAAACTCATCTACAGCAGTGATAAAAAAATCACTGGGTTGTTATGGAAACTTGAAGTAAAACTGAATGTGGAGGCTGAAGGACCTGCGAGCTTCTATTGGCTGATAAGGGTCATATGACCAAGCTTCTATTGGCTAATGCATTTTTTTTTAGGGAATATCTCGGGAACGGTATGTCCTAGAGAGCTGAGACCTGGTCTAAAACCTTCCCGGACACCTGATGTACCTGTGTGCCAAATTTCGTGATTGTAAATGCGACGGTGCGGATTTTAGCACACACACACATACACTCAGCTTTATATATTATATACTGTATATACATATATATATATATATATATATAAAAAGGAAAAGTGTGGCAGCACCAATTCACTAAAAACGTAGCGGGTGCTATGTCCAGGGTTGTCACTGCTTACCCAAAGTATGTCGATGGAAACGGACAGCACATCCAGTAGAAAAATTCAAGATTTATTCAACCACAGTGGCACAGTGAGGTGACGTTTCGGCTCAAAACACAGAGCCTTTCTCAAGCTTGAGAAAGGCTCTGTGTTTTGAGCCGAAACGTTGCCTCACTGTGCCACTGTGGTTGAATAAATCTTGAATTTTTCTACTGGATGTGCTGTCCGTTTCCATCTATATATATATATATACAAATTCAAATCACATTATTTTCCCAAAATTAAAACACATAATTAAAAAAATAAACATCATAGCTATCACTGCATGCAAAAACACCCATACTATTAAAATATAAAAATATTTATCCCATTTGATGTTTTTTTTTTACCATTATACCATTCGCATAATGGGGAAAAAAAACATCAAAATCACTTTTTGTCATCTCACCTTCCCAAAAGAACGGTTTTATCTCATAGGGAACGCTATAAAAATGAAACCCATATAACTATATAATTGTATCACCGTAATCGTACTGACCCGGAGAATAAAGGGAACAGGTCAGTTTTATCTCATAAGGAACACTGTAAAAACAAAACCCATAAAACTATATAAGGGCTCATGCACACGAACATGATAACCTCTTTAATCATTTATGTTTGTATTTAAAAAAAGGTACACTTCTTGCATCACAGACAGATTTGGTGTGTGGTAAACAGAGGTAGATTCGGTAAGCAAATGTTTGCCAAACGAAAATGACCGCTCCTGCCGCCACTGAAAACCCACCACAGCCAGGCATCATCTCCTGCACCTTGTCCGTCATGTTCCATACTGTACTGCCACCAACTACTACCACCACACAGCCAGACATCTCCTGCACCTTGTCCGTCATGTTCCATACTGCCACTGGTGTCACCAACTGCTACTACAACTGCAAGGCCAGACATCTCCTGCACCTTCTCCGTCATGTTCCATACTGTACTGCCACCAACTACTACCACCACACAGCCAGACATCTCCTGCACCTTGTCTCCATCATGTTCTATACTGTACTGTCACCAACTATTACCACCACACAGCCAGACATCTCCTGCACCTTCTCCGTCATGTTCCATACTGTACTGCCACCAACTACTACCACCACACGGCCAGACATCTTCTGCACCTTGTCCGTCATGTTCCATACTGTACTGCCACCAACTACTACCACCACACAGCCAGACATCTCCTGCACCTTGTCCGTCATGTTCCATACTGTACTGCCACCAACTACTACCACCACACAGCCAGACATCTCCTGCACCTTGTCCGTCATGTTCCATACTGTGCTGCCACCAGTTCCTACCTACCACTAGTGCCTCTACCATTCTCACTACACAGCCAGACATTATTTGATATTCAAATCCAGCCTTGTCCATGATGTTCCATACTGTACAGCCATTTATGTTGACGCACTACTGCTGCTTCCACCACTACACAGCGGGACATCTGCTGCTTTGCCCGCATCATGTCCCAAACTGATGATAACTCGCCACTGCCGCTATCGCCATCACACAGCCAGTTATCTGTCGCCGTTATGTCCGCCCTGATCTCTTCTGTATTGGAAATGTAGGCAACACCCATTTAGGACCTGCGCCTCATAAAGGAATACATTTTGGAAGGCCATTTAAAAAAAAAAAAGGCCACTTCTTTTTACATAGAAAAGGTCCGTCTGGGTTATGGGAAATAGACAGTTCACTGTGAGCAGGCTAAACCCCATGCCTGAGGAGCAGTGGCGTAGCGTGGGTTGCCAGCACCCGGGGCAAGCCAAGTATTGCCCCCCCCCCAACCTGTGGCCACGCCCCTTTTTTTTATACAGATAATGTAGTAGATACACCTGCAGTCCTATGTAACCCCACAGATAACATGGTGATAACTCTCTGTGTACAGATAATGTGGTAGATGGGTGTGAGCCCTAGAATTCAGAACACGCACAGTGTGACCCAAAGTCTGGGGCCAGGCTGCTACAGTGTGGGCCAAATTCTATATCCCCCTCCCATCACTACAGAACATACAGGCTAATACAGCGCCCCATACCTCTTATAGCCAATGATGTCTCCTTTAATGTAGATGTTCTCTTTCTTCATCTTCTCCTTCAGACCAGACCACCATTTTTCAGCCATTTCTCATCTCTGCAGTTTGACAAAAAAAATCTTAGTTTACTACTTTTCCATCATCCTCCCATCTTCTGGACAAATCATCCTACCATCCCCAATACTATACTGCAGAAACAGATAAACCCCCTGATAATAGTAGTACCATGCAAATAGTGCCCTATAATAATTATTGGCACAGTGTGCCCTAAAATTACTGCGCCCAGCAAATAGTGCCCCTGACACTAATAGTGTAAACATAACGTCCCCCAAAAATAATTGTGGTAAGCTGATACTGTGCCAAGGTGCCCCCACAGTCATAGCACTCCCAAAACTCCCACCAATAGTAATAATTCTCTGTTAGAGCACACATGGTAGTAATAGTACTCCTACAGTGCCCCCAACATGTCCTCACTGTGCCCCAGAAGTAATAATGCTCCCATAGTGCCCATACTAGTAATCATGTTCCCCAGTATTAATAAAGGCCACCATAATGCCCCCCAGTAGTAATAATTCTCCTTATAATGTGACAAAATATACCCCCTTTTAATGCCCCCAGTTGAGCTAATGTCCCCATAGTGCCCCCATAATATACCAGTATAAAATACCCCCATAGTGTTCCTCTCCCCCCTTCATCCTAGTGCCCCCCATAATGTACCAGTTTAAAATGCCCCATATATAGTGCCCCAGTCGATGCCCTGTTTCCCCCATAATTTGCAAGTATAAAATACCCCCCCCCGTAGATGACCCCATAGTACTCCTCTCTCCCCTTCCCCATAGTACCCACCATAATGTGCCCCAGTATAAAATGCCCCTATTCAGAGCCCCCATATAAAATATTCCTTCTTTGTGGTCTTAGTAGATGCCCCCAATAATGTGCCAGTAAGATGTGTCCCCATAGATGGCCCCCCAATCATGTGCCAGTATTGTACCATATAAAAAAATAAACACTTATACTTACCTCCATGGCAGCGATGCGATGCAGGCCTCTTCCGCGCTGTACGGCTCAGGCGGCGCGATGACGTCATCGCGCTGCCTGCACCAACCTCTGATAGGCTGCCGGCACTAGGCCTGTAGCCTATTAGAGGAACAGGGAAGGGAGACGCCTCTCCCTCCCCCGCAGCACATCCATCTGTTTCGCTGTCCTGAGGACGGCGATATAGATAACTATGGGGATGAGCGCTTCCACAATGGAAGCGCCGCTCATCTCCCTGTGACCTGCCGCCGCCCCCCACTTGTGAGCAGGGCCGCGCCGCCTGGGGCAATCGCCTCACTTTGCCTAATTGGCGGTGCGGCCCTGCTGGCGCCCCCTAAAATTTTGCACCTGGGGCAACAGCCCCCTCCACGCTACGCCACTGCTGAAGAGGACCTCACCAGCAGGAAAACCTCTCTGTACGTAACACATAGAAAAGGTCCGTCTGGGGTATGGATCCCATTAGTGAAGAGGACCTCCGTTATGTGTATTATGGGGCTACATCTTCAGCTTTCCTTTGACAATGATGATGATGGTAAAATCACAGGTTATCGGCAAAGTCTTGCAATCTGATTGTATACTTTGGTGCGAACAATTCACAGAAAACTCTTGACAAATGGAAGATTTGCGCCCATCGTTTATTTTTCTCGTCCACTGTACAACTTTTCAGTCATTGTTAAATGCAGACATTTGGCAGCGATTAAAGGCTTATCTGGGGCATGATCTGAGCCCAAACACTGGACTGGGGGGGGGGGGGGGGGGGGGGTGAGATGCGTCCATGATACGGATTCATGTTAAACTACTATAAGGCTGAAATATGAAATACACATAAAAACCTTACTCATCTGTTTCAATGTATTGGGCAAAATTAATTGATCCCATACCACAAAGGGTTAAGCAGGTCCTTACAGAGTCTGGAGCTTAGACAATTCACTGTGAATCAGCTAAATCCCATCGTAGTTCCGGACCTGACCACCAGGGGGCTGAGAGGTCCCAGCTCCTGTAGAGTGGGCTATTCCCCATACTTGGTAAGGACCAGGTCCGTATCGTGCATGCAGTTTAGCACTAGGGGCCGAGAGGTCCGTACCACGCATGGAGTTTAGACAGCTCACGTAGAGTCTGCTATTTCCCAATGCCTGTTAAAGACCAGGTCCGTACCGTGTATGGAGTTTAGACACAACCCTTCCCTATTGACCCAAAGGGGCGTGGTTTCCGGTCACATGCCGCGTATCGCACGCACCGTGCACACTCTAGTCCTGCGCTTGCGCAGTAAAGGCCGGCGATTGGCCTGATTTCCGGCGGCGGCTGAACGGAAGATGGAAGAGGATGAGGTCGCGGAGAGCTGGGAGGATGCGGCCGACAGCGGCGTGAGTAAAGTCGGAGGGCTGTGCCGCCTGTGGGGAGTCTCCGTGGTTGTGCTCGAGTGTCTGCAGCTGGGGACAGCCTCAGGCAGGGCCTGCTGAGCCTGGACGGCGCTGGGTCACCCTGGCTGCACTAGGGTCTCCAGCAGTCCTGTTTTGGGGGCTTGTTTTGTAGTAGGACTGTTGTGTGGGACCCCTACACCCCTTCATGTCAGGGACCCCCTCACCCAGCCCCTTTCTTCCCTCCCCTCTTGGTGTCTTCAGAGCTGTTTTGGGGCTTCATGTTATCAGGACCCCATAAGCACAGGTGCCATGTTAATATGTATTTGGGGGACCCCCCTCCTGGTGAAGTGCTGTGCATGCGCTCAGCGACTGTACAGATAAGTCGTGGAGACGGGCGCAGCGAAGACCACCTCCATCTAGACCAGATTTCTTGCACCCCCCAACCTAAAGAAGGCACAGAATTTCTATAGCCCCCAGATCAGGACTATGGGGGTCTGTATTACTAGCTTGTATCACGTACCTTGCTTGGAGGGGTATTCCAGTTAGGGGATAACTGGTGGCTGGGGGTCTGATTGTAGAGACCCCCACCACTCATAGTGGGGGTTGCCTTGTTCAGCTGGTTGGGGCGCGCACACCTACATTCCATTCACTGTCTATGGGAATGCCAGAGACGGCCAATCGGTGCTCTGCTCGAATGCAGGTAGGCCTGTGGGGGGGGGGGGGGGGATATTCTTTGCCTAGGGGATACATTGTTTTACAGAGTGCCCCTTTACAGGGATTGCCTGAGAATTATAAAAACATGCAGGAAGGCTCAAACTTGACTACAGGTTCCCCTTTCCCATCCCTGCAGGAAGCCGTGATGTCACACCAGACGTCTACTCAGCCAATCTCTGGCCTCTTTGGTCATGTGCATGACCGGTGATTGGCCGGACATCTCCTCTTCCGATCCCGCAGAGAACAGAAGGACCTGTAGCCGGACAGGAAAGCTTTTTTTTTTTCTTTTTTCTATCCTTTTATAAGCCCCCTCTTCTCCCCTGTAGGTTTTGAATACTTGCGGACAACCCCTTTAATTACCCCAGCAGCTGAACATGGGGTGTCCTGAGGATGGGGATCCCCTGTTTTCTGCTCTCACCACAAGGGACTGGCCATTATCAGTTGGACTTCCATGTTTTGCTCAGAGCCTCCCAGGCCCATATAGGGGGTACATTCAGTGCCCCCACATGTCCCTATACATATACAGGTGAATTGGGGGGTTTCATTGCGTTGACTTGCAGTTAGCACCACATACACCAGTTAATGATGATATCCGCGCAGTTTGGGGTCAAATTGCTGCCGACGTGTATAGCTGCAGGTACGGGGTGATGGCGGGCAGTCTGTTTCACTATAAATAGTGTATTTCCCCTGTAAGACCTGACTCCAGCAGTGGTTATTAATACCTCTACGTATAGGACGCTTTATTTGGCAGAGGATAGCGACTGAAATCCTGAGCTGCAGCCAAGTTATGTGATCTGATACCCAATTCCTCTGCAGAGCTCAGCCCGCCCGATAACACCCCAGGGGGTCTGCATCTCGGGAATTAGATATCTATCATATTACGGTGTGTTACAGGCACTTGCTGCATTGTCCATCTGGTAGAGAAGTGCAAAGTGTGTGAGGTTTTAAGAAATCTGCCCCTCAGACTGCGTAAGAATCTGCAGTGTGAATTGAGCTGCGGTGCAGAAGTGAAATGTGCAGCCATTTCCGCCGCAAGAACTATGTAATACCTGTGAAATCTGCAGCATGTCGCCGCCTTTTTGTTAATAAGGCCTCAGGCACACGACCGTATTGCATTTGTGAACCCATTGTTTTCAACGGGTCCCTGGTCCGTGTTTTGAGGACAGTGTATCTTGTTGCGGAACGGACGTTTGGATGCGGAAAGAACACGGGTGATCCACATGTCCTGTTCTTGTCTTCGAAATGCGGACCCTTTGAAGTCAATACGTCTGCAAACAATGCGGATGCAAAGCGGACTGTGTCCGTGTTTTGTTGATCAGCAAAACGGATACGGTCTTGTGCATGAGGCCTAAGCCAAAACTGTGAAGAGGGTTTTCCAGGACTTATTTATTGATGACCTGTGGTTAGAACAGGTCATCGGTATCAGACTGGTGGGGGTCCGACTGTTTTTACTACCTGCGGCATGGTGGACTAGCGAGATCCATACACCGTGTAGTGGTCCTGTCTGGTTTCTGCCGTGCTGCTCCTATTCAGTTTTCCCCAGTTTCAGGTATTGATGACTTGGACAGGTCATCAATAAACAAGTGCTGAAAAACCCCTTTAAGGCTACATTCACACGACCGTATGTGTTTTGTGGTCTGTAAATTGCAGATTCGCAAAACACGCCTATTCTTGTCCACAATTGTGCACAAGAATAGGATATGCTCAATATTTTTTGCGGGGCCACGGAACGGAACAACGGATGCGGACATGACTCGTGTGCTGTTTTCGTCTTTTTGCGGCCCCATTGTAATGAATGGGTCCGCACCTGTTGTTCAAAAATGCGGAACAAAACATGGCCGTCTGAATGAGCCTTTAGTGTTATTGTACCTTTTTGAGGAGGCTTTCAAGAACTTGGGATAGGCCACCAATATCAGATCTGACACCCTGCACCCCAGCCGATCAGATATTTAGGGAGTAGGTTCAAAGACGGAACTGCAGCGCTCCCTCCGCTGTAGTGGTGGACGTGGTTACTGCAGCCCTGCTACTGTTCAGGTGAGCTGAAGCTAATGACCTGTCCTGAGGATAGGCCATTAATATAAAAGTAGTGGAAAAATGATGATTACTCACCGGTAATTGGATTTTCCAGAACCCACGACAGCACCACGAGAGAGAGATGATCCACCCCCACAGACAGGAAACCTGCGGAATAAAAGGGCGGACACTCTCCTCCCAATTCAGTGTGATATCCAAGCATCGGAGGAAGTCCGCCCACATAATGTTTAGATAATCCATGACGATTTTCAACTTAATATGCTAATTTATTTTTTTCTTTTATATGTTACAACCTGTGAGTATAGAAGAACCAAAATAACCCAGAAGGGAGGGAAAATAAGGGTGCTGTCATGGGTTCTGGAAAATCCAGTTACTGGTGAGTAATCATCATTTTTCCCTTCACCCACGACAGCACCACGAGTGATTTACCAGAGGAAATAATTAGGGTGGGAGAGCAGAAAGAAGCACCTTTTCCCTAAAGGAAGAACCTTAAGAAGATGAGTTCAAATTAAGCCGATGGTGCTTAAAAAAAGGTTGAAGGAGAAGACCAGGTAGCTGCTCTGCAGATATCCTCTACGGGGGCTGAGGATCTCTCTGCCCAGGAGGTGGAATGTGCTCCAAGACCCACCGGAGGAGATGAGCCAGGTGAAGAGTAGGCCAAAGAAATGGCAGAAACAATCCATCTAGCAATGGGACTTTTAGTGGCTGACTGTCCCTTATTCCCTCCTTGAAAGAGGATAAAGAGTGAAGAAGACTTTCGCCAACTCTGTGTGAGAACCAATAAAAGCTCTTCTTACATCTAAGCAATGGAGAGATCTTTCTTCTTCCGACCTCGGGTTCTTAAAAAAGGTAGGAAGAGCAATATCCTGGGACCCAGAGGTCGCGCAACTTTTTTCTGGAAGAGTAAAAATACTCCTCTTACCATTTTTGAGGAGTATTTTTAGCCGATGAGGAGTACGAAAGTTACAGTAATTCAAATAGTTAATATGAAGGCCTACGTAACATTAAGGGTTTGCTATTTATGCAGGGAAACCATTACTAGTATTCTAGAACTGTCGTCCATGCATAAATAGCAAATTTAGACCATTTTAAATTTAGCTGACATCATATACTAAACATAAGACCACTGCCACCTAAACAGTGCCACCAGTTTTTGCTGGTACAGACGCGAACAGTAGACTCCTTATTACAGCCATTCCTCCAACGCCTAAAGCTGGGGACACTGTTACATGAGAGCGTCCCCCTCTGCAGTCGTCTCAGATTGTAGTGAACTGCTTTTTGATAGAAAATGGACGTACTGCTATTGAAAACTATTAACTGCCTGAATAAACAACTTTATTGTGTTATTTTATAAAAAAAAAACGGTTCTCCACCAAATCTGGCGATCAGGCTAGTAGTGTGAACTGGTGTATAACGGATATTTATAAATACTTCCTCCTCAACTCACACCAGAGTGAGTTTTTATAAATATCCTTTATACCCCAGTTCACACTACTAGCCTGATCGCCAGATTTAGTGGAGAACCGTTTTTTTTTATAAAATAACACAATAAAGTTGTTTTTAACGTACCTTATTCAGGCAGTTAATAGTGGTCTCAGATTGGATGCTAATGCTACGTAGTCTTAGGGTGGCACAGTGAGCTCTGCAGGGTCAGGTTGGCACAGTATGAGGCTATGTAGGCTTAGGGTGGCACAGAGCTCTGCAGGGTCAGGTTGGCACAGTATGGGGCTATGTAGGCTTAGCGTGGCACAGAGCTCTGCAGGGTCAGGTTGGTACAGTATGAGGCTATGTAGGCTTAGGGTGGCACAGAGCTCTGCAGGGTCAGGTTGGCACAGTATGGGGCTATGTAGGCTTAGCGTGGCACAGAGCTGTGCAGGGTCAGGTTGGCACAGTATGAGGCTATGTAGGCTTAGGGTGGCACAGAGCTCTGCAGGGTCAGGTTGGCACAGTATGGGGCTATGTAGGCTTAGGGTGGCACAGACCTCTGCAGGGTCAGGTTGGCACAGTATGAGGCTATGTAGGCTTAGGGTGGCACAGAGCTCTGCAGGGTCAGGTTGGCACAGTATGAAGCTATGTAGGCTTAGGGTGGCACAGAGAGCTCTGCAGGGTCAGGTTGGCACAGTATGAAGCTATGTAGGCTTAGGGTGGCACAGAGAGCTCTGCAGGGTCAGGTTGGCACAGTATGAGGCTATGAGGGCTTAGGGTAGCACAGGGCTCTGCAGAGTTAGGTTGGTAGGCTTAGGGTAGCACAGTGTGATAATGTAGTGCACATAGTGGGATGTAGTGTGATTGTGTACTTTTATACTATTATAGTGTGATAATGTTCTGTATATACTGTTATAGTGTACATAGTGATACAGTATACGGTATATAGTGTCATGGACTATAGTGCACACAGTTTAATAGTGTACGGTATATAGTGGGACAGTGATGCTTTTCCTTGGTCACTACTGTCTGTGTGTGAACCTGACCCTAACGCTCATGCAGCCTCCTCTCTTCTCCCCTGTTATCTCCAGGACTTGCATTGGCAATGAGAGGAGGGGTATCTGTAAGTCAGTAATGCTGTGACATCTGTATATCAGCCAGGAGGCTCGTGCTGGGCCCCGCACCGGGTACACGGGCACATCACGGTCTGCTGCACCTATAAGCTGCTCCTCCTTTATTTTTATGGCTACGGGACAATAGAACGACCTGCCCTGAGGGTCTCCCTCCCGTGTCCTCGCTGTCTTGCAGCTGGCGGTCAGACCCAAGTCTGCGGTTGGTGTTGCTTGCTGCTGGTCTCCTGTTGGCAGCAAGCAACACCAACCCTCGCTGACTTCTATAAGCAGGAGTCTGAAGCACTCAGCCACTTTTCCTTACTGCTAAGCGCGGTAGTGAAGACGGTCCCCTAGACCTTCTATTGAGGCCATCTTCAGTACCGCACTCAGCAGGGAGGAGAGACGGCGCTCGGCTGAGCCCTGCAGACTCATCACTATAGGGAAAAACAAGGCGCTCAGATCCGGGACCCCCACTAAATTTTACTACACAGCAAGGCCACTTACCCCGCCAGTGAGGATCGTGCGCCTGCTTCCTTACTTCAGAGCGGTGTGGCATAAGCTCCGACAGCCCGCTCAAACTGACCAATCACTAAGCTCCTTACTGTAAGGAGCTTTGTCATTGGTTGTTTCAGGCAGCAGCCACATTGCTGCGCTGCCCTCGCCGTTCACTGCGCTGATGAATGGCAGGGAAAAGTCTAAGGTGTATTGGTACGTCTTAGACTTTTTCCAGGGCGTAAAATGGCCTGAACGGGCGTCTATGACGCTTGTACAGGCGTTATTGCGACCTCTGCTGGGACCTATGAAAACTGGAAGCCACTTTTGGAAGAAAAGCGGGATCCGGACGAATCAACGCTTTATCTTCCAAAATAGTGGTGTATGGAGGATTAATAGATATGGCATGAATCTCATTAACCCTGCGAGCAGATGTTACCGCTACTAGAAGGCATAATTTTAAGGTGAGACACTTAATGGAGCTGGTATCCAATGGTTCAAATGGTGGTGGAGTCAAAGCCTTGAACCCTTTAAGGACCCATGACGTAGCTGTACGTCATGGGTACGTTCCCTAAACATGACGCCCGCTCGCACATGCAGCGTGTCCTTAGCCGTGGGGTTTCTGCTATTTTAAATGGCAGAGACCCGCGGCACATGTATGCGATCAGCCATAAGGCTGATCGCATACATCTTACCCTTCAGATGCCGTGGTCATATGTGACCACGGCATCTGTGCAGACCGGAAACGGAAGTTGCGCGCTTCCGATCCGGTAACAGCTTTCCCCGGCTAAGATAGAGGAAGCAGGCTTTAGAGTCAATTAGATGTATATATCAATACAGGCCACTAGGTGGCAGCCTTGTATTGAGATAGTGCAAATGAAGTCTTAAATGATGGCTATTTAGCCATCACTGAATACTATGGGCAATCGAATGATTGCCAGTTATTGTCACCCAAGGTGACTTAAAAAAAGTAAAAAAAAAGTTTTTACAAATATAAAAGAAATTAAAAAAAATCCCCATTTGGAATTTTTTTCCCTCGCTCCCTACTACATGGTATGCAACCGTAAATGGTGCCATTAGAAAGTACATCTTGTCCCGCAAAAAATAAGCCCTCAAAAGGCTATGTGAATGGAAAATTAAAAAAGTTGAAAATCCCAGGGTCCTTAAGGGGTTAAAACAGTTTTTTTTTAATTTTTTAAATCAAATATTTTTTATTTGACAAGATTACAAAACTGTGTACAGTAAATATATTATGTCTAAATAAATAGAAATATACCTGTACAAGATATACATTGCGTATTGTCATTTTGTATAGCATATAACCTACATGAAATGCTCCAGCATGCGTACTGCTCTCTCCCTCTCCTAGAATCTGATGTGACTATTGGACAGCCATTTACTCCATAGTTTATCAAACTTTTGGGGCAACGCCATCCCGGCTTATAGACCTTACCTCTGCTAGGTGAGTCCATGTGTGTGGAGTACATCGCCCAGACTGTCTGTTATGAGATACTAGGCGACGTTTATTTGTAGATAGGCCGGTGTACACTCCGTCCACAATATACTCTATATTTTATGAGGACCCTTGTACCTGTTGGTCCCCCCCGTCTCCCCTTTCATGCCATTAGTGCTGAGGGCTCACCCCAGAATTTATTAGATGATATACTGTACATCAGATGGATGAATTTCATTCTTCCAATTCCTTAGTCTTGGGGGAAATCTGGATTTCTAGATACTTATTATTATTTACACAGGGGTTATTATGGGCTATGGCCACCGCAGATATCGCCTGATCATCTATAGGCATCAATGCTGATTTTTGCCAGTTAATAGTTAG
The DNA here is from genome assembly GCF_905171765.1 of Bufo bufo. Classification (NCBI taxonomy): domain Eukaryota; kingdom Metazoa; phylum Chordata; class Amphibia; order Anura; family Bufonidae; genus Bufo; species Bufo bufo. The sequence goes on along the minus strand of NC_053389.1, from coordinate 49,883,257 downwards.
GCCTGACAGACAACCAAACTTGTTCATCAGTGACATAGCTGCCGAGAGGGAAGACGTCGTATCCCCCAGGAATAACAGTGTCATCTGCGTATAACGCGATTTTGTTATTTATCATTTGCTAAGGCGCGCTGCTTCCGCCGCTTCGGCATGTTTTCCTCCTCCACTAAGTGTTCCAGAGGGATCCGCTGTCTTTCTGGACTCTTTCTAGTGGTTTTATTACCACCACCAGCAGGCTTAAGTCTCCAGGATGTGTCAGGATTCAGGCAGGAGAGGTCTGACGCACGTCCTACTCCATGCTGCGGTAGGCCATGCCCCCTTTAAAACTATGTTTAGGCCCCAAGGAGGGGATCTATGGGAGGTTATCCGGGTGGATCTGGCTGCTGCTCTAAAGAACCTCGTCACCCACGGGCACCCTGCAATCTCTTGACCACCGTTTTGTCTGTCATAATCCTGAGATTTTTTTTTCCCTCTTATTCTTGGAAGGACCGACCTCATAGCTAGAGATTCTTATTTTTAGATCTGGGGAGTTGTTCTTTTGCCAGAAAGAAAGTATTTCCCACTGGAGAACCAAGATACAAGATGTGAGGGACCCCAAAATAGACATTCCCTTCCTCATAGAGACCACTGGGTTTCTGGTTAGATCTCTGATTCTGTCCTGAATCAGAATGTCTGTCTGAATTTTGGTAGGACATGATTTAGATTTTTCTAGATATAAGACCTAGCCTGACCTGTCTAGAATTTCTGATACTGCTGCGACCGCTCTTCCACAGGCTTCTTCTGTTTTTCCCACTATTAAAAAATCATCCAGGTACGGTATAAAAATAATCTTTTTCTCTTATATGGGCCGCCATTTCTGCTAATATTTTTGTAAAGACCCTCGGGCCATGGAAAGGCCAAATAGAAGCGCTTGAAACTGAAGATGTTGTAATTGTCCTCCTATTCTTACTGCGACTTAAGAATTTTTGATGAACGAGGAAGATTGGAACGTGATGGTATGCGTCTCTGAGATCGAGTACTGCCATGAAACAGTGAGGAGGAAGAAGGTTTATTACTGATCTTATAGTCTCCATTTTGAATTTTTTTTTTTTAGCCAAAGAAACCGGTTTAACTTTAAGTTTATTATTGTTCTGAAGGAGCCATCCTTTTTTTTTAATTTTTTTTTTATATACTAAAAACAGGGGAAGTAAAATCCCTCTTCTCCTTTTGGTACAGGAACTAAAGCCAATTTTTTTTTTTGACAAATTTTAGTACTTCTTCCATTGCGGAATTTCCTTGACCCAAAATTTGATCTTTTGTGATTAAGAATCTTACTGGAGGGACCATACGAAATTATAGTTTTAAACCTGTGAGTATGGTGTCTAGAATCCATGAGCTGGCAGAGATCTTGGACCAGGCGGGGAAAAAAACTTTAATCTGCCCCCCCCCACCTGACTTCTGGCGTCACTGCTGATCCTGTGAAACCCTGGGAATTTTTTATTTTTATCCGCAGCTTTTTCTAGTAGCTCATCCAACGCCGCCCCAAAAAGGTATTCCCCCTTCACATGGAACACCACATAGCTTATTTTTTTTGATGGGAAATCACCCACCCAGTTTTTTAGCCAAAATGCTTTACGGGCAGAATTTGATAAAGCAGCAGATCTGGCCGCAAATCTAACAGAATTGGCCGAAGCATCAGCCAAAAAATCTGCCGCTTTTTTCATAGTGGGCAAGGACGCTAAAATCTCTTCTCTGGGACATCTATTTATTTTTTTTTATTTTTTTAATAGATTTTTTTATTTTATTTATTTTTTTCCAGCTCAAAGAGCCAGACCATAAGGGAGCGGTCTGTACATGTTGAGGTTCTACTCTGCCTGAAAGAAGGGGTAGATGCTTCCCAGACTCTGCTTTTTTTTTTTTTTTATCTAAGGGGTCCTTTAATACTCCCATGTCGTCAAAGGGAAGGGCTGTTTTACTCAAGACTTTAGATATAGCTACATCAATCCTGGGCACCTCATCCCAAGTAGCACAATCTTCTTCTTTTTTTTCTTTTTTTTATTTCAACATCTTTATTGATATACAAAACAAATGCACAAAGGACATTCAAACTTAGTGTAATTAATACCATTTTGACCCGAGCCCCCTTCCCCCCCCAAGAGGGCAGAGATAGATAGATATATCTCTGTGTGTGTTAGTAACTTCCAGATACAGTTAAATCAGAACTTCATCGTCCCATATCTTAAAGGGCTTCTGTCACCCCACTTTTTTTTTTTGCTCCTTATAATCCCCACACTGCGATTTATGCCTACATAATCAAATCAATCATTTTTGGTCCTGTAGGTTTTGTTTAAAACATGCTTTTAAAATATGCAAATTACCTTGCTACCAGCAAGTAGGGCGGCTACTTGCTGGTAGCAGCCGCATCCTCCGATCCTAAAGACGCCCCCTCCGCATTGTGATTGACAGGGCCAGCGGACGGGATCTTTCTCTGCTGGCTTTGCCTGTTAGTATTCAAAATCTGGCACCTGCGCCGCGGCCGTACCTGTCTTCAATCGGCGCAGACGCACTGAGGCGGCCGCTCCATCCTCAATGCGCCTGCGCCGGGTGTAGATGTGACGTCATCGGCGCAGGCGCATTGAGGATGGAGCGGCCGAGCAAGCGGCCGCCTCAGTGCGCCTGCGCCGATTGAAGACAGGTACGGCCGCGGCGCAGGCGCCAGATTTTGAATACTAACAGGCAAAGCCAGCAGAGAAAGATCCCGTCCGCTGGCCCTGTCAATCACAATGCGGAGGGGGCGTCTTTAGGATTGGAGGATGCGGCTGCTACCAGCAAGTAGCCGCCCTACTTGCTGGTAGCAAGGTAATTTGCATATTTTAAAAGCATGTTTTAAACAAAACCTACAGGACCAAAATGATTAATTTGATTATGTAGGCATAAATCGCAGTGTGGGGATTATAAGTAAGCAAAAAAATAAAATAAGGTTTAGTGGGGTGACAGAAGCCCTTTAATCCATTTCTCTAGTACATCTCTCTGCTTATAAAGAATCCGTTCGTAGTTTTTAACCTTATTAACCAGATTTATCAAATTATTTACCTCTGGAGTATGGCGTGCAAACCGGCTCCGACTAATCAGAACTTTGGCCAGTAATAGTGTTCTACCTAACAAGATCTTTTGATATTTATGGCTACCTAGTGACGAAAAATCGTTCAGTAGAAACAATTGTGGCTCGAGAGAAATCCGGATTTTTAATTTATGGGTAAGGAGATTAATAATACCGTTCCAGTAATCTCCAAGTTCTGGGCATGCCCAGATCATGTGCAGATAATCCACACCTACAGTATCACATCGAGGACACTTGGAGGTATCTCTTAATCCACACTTGTTTAAGCAAATGGGGGTAGCATATAGTCTGTGATAAATATTGAACTGTATTAAAACATGATTACATTTATGAGATAGTAAGTCAAAGTTAGTAAAAATGCTTCCCCCCCACCCTGCCGATTGTATATTTGGACAATCCATCTCCCAGGCCCTTTGTCCCGGCGATTGTGTCTCTCCAAAACCTGACTTAAGTAATAATCTATATATATTTAAAGTCTTCATTCTTTGTGATATCTTCCCTACCCACCCATTTAGCGGAGAAGTATTATCTACAGTGATTTATCATTCAAACTAAAAAGTGCCGACCGAAGCTGAAAATACCTAAACCAAGAAAGGTTCGCTATGTTGTGTGATAATTCCACAAACGACTTAATCTCTCTATTCTTAACAACCTGTGTGATATAAAGAATCCAATTCTTTCGCCAAAATTAATCCGTTGCTATACCCTCTAGGGTCTGTAAGTGAATATCGTGCCAAAGAGGCGTGAATGTAAGTGATCCCTTTACCCCCAACCATCCTCTAGTAGTAGCCCACATTTTCAGTAGGGATTTTGCAGTCTCTTTATGGCCCCGGTCTCTATTAATCAATAGCCCGGATTCCAAAAGCGTAAATATGGTATTATGTGAGGGGCTTCTCACTAACCTACATAAAAATGTACTATTTTGCCATTCATAGCACGTCCATAACTGAGCAGCAGGGGGTTTAAACCCCCCCTGCTCCAGAGGTTTATATAGATATTCCAATTTAAGTCTCGCACGTTTTCTGCCCCAAACTAGGTCATTAATTATTCTTTCCATAAGTTTAAAATATTTATCCTCTATCCAGATAGGTATATTCCTAAGAACAGAGGATTTGGGGTAGAATCACCATCTTGACCAGTGAAACTCAATCAGCCCTAGATAGAGCCTAGATACATCTCAACCAAATCCCTATTTTTGCCCTAATTTTCATTATCAATGGGATCAGATTGAGTTGTACACAGTTTTCAACCTTGGGAGATATCATCATACCCAAGTATTGAAAAGTGTCAACGACATCTAGCTGGGTTATCAAGGACTCCTTTTGGGGCACCAGATCTATTGGCATCAGAATTGTCTTCGACCAATTTATATCTAGGCCTGATACCTCACCAAATAGTTTAACCATACGGATAATTCTTGGGTCAGTTATTTCTGTATTATCTATAAAGAAGAGGACATTGTGCGCATATAGGGAAATACGATCCTCCACGCCTAGTATTCCAAATCCTTTAATTTGAGGGTCCTGCCTAATAGCCAGAGGTTCAATATAAATATCAAATAGGAGTGGCGAGTACCTCTATTTAAACCAAAACTGGTAGTAAGGCTCCAATTGAGACTCAACTTAGCCGTGGGGGATCTATATAATAGTTTAATCATATTTATGAATCTCTCCCCCCAAAGCCCATCCTGGCCAGGACCCTCCACAGGAATTGCCACTCCACCCTGTCAAAGGCCTTAGAGGCATCCAATGACAGGATGGAGCGAGCAGATCCCCCAGGAGCCTGTATGTTAGCGAAGAGCCGATGAAGATTATGATGAGTGCCCTTATTTGGGATGAAACCGTTCTGGTCCGGATGGACAATGGAAGAGATGACCCCAGAGAGTCTTGTGGCCAAAATCCTTGCCAGGAGCTTTACATCCGCGTTCAACAATGAAATCGGTCTGTAGGATCCAAAATCTATGGGGTCCTTACCTTTTTTTGGAATAAATATTATTACAGCTTCCGTCATTGAACCCGGTAGGGTCCCCTCCTCCACCGATTCAGCAAAGACCCCCAACAATTTGGGGAAAATAGCCTCCTTATATTTACTATAAAATTCACATGGGAGTCCGTCTGAACCGGGGGCAGAGTTACCCGAGCATAGTTTGATTGCCCCTTCAAGCTCCTGAATTGAGAAGTCAGCCTCAAGTACCCTCTTTTGAGCCGAGGTAATAGTAGGAAAAATAATACCGTCAAGATAGACATCCATCATTTCATCCGTAATCCTACAATCGGCTCTATAAAGTTCTGAGATGTAGTCGAGGAAAACTTTCTCTATAGAGTTTTTTGTCCAGCAACTATCCTCCCATGATAAACAAATAGGGAGGTCTCCATTTAGACAACCCCCTATTGATTATCAGTAATAAAGAATCATGAAATAATACAAAAGGAAATTAGCCAATTCTGGGAGGCTAATTATACTTCAGCAAAAAAACAAGTAGTATGGGACACTTTCAAGGCCTACAGGCCCTTCTTCTTTGAGACAACCTTCCTAAGCTTTGTCTGAAAATATATTTAAGTATAAGGGTATCAGAAGGGAAGCAGGACCCGATATGCCCCAGAACACTCACCCCTCGCAGGTACCAAGAGTCTTCTGTATGCTTCTTCTCCTCCATGTTCCTCACCGGACCGCCAAACCAGAGCTTTGATTCAGGACGCCGTCCTCCTGTTTACAGAGCGCCCTTCTCGTAGGCGCTCTGTAATGACGTCAGCGCCGCACGCCGATCCACGTGCTTCATTTGCTTTCCCCGGCCTATTTCCTTGCCGGAAGCTCCTCCTCCTCCCCCTGTGGCCAGGAAGTCCGTGCCTTTAGCGCATCAGTGAGGCCGTCAGGCACCTAATCGCTCCAGCACCCAAGAGTCTCCCTCTAGAGACTTGCTGTCCCCATTAGTGCACCAACCGATGCCACATCTCACCTCTGCAGGTATGCCCCAGGACCTCTCTGGCCTAAACAACCAGGGTTAGAATAGGAGCACCACCAGGGGGAAGGATCTGACAGAAAAATTGCAGGCTTCCCCAGAGACCGGAAACCCCACTGAATTGGGAGGAGAGTGTCCGCCCTTTTATTTTGCAGGTTTCCTGTCTGTGGGCGCGGATTCTCTCTCTCTCGTGGTGCTTTCGTGGGTGAAGGGAATTATTATTATTTTTTTTTTCAATCGTCTCTAACGCTTAAAGTCCCACCAGAATGTTGTGCATGTGAGTGACTTGTACACCTGAAACGCTGAGTCTGTTCATTGTCATTTTTGTTTCTTTTCTAGGAAATAGATCGCCGGTTAGAGAAGAAACTGCGGATCACACAGCGGGAGAGGTAAAGGGGCTCTGTACTCATTGGTTTTATCTTGTTTATAGGTGCTGGGCTTCTTTTGGTTTTTCAGGACGTCCTGCATAGTCCGTGAGGATGGGTTCACGCACAGTGTACCAGGCCATCGGTTTTAGTTTCCCTCTGGTATGGTACTCCAATGCCAGAGGAAAACTGAAGCCACAGTTTTCTGTGGAATTGTTCTTGGCATCAGATTTGACACCAGATAGTTGTCTGCAGCACATAGCGATGTGCTGGTGGCAGGCGGCTATTCTAGGTGCCAAGCGAAACGTCATCGCGTAATAAGAGTGCGAGTGTGTGCTCATTGGCTGGTGATCAGCAGCACTTTTACACAGGGCAATTATTGGAAAAGAGTTCTTCCTTAAGAATTGTCCCATTCTTTGGCTTGTGTAAAAGGGCCGTAACGCAAGGAATTTTAATTAAAGGCGTAAGGCTACTTTCATACTAGCGTTACTATTTTCCGGTATTGAGATCCGTCATAGGGGCTCAATACCGGGGGGGGGGGGGGGGGGGGGGTATGGGGGAGAAGGTTTCCGTTTTGTCCCCATTCATTGTCAATGGGGACAAAACGTAACTGAACAGAAGGGAATGCTCTAAAATGCATACCGGAGAGCAAACCGCACCATGCTGGGGTTTGCTTTCCGTCCTGGGATTCCCTGACTCTATAGAAAACAGATCCACCCTCCATTGACTTTCAGTGGAGTTCATGACGGATCCGTCTTGGCTATGTTACAGATAATACAACCGTATCCGTTCATAACGGATGCAGATTGTTGTATTATCAGTAAGTGTTTTTTCTGAACCCTGCCAGATCTAACAAAAACGCTAGTGTGAAAGTAGCCTTATCTATGTGTATATTATTTATTTTTTCTTAAAGGGGTGTTCTCATCTGAGACAATCTGGGCATATCGCTAGGATATGCCCCCACTGTCTGATAGGTGCAGGTCACCTATATTGAGAATGGAGTGGGCAGAGTGCACCGCGCATAACTGGTCACTGCTCCCATTCACTTTTATGGACCGGTGCGTCTTCTACCATTTTCAGGACTCCGTTTAGGAGATGGGTGCGGGTCCCAACAATGGGACAAGCACCTATCAGACAATGGGTGATGTATCCTAGCGATATGCCACCATTGTCTCAAATGAGAAAATATTCAGGAAATATTTCTACTGTGCTAGAACCTCGCTCCCCGGTGTATTTAGCTTGCGGGCTATACATTCAGCACATGATCCTACTCCGGTTACAACTTGCGATGTGCAGGCAGAACCCATGTACAATCAGGCAGTCTTGGGCAGTGACTGCTCACAGCGCCCGAGGCTACCTGACTGCACAGGCGCAACCCATGCAGGTTGTATCCGGGCTAAGATCTGAATGGATGGCTTATCATCCAGGAAGTGCCTGCAATCTAATCACACTGGAGAGCACAGCGCTGGTTCGGTAGGAATATTTTCAGCATTATCACTGTTAAAGTGCTTAATCATGTAAAGGAGGAGGAGGACCATTAAGAAATAGTTTGGTGTCTGCTCCTTCTGGAAGCCAGAACGGTTCCAGGCATACACTGGAAAGCTGCCCCTGAGCCTTGTTGCTTTCCATTGGCTAAGCTCTTCCCATTATTACAACTGCTTTGCCACATCTTTTTGTTCTCTAGAGTCTACCGTAAGACACGGGTGTGGTTTATTTCCTTTTTTTTCATGCTTGCTCTTTTCTCATTTCTCTTTTATCTGCAGCAAATCAAAGTCTCCACCCAAAGCGCCAGTGGTTATTCAAGACGACTCTCTCCCAGCGGGTCCACCCCCACAAATCAGGATCCTGAAGAGGCCTACAAGCAACGGATTGTCAAGTAACCCCCATGCCAGCAGCCGGCCGACGGTGCCTGTGAAATCACTGGCACAGAGGGAGGCTGAGTACGCGGAGGCCAGGAAACGTATCCTTGGCAGTGCCAGTCCAGAGGAGGAACCAGAGAAGCCAATTGTAGATAGGCGAGTGCTGCAGCTGTTTCCCAAAGCTGCCTGGATGTTGTAAATTGATTGCTTCTTGTATGCACCTTATAAATGAGGGCAGTGCCCTACCTGCGACCCTAATGTAATAGTTATTAGGCTTCATAGTCCCTTCTGCTGGCATCATCCAGGAGATGCACTTTCGAGTTGTAGATTAACAGCGCCATAGTCCATCATAAGTGATAGTGGCCCCCATGGTGCCTGCAACTACTCCAACACTACCCTCTTATGTCTGATGCAACTTTGCACTAACCACTCTTTTATGAACGGATGGCTTCTTATCTTGGTTCTGAATGCCTTTTCTTGTCTTTCAGACCTATCCGAATCAACCAGTCAGAGGACACCAGACCATCTAATAACGTGATCCGGCAGCCGCTGGGTCCCGACGGTTCACAGGGTTTCAAACAAAGCAGATAGATTTTTCTGGAGAATGACACCATGGGCTGCATCGGCCTGTCACACCAATGGACACGAGCAGAGGGAGTCGCCTCATTTACTTGCACTTTGATGACCTTTTGCTCCGCCCACTGTGACCTTAAACCCCGTGCACTGTGACCCCCCCCCCTTCCGCCACCCCTGTAGCTCCGACCACTGTGATTGGCGCATCGCCACATGCTTCCCCAGGTCTTATCACAAGGGAGTGCGTGTGCATTAGACGGGTGGGGAGGGAGCAGGCAGAGTTGGGGGCGCCCCGTGCCTGCAACTGCCACTTCTATGGAAGTTACCGCCAGCAATAATGATATCTGTTAGTCCCGTCTCGAGGGGGAAAGGGTCTCATGCCCACCTCCCCTTCTCATGAGTTTCCTTTGAGTGCATGTCTGCCTCCTCTCACCGCAGAGGACCTTCTCCATGATGACTGATTTCCCCCCTGCTCTTCAGGTGTAGTGTGCATGAGCGAGTTTTGTTAAAAACAAAAAAAAACAAAAAAATTATTTTAACAGAGAGAACTTCTAGTCTTGTAGAGCGCACAGAGCAGCCGCCATCACTGTATGTTCTGCTATCAGATGCTTCAGGAACGTGCTGGTTTTGTCTGAGGACAGGTGGACATGAGCTGCTGACGGTGGATGTTAAATGCTCAGGGCATTAGCATGGGCTAGGCCTGGAGCAGTGGGAGGGTTAATGCCTGTGCTGTCCCTAGAGGACCAGGAAACGTGGAAGGAGAGCAGATTTTAATTTTTTTTTCTTGCACGGTTTGGAGTTGTGAACCTGGCTGGTGCTGTTCCTCTCCCTAGTGATGTCGGGGCGGATGCAGAAGCCGATGCAGGACGGATGCTCAGAGGCTTACGTCTGTATAACACAGGGCCGCCATTATATAAGGACTTGCGCAGGTGACCTTGTCTCGAGGGGCTGGAGCCTTTCCTGGCAGCTATTTGACAATAGAATGAATTAGACCAACCTTGTAAGATCCGGATCAAAACCGCGCCCGATAAAGCTAGACGTCTATTTTATCCAGTATGTCACGTCAGTGTGCTGCCCGCTCCAGCTCTTTCGGGAGGCTGGAGGTATGAAATGTTCATCCAGGTGGACAGTGCGGCACAGCGCACGCTGCATTCTGTTGCCGATATGTGTATATTTTAGGGGCATTTTTTTGTTTTCTCTTTTTTTGTAATAATCATGGGTTTTACGTGTAATTATCCCTTGACGGAGTTACCTGCAATGCCAAAATGTCCCCACTGGCCGCTGAGCATCTTCTTTCTTCAGTCAGTGACCTACAAGGAAAAGAAGTCAAGGGGAAAATACAAAGACTTTGGTGCCTTATATAAGAAGAAGCTACTGACACATTCCCCCATAGATGCTATTGTGATTACAAACCTCATACCAGTATCTTACCCTAAAATGGACCCTCCGCCTGTAAATGGTGCAGCCGCCATATTTTAGGGAATGATGTCGTTCACTGGTTAATATTATCGGTCACTGGACATTGTCCACAGCTGATCCATGCAGGGGGACAGGTCCATTTTTTTTATTTTTTTTTAAATAAATTGCAGTTTTTCTACACAATCTCTCAGTCTGTGTTTAGTAGCTCTTTTATATAAGACAGTTGTGTCATGATGAATTAATCTTCAGGAAAGATGTCGGCCTTAATTCCATAAACAAGAATGTAAAGCGACCTGTCAGGTTCCATCTACGTCTTGTCTCGTGACCTGTAGCTACAGTCGCCTCTGCAAATCTTTTTTCCTTTTTACTGACCTGTGAGTGTCCGTTGACGGCATGTCTTATACTCTAGTCACATTCAGAGCTGCATTCTGTTGGTTTCCTGGTGCCTCTTGTGCTTTATGGCTGCCCCTAGTGGTGCACTGCAGTCATTGCATAGAGTTGAAGGAAAATGATCTAGTCCTGGGCGAGCTGACAGATTCGTAGTTACAGGCAGAATTGTGGGTGCTGCTCTAGATGTGAGCAGGATATCGGACATGATGTGGCGCACACTCAGTAAAGCAGTATGGAGATGCAGTAACAAGTCTATGTCCGGATATGTAGTGGAGCTGAGGCTGCGTGCAGTTATGTTCCATCAGGCTCTCTAGGTCTGGGAAGGCTCCTTACATGAATATTCTCAGTATTACCAGCGACGTCTCGGTGCTGCCCCGGAGGGGGTGCTTTTTTCATCTGTTCAGTCCATTCTTGAACTTCCTGTATTTCTGGAGGGCAGCGCCGCTCCCTGGGAAATCGAGATGTTTACAGAGTCCGGCAGATAAATTTCCCTGTTCTGTTTCTGAATAAATGAGTGTTATATGATTTACAAGAATGGATGTTTTTCTGGTGCTCATATATTTTGTGTGGGGTTCTTTTTCTATACTTGTTGGGGGAAGTGTTTTCTGGTGCGCTCGCGCTAGGCCGCTGCACGAGGGTGGATCTGACACTCGGGGGGGATTCATGATCCGATCCCTAAAGTGTTGCAGGATGACCAGCGAGAACTGAATCTCTACTCCGTGATCATCAACCTTCTCTTCATAAAGCTGATCAGCAGCGGTGTCGGACCCCCACCGATCTGATATTGATGACCTATCCTGAGGATAGGACACTGGCCAACCCCTTTAAAACTGTTTTCCAAGACTTACATTTTTTTTTCCCCTCCCGCCTTCCAAGAGACAACTTTCTTAGGCTAGTCTCACACTAGGGGCAAGGAACTTCAGCGGGCTGTTCCGGCGGGTGAACAGCCTACCGGATCCGTGCTGCCGCTAGTGCACGCGTGCCCCTGGACTACCGCTCCGGCCCCATTGACTATAATGGGGGCGGGCTGGATTTCCGGCGGCAGCGCATGCTGAGAGTCGGCCGCCTCTCGGCGTGTGCTGCCGCCGGAACTCCGGCCCGCCCTGCTTATAGTCAATGGGGTCAGAGCGGTAGTCCGGGGACACGCGACCACTAGCGGCAGCACGCATCCGATAGGCTGTTCACCCGCCGGAACAGCCCGCTGAAGTTCCTTGCCCCTAGTGTGAGACTAGCCTTAATTGTTTGTTCACATAACACATATGAGGGCTTAATTTTTGTGGGACAAGTATTTTTTTAATGGCTCCATTAAGGGGTCGTCTAGACTTTAAGTGATGGCCTATCCCCAGAGTAGGCCGCCACCAGCTGATTGGCTGTTCTGTATAGCTCCATCAAGTCTGTTCCAGAGCTGCACCGCACCAGCAACATTGTAGTGGAGGGAGCTTGCGACTACAGCACTGCTCCCATTTAAGTCTGAAGGTGGATTTACGCGGCCTGAACGCTTGTTTCTGACAATCTGCCATTCTAAATGTTCATCGGGTGATCGGCACCACATCAGGTGTTACTGTCGTTCGTGCAGGCGCACAAATTATCGTTTCTGGGCAGCAGATCTGCTGCCTAGAAACAATGATTCTGTATGGCAGGGATCAGCAGCCTTCCGCGCTCCAGGTGTGGTGAAACTACGACTCCCAGCATGCACACTTGCTTGGCTGTTCTCAGAACTCCCATAGAAGTAAATGGAGCTTGCTGGGAGTTGTAGTTTCACAACGGCTGGAGTGCCAGAGGCTGCTGACACCTGCTGTATGGGGATAAGCGATGGCTATAGCAAGCCCTCATACTGTGAAGGAGATCGCTGCATGTAAATGCGCGGTCTCCTTCACTGAAGAAGCATCTGACTGAATCTGCTGTTAGATAGGGACGTGTAAACCCACCTTAAGGCTCATTCACACGACCGAATGAATGGTTCTGCATCCGTTTCGCAATTTTATTCTGCGGCCCGCAAAAAATGTAGAGCATGTCCAATTCTTGCCCGCAATTGCCTTCCGTCCTGTAAAAAAACATTTCTCGAACTTTGGTTCGGTTCCAAGGTACCACTTGGAACCGAATCTGAGTTCGGGAAATGTTTTTTTACAGAATAAATCAATTTCTGAAGTGATTATGCGAAGTCTTGCGAGACTTAGCGAAGTAATAAACGTCGGCTCATCAGAGCCAAATACATTGTAATACTGTACGGAGCTCTGTACAGTATTGAAACTAAGTTTTATGCGAATCGACTTCGGATGTTTCATCCGAAGCCGATTCGCTCATCCCTAGTCAGTATGATTATGGCCTTACCAAAATTATATAGTTTCTATTATGTTTACTTAAAAAAAAAAAAAAAATTCTTTGCATTGCCATATTCTGACATCCATAACTTTATTTATTTTTTACATTTTTCATTTATTGAGCTGTTTAGTTTTTACTGGTATAATTTTTGTTCAGTTTTAAATTTTTTGAGGGGGGGTTATGTGACAACAGCTATTTCTTTTTTTTTTTTTTCTATTGCAACATTCACTGCGCATAATGAATATTTTTTTATTTTATCAGTTGGGAAATTTTTGATCAGGAAGGGGGATGATTTGAATTTTTTTATTTATTTTTATTTTTCAATATTTTTTAAAACCATTTTTTTTTTTTTTCTGAATAATTTTGAGTTTGCTTAGGCTACTTCCACACCAGCGGCACGGACCTCCCGCAGGCTGTTCTGTCGAATGAACAGCCTGTCGGATTCGTCCTGCCGCTAGTGAACGTGTGCCCCCGGACTGTTGAGAGGCTGCTGGAATAAATGTAGGATATGTCGTTGTTTTATTCCGGCAGCCTCTCGCCGTGCCTCTGCCGGAACACTGCCGCTGCCCCCATTATAGTCAATAGGGACGGAGCGGCAGTCCGGGGGCACACGTGAACTAGCGCAGGACGGATCCAACAGGCTGTTCACCCGACGGAACAGCCTGCGGGATGTCCGTGCCGCTAGTGTGAAAGTAGCCTTAGGGGGACTTGTACATGCAATCCTCTGATCGCTTATACCATAAATTGCAATAGAATACTGTGGTAGTCTGTAGGATTCTGACAGGCTGCCTGCTCTGCCTCTGGAAAACTTCACGACGCCCCAGGCTGTCAAAGCAACTAATTGGAGCCTTGAGATTTTGCTGTGGGAGTGCTGATTGGAGGACATGGGGAGACCCCCTACCTCTAACATCACAGATGCCGTTGTCCCTATTGACAGCTGCATCTGGATGGAGCAAGCATGCTCAGATTGATAACATGCAGAGGAGTCCATGTTGGGCTTTGTTCACATCTGTGGCTCTGGCAGAAGTCGCTGTAGCATACAGGACAAAATTTGCGGTCCCCAATGCACGGGCAACATCAACTTAAATGGCTCCATGATCCGTCCACACCAAAAAAAAATGAACAAGTTTGATTTTCTTGCGGTGCGGAGGCACTCTGTAGTGCTTCTGTGGGGTTCCGTGCCTCCATTCTGCACTGGACCTTCCAGATTGTGGAGCCATTCTAGTGAAGTGCTGTTTGCGGGCCGTAATACGGGAGCGGCCGTGTGCATGAGCCCTAAGGTGAATGGAACTGATTTTTCAGTCGCAGAATTTTCTGCCACAAAATCTGCTGCGTTTGAGGGCGACCTAAGGAGACGGCTGCCAATCATCCGCAGATGGGTGGGGAGAGCAGGAGCTTATGAATAAGGCCTCTTGCACACAAACGTTTTGCATCCGTTCCGTGCATTGGGGGCTGCAATTTGTGGTCCCTAATGCACGGGCAACGTCCGTGGGGCGGATCTCTGTGAGCCGTCCGCACCGCAAAAAAATAGAACAAGTTCGATTTTGTTGCGGTGCGGAAGCACTCCGTAGTGCTTCCGTTCCACATCTCCGTGATTGCGGACCCATTCAAGTGAATGGGTCCGCATCCGTGATGCGGAGCGCCCACGGGCGGGTACCCGTGTTTTGCAGGCCGCAATACGGCCACACAACGTTTGTGTGCAAGAGGCCTAACTCTGACTCTTCTCAGGTAGATTTAGACTCTTTTCAAGGACTGTGCTGAGCTCTGAAGAGGCCTGCCATGTGCCCGGGGACCCCATCAATGCAACTCTGGCATGGTAGTTCTACTACAAACTTTCTTCTGGACATTGTATAGCAGAGGATAGTTCATCAGTATTTAAGTCTCATAAAACCTCTAATGTTACCGGTACAAATGAAATAACGACGCTAGTATTAGCTAGGCTGGTGGTTATCTGGTCAGGTGGCGATTATAACAGAATCGCCTATATCAGATATGACCCCATTCAGTTCACAGACCAAAAACCAGCCCCCTTAAATATGTATATGGGGAAATTGTAGAAAAGTCACACCAAAATTTAGCAATTGTTTCTCAATTTTCTGACACCCTCAGCATCTTTGTGGGTGGGAGGGGGAGGTCACAGGCAGGACCTCTGCAGCCCACGTATTTACCAGTATTTGTGCCAGAAAGCTGCGGCACATTGCACCAGAAATCTATGCCACCTCCTTGCTGGCATAGATTTCACTTTCTGGCATATTAATAAATTTGGCACCAGAGATGGGAATAGTTCGGGCCCCATCCACAGCCCAGGCCTACTAAATGTCACAAAGTTGTCAGAAGCTGCATTTTCAGAAGAGGACCGCCATGTGAGCGGCAGCCCGATCCATGCACTCTGGAGTGGTAAGTATATTCCAAACTTTCTTCTTCAGGTGTGTTATGTGTATTTAAGGTGGGTCCTGGAAAACACCTTCAACGTCAGGTCTGTCCCTGGGTGACTATCAATTCAATGACCATTACAGCTATAAAATAGTTGTCATCCAGCTTTTCTACGCCCCTCAGTGGCATAAATGCAGAGATGCAAATCCCAGATCATCCAGGCGAAGAATAAGAATAATTGGAGGGGACCCCTTTTATTGTCTTCTTCGTATCACTAATTCCCTGTCTTTGGCAATTTTCCATTTCTACTACCTGCTGTCTGGGAGAGTTGGCAAGTATGTAATGGAGGACGTTTACTGGTGTTGTCTAATGCACCCCCTATGACTACATTTTATGTCTTCTATGGCTTTATAGTAAATTACTCATCACTTTACAGCTTTATGCTGTTTATTAGCTGTTCTAATAACAGAAATGGGCCTGACTTTCCTGTGGACTTTGGTGGCATTGTCCTCCACCATGGTATTGTGTGAGATGGACTGGTGCCATCCTCAGGTCACAACCCTCCAGCTATGTGCTATCAGCAGATCTCCACCCTCCGGCATTGTGCCATTCACAGGTGTTAACTTTAGGCTGTATGCCATCTATAGAGCAAGACCCTCTAGCTATGTGCCATCAGCTGCTCGTCACCCTCCGGCATTGTGCCCAGTGTGAACTTCAGGCTAGGGGCCATCTGCAGGACGTGAACCTCAGGTTTTCCTCACAGATGACAGTAGGTAAAGGGATTGACCCAGCAGTATCGTCCAAAGGAGCCATGATGGTGAGATGCATCACTGGATGGAGCAGTGATGGAACAGGTGAGGTGTGTACGCTAAATTGAGGCAGTTTTTCGTACCTCGGTCTAGGTTTGCTTATCTTGGATCTGATGTTCTGGGTCTTGGTGCCTTGGGTTTTTGATGTTTATAGACCAAAATCTTTAGAAGAATGAGCTTTGCGTCCTCTTGTTCGAAGGGATTGTATGGACCAGACTGATATTACTGAATGCCAAGGGGGGTGATGTCATTATGGGATGTCACATGATGGCCGCAATCACTGTCTTATGATAATTATGATCGTCCGCTTAAAAATGGTGACCTAACGGAAGTGCCTGTTCTAACCACATTTTATACACAAGCTTTAGCATATAGGCAGTGTTTTCTCAATGCTTTGCATCTTCTAAAGTGTCCCTGCTCAGGGCCCCTATAGGTGCGCTCACCGTCATAAGCACAGCTTCAGGATACTGCTCCTAATGTCCTGACGCTAGCTCGAAGCTGGCCCCACCAGGGTTGAGCTCTGCACATAGGACTGAAGGTATCCTTTACAACTTCTAGAGTTTGAATATATAAAATAAGTAGCAGGCACTGAATGACTTGGAGTGGTGCAGACAAACCAAACCAGCAAAGAAAAAGAAAAGAAATTTTTTTATTTTTTTATTAGATAACTCCAAAAAAAGATTGTGAAAAAATGATTCTAAAAACATGATTATTAAACTATTATTGTACCATCATGGGTAGTCAGTAACATATAAAAGAAAATAATAAAAAATGTGAAAATTAAATAAACGTACTAAAGTAGTTTCACTTATGGTCTACTGTTCGTATTGTATATGGTGAGAGGTAGAGATTTCCTCTCCATGTAGAACCATAAACAATGAACAGTACATCCAATACACAAGAAAAAAAATTAAATAAAATGTGGCAATTCATTCATGCAACAATTATAAAAATATAATTCATGTATAAAAACCCATGGGTATAAAAAAAAGTTATAAGTATTTAATTATTGGAGTACTCCTATATGAGTCAATTGTAATGGCACCTCTATAATGTAAGACAAAACTTCTGCATTCACTGACCCCGTGTGGGATAATTAGAGTATAGTTAGTGTCGTGGGAAGCACAAAGAGTCAAATGATTGTATCAAAAATAGCCAAATGTATCGTGCTATGTGTATCTGGACAGTGTAGACTTGCTACATTACCACTTTAATGATGTCTTCGTGATATATGCAGCCGCGCTTTGAAAAAGGTATACGATCTGCGCGTCCCAGCTGCTCTCTCTGCAAGGCGTGGCGTTCCACGTGGTGAGCAGTCTTGCGTGGTTGATGAGCGGAGGTGGTGCAATAAATGGACTTTATGCACGAAAATGGCTATAGTTCTTTTTCTCAGTAGATGGATCCCTTGAAATGGGATTCTTTATAGGATTCCTATAAAAAAAAATTTGCAGAAGAGGTGCTAAGGGTGCCAATAACATATCATGACCAGTTCACAGCAGACGTGTTTCGGCGCTGACTGCTCCTTCCTCAGTGGTGACCTATAAAAAGACTGGTCATTTGAGAGTTTTATAGAGGGGTGAAAGGAGGGTGTTCCTTCTCTCCATCCAATCAAAAACAAGAGAAAACAACAAAAAAACTAAGTAAGGTATATGTATCACTGACTGACAATAGGAAACGGTTGCTATTTTAGACTGCTATAACAAACTGAAATGGACTGCATAAACCATATAATAATTGGTAATATGTTCAGCTATTCTTTTTTTAAAGTTTAGTTCTTCCTATATATTGTTCACGACGAGAACATTTTAAAATATAAATAACATCTGAAGTATTGCAAGTTAAACATTCTTTTATCTGTTGGGAAGTAGAATTGCGTGTGGAACGGACATAAACCATTTTCCTTGGGAAATTAGTGGACCTACATCCTTTGCATCTTCCACACCTAAAGAACGCCAATTAGATTTATTGAAAAGTTTTTTTTTTTTTTTTTATAGGAGCATTTTAAGGCCCCAATCGGGAGCTTTTGTGTATGTGATTTGTGGTTGTATAGGTAAAGAAAGTCCTATAATCTTGTCTCTTAATAAGTGATGCCAATGTCCTCTTATAATCTTTTCTAGCGTTCTATATTGTGAGTTAAATGATAGTATAACACGCATGGTGTCGTCACGTTCAATCTTACTTTTACCGAATATAAAAAAAAAAATTGTCCCGTCCATCATCCTAACTTTATTTAATGATGTTTTGACTACTTCATTAGGATAATTTTTCTCAAGGAATTGTTCCGTTAATTCAGAAGCTTCTTTTTCAAACTGATCATTGTGAGTACAGTTCTGTTTTGAGTCGTCTGAATTGGTTTATAGGAATATTGATTAACCATCTGGGGAGATGGCAACTGGAATTAAGAATAGAGCTGTTCTTCATTACCGGTTTCCGAAAAGTGCTACAAATTAATCTTTGATCTTCTATTTTAATATTCAGATTCAAAAATTCTATTTGTGTGTTTCTAATATTGGATGTAAAGGAGAGATGTCTTTCATTATGGTTAATCTCACATAAGAAATCCTCTAATTCGCCCTCAGTTTTTTGCCATATAGAAAAATTATATCATCAATATAGCGGTGCCAGAGCAACAGACTCTCCCCCAGCTTAGGTCTTATTTCATCCTCCTCCTATTGGGACATAGATGTTTGCATAGCTGGGGGCAAATCTGGCACCCCTCTCTTGAATATAAAACTTAGACTCAAATATAAAATAATTGTCAAAATATGACGAACATCCTCTCCTATGAAATCTATTTGTGCTGTTTTTTTTAAAAGCTCCAATCCTTGTTCATGATTCTAGTATATAAGGTATTTACATCTAGAGTGCCAAGGATCCAATGTTGTTGAAATTTAAGTGTCATGGTAATATCAGAGTCTTTAATATAAGATGGTATTTTTTGGACTATTGGTTGGAGCATTTTATCAACAACACTGGATCCTTGGCACTCTAGATGTGTTTTTTTATATTCCGTTTTTTATATAATCAATCTTTTTTTGTGTTGTCTAATAGAAAAAAAACTAAATATATATATATATATATATATATATATATATAAAATCTGGCTTGGTTTGTCTGCACCACTCAGTCATTCAGTGCCTGCTACTTATTTTATATATTCTAACTAATTGTGCAGCAGTGGGTGTACCGTAAGCAGTGCACCCATAATTAATAATCTGAGTGGGTGAGCTCCTACTCTAGTGTACTTCTAGAGTTTACTGTATCTAGCATATCCAGATACCACCGTGCACCGCTTGATCCCTATTCACTATATGCAGGTGACATCCTCTACATTATCTGCACTCGGGGCATTATGTCTGTGGTTACCCCATGGTTGCTACATGGGAATGCACCCTTATTAACACATTGCACACCTTTTACATTTTATCGCCAGCTACCAAACTGCTCCGCTCAGCAACTACAAAAGCTTAGGGCTCTTTCACACTTGCGTTCTTGTTTTCCGGCATAGAGTTCCGTCGTCGGGGCTCTATGCCGGAAGAATCCTGATCAGGATTATCCTAATGCATTCTGAATGGAGAGTAATCCGTTCAGGATGTCTTCAGTTCCGGTACGGAACGTTTGTTGGCCGGAGAAAATACCGCAGCATGCTGCGCTTTTTGCTCCGGCCAAAAATCCGGAACACTTGCCGCAAGGCCGGATCCGGAATTAATGCCCATTGGAAGGCATTGATCCGGATCCGGCCTTAAGCTAAACGTCGTTTCGGCGCATTGCCGGAGCCGACATTTAGCTTTTTCAGAGTGGTTACCATGGCTGTCAGGACTTTAGCGTCCCGGCAGCCATGGTAAAGTGTAGCGGGGAGCGGGGGAGCAGCATACTTACCGTCCGTGCGGCTCCCGGGGCGCTCCAGAGTGACGTCAGGGCGCCCCAAGCGCATGGATCATGTGATCGCATTGGACACGTCACATTTTAAGTATACCGCTCCCCTGCTCCCCGCTCCTCCTATGGCAACCAGGACTTTAATAGCGTCCTGGGTGCCATAGTAACAATGAACGCATTTGGAAGACGGTTCCGTCTTCAAATGCTTTCAGTACACTTGCGTTTTTCCGGATCCGGCGGGCACCTCCGGCAAATGGAGTACACGCCGGATCCGGACAACGCAAGTGTGAAAGAGGCCTTAGAGAGATCACTGACAATAGGGTCCTGTTCTCAACATCAGGTTGGGTCCCACTTGACATTTATGGCATATCCTCTGGATAAACCATAAATGTGCAGATTGGAATACCTGTTTCATTTGGGGTAATTGGCATTAGCCTCATGGAGGGTGGGTCTTGCCTTTTGTGTATTAACACAGCAGGATTATAGGTTGGACTTGCTGGACCCACGTCTTATTTTTCCAATTATGAATGTGAATTGGACGTGCATGGCTCTCTGCTGCTCCTGTCAACTCTATGGTACTGCTTGAGATGTACGAGCCATGCCATGCATGCCTGCCACTCCATTTAATTAGGGCAGTGATGGCTAACTTCCAGCTGTGGTGAAACTACGACTCCCAGCATGCTCCATTCATGTCTATGGAGTTCTGAGAACAGCCAAGCAAGTGTGCTTCTTGGGAGTTGTAGTTTTACCACAGCTGGAGTGCTGGAGGTCAGCCATCACAGAATTAGGGAAACATGGGCCCCTTCTCATGATCGGCAGGTCCCCAGTGGTCATACCTCCACTAATCAGACACTTATCCCTTATCCTGTGAACAAGGGAGAAGTTGATGTAATAGGGCAAGCTGTGTTCTCATTTGCATATTTTGGTCAGAATTAGGCCTCATGCACACGAATGTATTTTTTTTTCCGTGTCCTCCATTTTTTATTTTTTGCGGACCGTATTCGGAACCATTCATTTCAATGGGTCAGTAAAAAAACGGAAGTTACTCCATGTGCATTCCATTTCTGTATGTCTGTATTTCAGTTCCGCAAAAAAATAGAACATGTCCTATTATTGTCCGCATTATGGACAAGGATAGTACTGTTCTATTAGGGGCCAGGTGTTCCGTTCCTCAAAATACCGAATGCACACGATGTTATCCGTGTTTTTTGCGGACTGCAAAATACATACGGTCATGTGCATGAGGCCTTACTGTAAGCCAAAGCCACTGATGGCTCAAAAATACTGACCAAAACAGACCAGTGTGAATGAGGCTTTATGCAGCAACCAATCAGAGGCAACCTTTTATTTTCCCTGACACCTCCACAACGGCACTGACAGGAGGGTGTCCCCGCCCCCAGGACAGGAAACAACGTAGGAGCAACAATTCAAAAGGCCTCCTCCCCCTTACCGCACCAGTCGTTTCCTGTCCTCGGGTCGTAGGAGCGCTCCTGCAGTGCCAGGAAGATCTATTTCGCCCAGCCTGGATCGATTCCCCACGTGCTGGGAGGGCTGGTGCAGGAAACGGGTCCTCCCCGGGGTCGCGTGTGCTGCCCTTTCCCGTCTCTGGAGTAAGTCCTGCTGGTAGGCATGCTCGGGATCCACACATCCCGCGCGCATGTGAAATCGCGCGGGATTTCAGATCACCAGGTGAGATTCTCCTTGGGCAAGAGAATCTCGCGAGATTTCGGGCGGCACTTCCAGGTTAAAAGGTGATGAGCTGAGATGCCGGCGTAACTGCAGCCAGCCATTCAGCTCTCACTCACCTAGCGATTCAGCATGCCTGCCTCTGGAGATGATACCGCCAGGAAGCCTGGTGATTCTGCCTCTGCCCATAGCCCGGTAAGCATCCTCCCCTAAAGGAGAAGAAAACTTTTTATTTGTGCACAGATGTTATAGAAGACTCACCTTTATATGGGTACTTATGTTCACATCTGTTGAGGTGGTGGCCCTGGTTATATTATGGTGTCTCATGGTCTTATTACACCTATGTCTTCCTTTAGGGCACTGAGACCATGATTCACAAGCCAGCCAGCGAAGCGGGTCACAGAAAATGCGCCATTTGTAAAAAGTCCTTCGCTTCAAAGAGCAAGAAAGCTTTATTTTAAAAGTTCACAGAAAAGATAGTATCTGAGGAGTTGCCATCTCTCTTGGAGTCTATGAGAGCAATTATAAAGGAGGAAGTTAATGGCTTCTCAGTCACCACGACCATCTACCTTACAGAGATCCCACACCTCTGATGTTCCCCTTTAATTTGATGAGGGAGAATTAGCTTCTGACTCTGAATCGGCCTCTTCAGATGTCGGCTCTGGTAGACCCCTATTCTTTCCAGAAGAGACTGATGGACTATTAAAATCTATCCGTGCCGCCATGCATATTGAGGATGTTAAAGAGGTCTACTCCATACAGGATCACATGTTTCAGGGGCTTGGAGAAAAACGTAGATGTTTTTTTTCTAATAATAATAATAAAGCTTTAATATCGAGAAAATGGAAAGACCCTGAAAAAAGAACCACGGTCCCCAATTCCTTCAAAAGGAAATATCCCTTTGAAGAAATAGAAACAAATTTATGGGACAAAACGCCTAAGGTGGATGCTCCAGTTGCCCGTATTTCGAAAAAAATCTTCCCTCCCGTTTGAGGACATGGGAATTTTGAGGGATCCCATGGATAAGAAATCAGAGAGCACGTTAAAAAAAAATCCTGGGAAACAAATACGGCAATGTTACGCCCTAGCATTGCCTCTACCTGTACAGCCAGAACCCTCTCGGTCTGGCTAGATCAGTTAGAGGAACACATTGCAGCGAGTACCCCTAGAGAAGAAATTCTGGCGTCCCTTCCCATGCTTAAGAAAGCATCAAACTTTTTAGCAGATGCCTCGGCTGACCTTGTCAGACTCTCAGCCAGGTCTGCCACACTCTCCAATGCGGCCAGGAGGACAGTCCGGCTTTGCTCATGGTCGGGAGACGCAGGCTCTAAGAGTCGACTGTGTTCCATCCCCTGTGAGGGAGACAGACTGTTCGGGTCGGGGTTGGACGATATCCTTGAGAAGACATCTGATAAAAAGAAGGGGTTCCCTCTAGATAATAAATACTACCATCAAAGGTGGTCCTTTCAGAGTCAAAGACAGACCAGATCGGACCCTAAGAAGAAAGAAAGTTCCAGGAAATGGCAACCTTCCAAAGGTAGGGGTTTCCCACTTAACCCCGAGAGTACTTCTCGCTTCTCCCAATGATGCCAGATATCCGGTAGGGGGCAGATTAAGGGCCTTTTTTCCAGCCTGGGAAAACATCTATACCTCCCTGTGGGTTTTAAATACTCTAAAAGAGGGTCTAAAACTCGAATTTACCTCCCTTCCCCCAGACCGATTTACAATAAACAAGAGATTCTCCCCAAAGGGAAAACAACTTTGCCTAGAGTCAGAGGTATCCTCCCTAATAGAAAAGGAAGTACTCCTTCCTGTTCCAAAGGATCAATACGGGAAGGGGTTTTTATTCTCCGGTCTTCCTAGTGCCGAAGCCAAATGGGTCCTTCCGACTAATAATAAACCTAAAATCCCTAAACAGATCAATAGTTTACAAAAGATTCAAAATGGAAACCATAAAAGCAACAATACACCTCCTTCCTCAAGACTGTCTAATGGCTACATTAGATTTACAAGACGCTTACTATCATGTCCCAATATATCCACCCCATCAAAAATATCTAAGAATCGCAGTCTTTATAGGAGACTAATTGAGCCATTTCCAATTCAAGGCGCTTTCGTTCGGGCTTGCCTCAGCTCCAAGAGTATTTTCCAAAGTCATGTCAGACGTCATAAAATACCTACATCTCCAAAAGATATTAATAATACCTTATCTGGACGATTTTTTGGTAGCGGCAAGCTCCAAAGAGATGCTCGAACTCCATCTCTCCCGGGTCCAAGACGCTAGGGTGGATCATAAACTTCAAGAAGTCGGATCTGTCCCCAGAAAGAAGGAAAATCTTTTGTCGGGTTCTTCTGGACTCTCATCTTCTGATGTCTTTTTTACCGGCAGACAAGAAGGAGAAAATAATGCTAGAAGTCTCCAGATTCTGCTCCCAGAGGACGGCCACCCTCAGGAACATAATGATGATCCTGGGCCTTCTCAACTCCACGATTCCATCCGTCAGATGGGCTCAGAGCCATTCTCTGGTAATCCAGTCCTTTCTCCTTTCCTCATGGAACTGTACAATCTCTGCCCTGGAGAAGAAGGTTTACATCCTGAGTGCGGTAAAAACATCTCTAGGGGGTCTATTAGAGACAGAAGGACGTGATGCTGATTACTACAGACGTCAGTGGTTCAGGTTGGGTAGGCCATGCAAATGGAGGGTACATACAGGGCGAATGCGGCCCTTATATGATAGATGCCTCGTCAAATGTAAAAGCGCTCATGGCCATCTTCACGGTCTTTACGTCTCTTCACACGCCCTCTTGCTCAAAGCACGTAAAAGTATTGTCCGACAATACTACAGTGGTCGCCTACCTCAACAGGCAAGGGGGGACAAAAAGTCGCTCTTTCGCAACGGTAGCTCGCAACATTTTTTTCTGGGCGGAAAAAAACCTATCGTCCCTTTCTGCAGTTCATGTAAAAGGAGGTCAAAATCTCGTGGCCGATTTTTATTTTTTTCTTTGAGCCGGACAACAGTCAAAGAAGGAGAATGGTCCTTAGATCCCCGAGTATTCAAAAAGATCTGCAAAAAATGGGGCTGCCTGGAAATGGACTTATTCGCCACAAGGGAAAACAAACAAACCAAAAAGTTCTGCTCCCTCTCCGGGCAGGGCCATCTGCTTTGGTTAGATGCCCTAGCCCAACCTTGGCCGAGCACTCTGTTGTATGCCTTCCCCCCACCCCCCTTCAGCCTAATACCAAGAACGCTGATGAAAATAGAGGAAGAACGAGCTTGTGTGATCCTCATCGCACCTTACTGGCCAAGGATGGCTTGGTTTCCTGTACTGCTGAAACTGTTCGAGGGGATTTACTGGACATTACCACAAAACACGGACCTTCTTCATCAGGGTCCCATGTGGCATCCAAACTTAAAACAACTGAACCTGACGGCCTGGAAATTGAACGGTCAGAACTAAAAAAGAAAGGTCTGTCAGATGAGGTGAATACTACTCTCATGCTGAGCCGCAAACCAACCACCTCGAAAATATACCTAAGGACCTGGAAAGCCTTCCAGACCTTTTCAAAAAATTCTCTATCCTGACATCCCTCAAATTCTAGAGTTCCTACAAGCAGGTCTAAACAAAGGTCTTTGTCCTTCCACTCTAAAGGTTCAGATATCTGCCCTCCGCACCTTTCTGTATTTAAGACTGGCCAATTCCCCTCTTGTTAAACACTTTATCAAGGGGGCTACCAGAAAAGTTGAGACTGTTCGTTCCATGGTTCCACCTTGGGATCTAAGTCTGGTCCTCTCGGTCTTAATGGAGCCTCCATTTGAACCGGTGGATGAAATCTCTCTAAAACTATTAACTTACAAGACAGTATTCTTAGTGGCAATAACCACCGCCAGAAGAGTTGGGGAGATACAGGCCTTCTCCTGTAAGATGCCCTATTTGTCTATTCTAGACAATTGTATAATTCTAAGGCACTGTCCCTCATTTCTTCCTAAAGTGATCTCCTCCTTCCATTGTGGTCAAGAAATCTCGCTGCCATCCTGTTGCCCACATCCTTCCTCTGAAAAAGAGAAGAAATGTCAGAACCTGGATGTAAGAAGATCTGTGTTGGCCTATCTAAAAGCCACGGAGGCGTTTAGACGATCGGACCAACTTTTCCTTCAACACCAGGGGGTCAATAAAGGAAGAGCCGCCAGAAAGTCCACCATAGCCAGGTGGATTCGGGATGTCATCTCCACTTCTTACATCAAGAAAGACCTGTTACCTCCTGTAGGAATAAGAGCCCACTCCACTAGGGCAGTTTCATCCTCCTGGGCAGAATCAACCTCGGTCTCTTTAGACCAGATTTGTAAAGCGGCCACCTGAGCGAGTCCAATGACTTTCTACAATCACTATAAACTAGATGTCCAAAAGAATCTGAACTTATTCTTTGGGCGTAGAGTTCTTGCCGCTGTTGTCCCACCCTAGTAGATTACTCTGCTAATCTTCCTGTCAGTGCTGTTGTGGAGCTGCCGGGGAAAAGTCTGAATTACTCTTACCGGTAATTGGATTTTCCAATAACCTCCACAACGGCACTGAGTTTTTCCCTCCCAGATTGAAATGTATGTTTATTGATTTCTGCAAGTATTATGCTTATATTGTCAAATGATGTAATTTTGATATTTAATACAATTTCCTTTTTGCATCTTCTCCGAGTACTCTCTCACTGACTGGTGAGGTAAGGGGGAGGCCTTTTGAATTGTTGCTCCTACGTTGCTTCCTGTCCTGGGGGCGGAGACACCCTCCTGTCAGTGCCGTGGAGGTTATTGGAAAATCCAATTACCGGTAAGAGTAATTCACACTTTTTCAGAGCTCCTATGGAAAATGACAGGTGGAATCTGATTTGTTGCTATGATTGGTTTTCCTTTACACCAGTTGTGATAAACCTCCCTTAATGATTCCTACAGGTTCTCAAGTCCTGGATAATGACAAAAAAGAACAACAATGCGGAGAACCTGTCATATTCCATGGCCACATTCAAGGTTGAAAAAATGGTGGGGTCTATTCTCGTAATCGCCGGGGCACCTTCACCAATCCGACACATCCCCACAGGATAGGGAATAAGTTGTTCTGCGCCACCCCTTTAACAGGACTGTTCCAAGTGATGTTCTGAAACACACAAGATCCAGACAAACCCCTTTTAAGTGCAGTATTTTCCACATTGCTGATACAGCAAATAAATCCTTGTCCAGACATTAAAGAGAGCCAAGGAAATATGGGCGACTGTTTCCACATGAGCTGCGGTCTGCTTCCATTTAGAGAGACCTATAGGCCCCATTAACTGCTATGGGGAGGGTACCAAATAATCTAGATTAGTTCTCAGGCCTTGTTCAGACAGCCATGATGTAGGTGCATTTTATGGTTCTTACTACAGACTCTGATCCTGGTCTGACCACTGGTCTAATGATCTGAGCGTACAGCGTAGATCCTGGGCACTGGAGCTGATGTTGGGCTCTAATGTCAGCTGATAAAAATGTGCCCAAGATGCGACCGTCTGAATGAGGCCTCGTTCACACTTCTGTGGTTGATCAGTACTTTACATCCATTTCTAAAGCCAAGATCCAAGATTGAAAAGGCATGTGGTGGTATCCACTTCTGGTTTTCTGAAGTGTGAACAAAGCCTAATGATGGTCGGTTAACTATGTCAAACTATGCATTAGACCCAACCTACTGTATAAGGGTCCATTCACACGTCCGCATTTTGCGGAACGGAATTGCGGACCCATTCATTTCTATGGGGTAGCACGATGTGCTGCCCGGATCCGGAATTGCGGATCTGCACTTCCGGGTCCGCACTTCCGTTCCCGAAAAAAAAATATAGAACATGTCCAATTCTTGTCCGCAATTGCGGTGCAAGGATTTTTGCCAACACAAGCGAAGCTACATTTTGGCGACCCCAAAGGAGGGGGAGAAATGTGACATAGGGTGGTGATGTGACATGGAAGGGGAGAAATGTGACATTTCTCCCCCCATGTCACATTTCACCCCCCCATGTCACGCCCCCCCCCCCTCTATTAATGTTGTGTAAAAAACATTATGTTCACCTGGTCCCGTCTGCAGCAGCTCCCCTTCTCCTCTGTGTGGTCCTGGTATCTACCAAGTTTGAGGACCTTCCCCACTCAGCCAATCAGTGGCCGCAGCTATGTCACGTGTCAGTCCAGTGATTTCCCGCTGAGCCAATCACTGGTCTGACACGTAACACAGCTGCGGCCACTGATTGGCTGAGTGGGAAGGGTCCTCAAAGTTTGGCTCAGCGGGAGTGGGGAAGGTCCTCAAACTTGTCGGGAGCCCAGAGAGAAGATACCAGGACAACACAAAGGAGAACAGCCGCAGGTTTATAAATAAAAAAAGTTTCATTTTTACGCCCTTCCCCCTTGGCTCGGCATCTCTGCGCCCTAAGGCAGCCGCTTGGTCTGCCTTATTATAGTGCCAGGCCTGACCCCCCCCCCCTCCATAAAGGGGCACTAAATGAACACGCGTATATTTTGTCTCTTCTCCAGATAGAAGTTTCACTCTCTGAAATGAGCCCTCTATACAGACTTGATCTGTCCCTAAGGCTCTATAGGGGTGTAGATTCTATTGTTTTAAATCCCCTTTGGGTGTATACAGGCGCTGACTTGTCCCTCGGCCTAAGACCATGTACCTCATGGAGCATGCTATATAGTGTTGAGTGAAGCGAGCTTCGGATGCTTCATCTGAAGTCGCTTCGTTCTGAACCTCGGAATTATACTGTACGGAGATTAGTCTGTACAGTATTAGAATGTATGGGCTGCGATGATCTGAAGTTATTTGCGGAGTCGCGCGCGACTTCGCTGAATAACTTCGGTAATTGATTTTTAAAGTGGAAAACCACTTTAAAACTTGAAACCGAACTCTGCTTCGGTTCCAAGGTACTAGTCAGAACCAAAGCCGAGTTCGGTTTCAAGTTTTAAAGTGGTTTTCCACTTTTAAAATTAATTACCAAAGTTATTCAACGAAGCCACGAGCAAATTCGTGAATAACTAACTTCGGCTCATCGGAGCCCATACATTCTAATTCTGCATGGAGACAAATCTCTGCACAGTATTATTCCGAAGTTTTGAACGAAGTGACTTCGGATGAAGTCTCCGAAGCTCGCTTTGTTCAACACTAATGCTGAATAGAGTACCTGTTCCTCATCTCCATAATGGTTCCGCTGTACTTGGCACATGTGTCTGTGATGCACTGGGTGTATTAAGATGGCCACCGATGAGGTAAGTCTTAGGCGCATAATCTTCCCGCACTTGGTTACTGGCAGAGTCTACAGGATATTTCAAAATGGCGGTCGGGCCGTAGTGGCGTTCTGGTGAGATTTTGAGTGTTTAAATTCCCAGCATGTCATTCGGTTCTTGCACCTTTTGCTAGGCAGCAGAACCCTCTAGGCTGCAAGGTATTGTTGTCTACCCTCTGTGGCTGCCTCAATGACTTAAAGGGAATCATCAACTTTATGCTCCCCGTACTAATGGTAGCATAAAGTAGAAACAAGTGAGTTGATTGCAGAGGTCTGTCTTTAAAAAGTTAAAAGTAAGTGGTTGCCGAGAACCAACATCACAATCATTGAAGCCCAGGCCTGGAAAAGAGTCCCGGCCACCGAGAAGAGTCCTGGTTATTCATAAATTCCTGCTCTCCTGCTGATGACTGACAGTCTTCTACCTAGTTTTCTCCCTTTTTCTCTAGGAGAGAACTGCCAATCATCAGCAGATGGTGAGAGAGCAGGAGATTAGGAATAACCATGACTCTTCTCAGGTAGATGTGACTCTTCTCCAGGCCTGGGCTGCAATGATTATGATGCTGGTTCTCAGCAACCTCTTACTTTTAGCTCATGAGTGACACACCGCTGACATCAGCATTTCTGTCTCTATTTTATACTGCCCTCGGTGAGGTCCGCATAAAGTTGATGACAGGTTCCCTTTAAACGTCTCTTTGCTCATGTGCTCGGTTGTTTCCTTTGCGGGTGTAAAGCTCTTCTCCCCAAGTGGTAAAGAAGAAAAGGAAACCCAAGCACTCTATATGCTCCAGTTGCCAGCAGCCTATGGGCTCATGCACACGACCGTTGGGTGTTTTGCGGTCAGCAAAACATGGATACCAGCTGTGTGCATTCTACATTTTGTAGATCAGAAGCGCCGGCCTATAATAGAAGAGTCCTATCCTTGTCCGTAATGCGGACAAGAATAGAATGTTCTATTTTTTTGCGGAATGGCCATGTGGACACACAGACACAAAATGCACACTGGGTCATTTCATTTTTTTTTGTGGCCCCATTGAAGTAAATAAGGGCCACAAAAAAAATGGAATGGACACTGGAAAAAAAATTGGGAACATGCACCCTGTTCTGCCTCTACTCCATCTACAGATTCTCCTAGGCAATCTCGGCTGAATTCCTTTTTAAGGAACAGCTTTCAGAAGCTTTTCAGGAAATGAGATCTGACCTCAGCCGTGTTAGGCCCCCTATATAAAAAATTTTGAACAAAACATATGCAGTTGGTTAGATCTTTGTTAGAACAGGTTAGATCAATTGTTGTTTGCGTTAGATCTCACACAGAAGTAGAGATATTATCAGTTATTTGCAGGGGGGGGCTAACCCGTCATCAGCCCCCCTTATCAAAAAATTGACCAAACAATTAGCTATTTTGGAAGATATTTGTTAGATCCGGTATGATCAACTAGTTGTTTTGTTAGATCTCACATAATTACAGACCTATTAAGTGATTAATGAGGGGGGGCTAACCCCCCCACATGCAATTTTCGGGTAAAATTTCATTCAGACTAATAGGCCTTTGTTAGATCCGGTAAGATTAAGTGGTTTCAACGTTAGATCTCATTTAATTACAGAGATATTTCACATAAAAACACAGATATTAGGTAGTATTAAATAGGGGGGCTAGCCCCCCCCACATGCAATTTTCTGGTAAAATTTGATTCAGGCTAATAGATCTGCATTAGATCCGCTAAGATCAAGTGGTTTTAATGTTAGATCTCATATAATTACAGAGATATTATGGATATTTGGAATTACATTAGGGGGGGGGGGGGGGGGGGGGGCTAGCTCCCCTATTTAATACTTCCTAATATCTGTGTTTTCATGTGAAAAATCTCTGTAATTATATGAGATCTAACGTTGAAACCACTTGATCTTACCGGATCTAACGAAGGCCTATTAGTCTGAATGAATTTTTTCCCGAGAATTATATGTGGGGGGCTAGCCCCCCTTATGTAATACTAAATATTCATAATATCTCTGTAATTATATGAGATCTAACGTTGAAACCACTTGATCTTAGCGGATCTAATGCAGATCTATTAGCCTGAATGAAATTTTACCAGAAAATTGTATGTGGGGGGCCAGCCCCCCCTTATGTAATACCAAATATCCATAATATCTCTGTAATTAAATGAGATCTAACGTTGAAACCACTTGATCTTACCGGATCTAACGAAGGCCTATTAGTCTGCATCAAATTTTACCAGAAAATTGCATGTGGGGGGGCTAGCCCCCCCCCCTCATTAATCACTTAATAAGTCTGTAATTATATGAGATCTAACAAAACAACTAGTTGATCATACCTGATCTAACAAATATCTTCCAAAATAGCTAATTGTTTGGTCAATTTTTTGATAAGGTAGGGGGGCTGATGACGGGTTAGCCCCCCCCTGCAAATAACTGTTAATATCTCTACTTCTGTGTGAGATCTAACGCAAACAACACTTGATCTAACCAACTGCATATGTTTTGTTCAAAAATTTTGATATGGGGGGGGCTAACATGGCTGAGGTTGAGATCTGCTCTGTCTGCTACTGCTCCTCCTGCAAAGAAGAACAACTACTCCTTCTCCTGTCCACACTGACATATTTTCAGATACTGATATCTGAGGGAGAAATTATGTCTGATACTTCTGATGAAGACTCACTTGAGGATTTACATTTACTCAATAAAGAAAAAATTTCTGCTCTAATTAAAATCTGTAAAAGCTATCGTTGAGACCAATAAGGATGTTTCTCATAAACCGAAAAAAGAGCAGATGTTTTATTTTCTTGTAGTTAAGGATCACGTTCTTCCATGTCATCTGATTGCCCAAGACTGGTTCCAGTGTAATTGGGAGCAGCCAGTGAAAAAATTAGAACCTGGCATCAGGTTCAAGTCCACTTATAAACTAGACCCTAAGGCCTCTTTCACACGGGTGTTGCGGAAAAATGTGCGGGTGTGATTTTTCCGCACGAGTGCAAAACATTGTAATGCGTTTTGCACTCGCGTGAGAAAAATCGCGCATGTTTGGTACCCGAACTTCTTCACAGAAGTTCGGGCTTGGGATCAGTGTTCTGTGGATTGTATTATTTTCCCTTATAACATGGTTATAAGGGAAAATAATAGCATTCTGAATACAGAATGCTAAGTAAAATAGCACTGGAGGGGTTAAAAAAATAAATAAAAAAATTGAACTCACCTTAATCCACTTGCTCGCGTAGCCAGGCATCTCCTTGTGTCTCCTTTGTTGAAGGACCTGTGGTGACGTCACTCCGGTCATCACATGATCTTTTACCATGGTGATTCACCAAGATCATGTGACATACCATGTGATGACCGGAGTGACGTCATCACTGGTCCTTCAACAAAGGAGACACAAGGAGATGCCGGGCTACGCGAGCAAGTGGATTAAGGTGAGTTAAAAAAAATTTTAACCCCTCCAGTGCTATTTTACTTTGCATTCTGTATTCAGAATGCTATTATTTTCCCTTATAACCATGTTATAAGGGAAAATAATAATGATCGGGTCTCCATCCCGATCGTCTCCTAGCAACCGTGCGTGAAAATCGCACCGCATCCGCACTTGTTTGCGGATGCTTGCGATTTTCACGCAACCCCATTTACTTCTATGGGGCCTGCGTTGCGTGAAAAACGCAGAATATAGAACATGCTGCGATTTTCACGCAACGCATAAGTGATGCGTGAAAATCACCGCTCATGTGAACAGCCCCATAGAAATGAATGGGTCGGTATTCAGTGCGGGTGCAATGCGTTCACCTCCCGCATCGCATCCGCGCGGAATACTCGCTCGTGTGAAAGGGGCCTAAGGCCTCTCACACAAGTTTGACGGATTAGGTCCGTACCAGGGATGAGCGAATAGAATTCGGATGAAACATCCGAAGTCGATTCGCATAAAACTTTGTTCTAATACTGTACAGTGCAGGAGCGCCTTACAGTATTACAATGTATTGGCCGCGATGAGCCGAAGTTATTGCTTTGTGAAGTCTCGCGAGACTTCGCGCAATAACTTCATAAATTAATTTGTACTGTAAAAAAAACATTTCCCGAACTCTGGTTCGGTTCCAAGGTACCGCTTGGAACTGAACCAGAGTTCGGGAAATGTTTTTTTACAGTATAAATCAATTTCTGAAGTTATGCGAAGTCTCGTGAGACTTCGCGTAGTAATAACTCTGGCTCATCGCAGCCAATACATTCTAATATTGTAAGGAGCGCTTGCTCTGTACAGTATTGAAACAAAGTTTTATGCGAATCGAATTTGGATGTTTCATCCGAAGTCGATTCGCTCATCCCTGGTACGGATGCGTTCAATGAAACTCGCACCATTTTGCAAGCAAGCGCAGTAAGTTTTGTCTGCAATTGCGTTCAGTTGTTTCCACACGAGGGCAATGCGTTTTGATGCGTTTTTCACGCCTGTGATAAAAAAAACCTGAACGTTTACAAACAACATCTCCTAGCAACCATCGGATGCATTACGTTTTTCACTAAAGCCTCATTCACTTCTATGGGGCCAGGGCTGCGTGAAAAACGCAGAATATAGAACATGCTGCGTTTTTCACGCAACGCAGAGCTGATGCGTGAAAAAAAAACGCTCATGTGCACAGACCCATTGAAATGGATGGGTCAGGATTCAGTGCGGGTGCTATGCGTTCACATCACGCATTGCACCCGCGTGGAAAACTCGCTCGTGTGAAAGGGGCCTAAAGCAATAAAGGACTGGCAATGACCTCCTAAGGTGGATGTCGCGGTTGCAGAGTTACCTAAAAGGTCATCATTATTAAAAGAACCCATGGACCGCAAGGCAGGTAACCTCTTAAAAAAATGTATTATTCAGCGAACTCAGTAGCATCTTCTAATCTGGTTGAGTCCGCTTACTCAAGACTTATAAGATGGTGTCTCTAGAGAAAAAATTCTACAGGATATTAGTGTTCTAAAGTCTGCAACTGAATTTCTTTGTGATTTGTTCCTCCTGATATTCTAAAATTCTCTTCCACGTCCTTGACTCTATCAAAGGCAGCCAGACGCACCTTGTGGATTAAGCAGTGGGATGGAGATGTGCCATCTAAAAATCATTTTTGCTCCTTACCACTTCATTTTTATTTGGTCCACAGCTTGAACGTATTCTCAAATCACTAAATGAAAATAAAGGAGTATCCTTTCCAAGCTCTAATAAGAGAACTTTTCAAATCCTTCAAAACTCCGAAATCCGGCGTAATTTTCGTGCCTCAGACAGAAAGAAGTTTTCAAAAAGGGCAAAGAACCTTCGTCTTCCTTTAAAAGAGACATCTAATCCCTAAGCCTTTTATCAAGCCCAGCCTTATGATGCCAGGCTTCCACTGGTTGGAGGGAGACTCAAAAGATTCTCTGCAGAATAATTTAAAACCTCTTCAGAAGCATGGGTCCAGTCCACAATTACAAAAGGCTACTCTTTGGAACTGGAGAAAGATTGGTACTTGGTGAACAAAGGGAAAAATCCAGTTATTTTCCAACTTCTGGAGGAATTTATTCAAAAAGAAGCTTTAGAGGAAGTCCCATCAGAAGAGAGGCAGAGCCTACTCCCCCATCTTCGCAGAACCAAAACCCGGAGGATCCTGGCGCCTGATAATAAATCTAATGTACTTGAATACTTTTTTTGTGAAGAAAAAAAATCTAAATGGATTCCATCCAATAAATCATAAACATCTTCATATTCCAATTCTTCAAAACCAGATAAAATTTCTCCGAATTGCTATACTTCTACAACGTCGTGTGGTGTATCTCCAATTCACCGGTCTACCATTTGGAATAACGTCCGTCCCTCGAGTCTTCACCAAGGTGGCGTTTGTGCAATCTGCACCCCTAAGACTAAAAGGAATCTTTGTGACACCATATCTCAATGATTGGCTGATCAGAGCTTCATCCTTCAAACCTTAACTCAACATGGTTTTCTAATAAACCTAGAAAAATCCTTAGAGTCCTGAGAAAAATCAGGGACGAAAAGGTAGAATCCATAGTGGTTCTTCCATTTTGGCCCAGAGGGGCTTGGTTTTCCCTGGCACTACAACTATCAAAGAGGAGACTCTGGAAAATTCCTCTTGAACAGGACCTACTCATTCAGAAAAATCTGTTTCATCCAGACCTAGAACACCTACTAATGAAGTAATCAACACGTTGCTAGCCTCCAGAAAACCAAAACCAAGTGTACTCCTGGAGTCCGGCATATTTTCTCCAATTGGTTTGTTGAAAACAATATATCTCCAGATACTGTCTCCACCATTGTGCAATTTTTACAAGATGGATATGACAAAGGTTTGAAACCTGCCAATTTTTTGGGCAGACAATTGCTAACGAGCATTTATCTATGTAGTAATGCTCGTTAGCGATCATCTGGCAGTCTAATGCTGCCACCAATTGCCTGATGAACGAGCTAATGATCATTCATTGGGCAATCCAAATCTTTTGACAAGTTAAAAAATTGCTTTCAGGTGGCAGATCATGGTGTCTAATCACCATCTGCAGCCAGCAAACAATGATATGGTATAGGTAAGAGCTATGGTTTAACAACCGTTCCTCCCTATACTGAGGAGGAGATCGCTGCATGTAATAGCAGTGGTCTCCTCCACTAGTGAGCAGGCGATTGCCGGGAAGGAATGCTTCCTTCCCGGTAATCGCCAGTTAAATCGGCCTGTCTAATACAGTCTTAGGGCTCATGCACACGACCGTATGTATTTTGCGGTCCGCAAAAAACGGATCAGCAAAAAATACGGATGACATCCCTGTGCATATTTTGCGGAACGGAACAGCTGGCCCCTAATAGAACAGTCCTATCCTTGTCCGTAATGCGGATAATAATAGGACATGTTCTATTTGTTTGCGGAACGAACATACAGAAAAGGAATGCACACAGAGTAACTTCAGTTTTTTTTGCGGACCCATTGAGGTGAATGGTTCTGCATACGGTCCGCAAAAAGATTAAACGGACACGGAAACAAAATGCGTTCGTGTGCATGAGTCCTTAACACACTGGAAGTACATCTATCTGCCATCAATGCTCAATTAGAAGCAAAATTCTCACATAATCCATTGGTTTCCAGATTTCTCAAAGCAGGGATGCTCAACCTGGGGCCCTCCAGCTGTTGTAAAGCTACAACTCCCACCATGCGCTGCTGCAGGCTGATAGCTGTAGACTGTCTGGGAATGCTGGGAGTTGTAGTCTAGCAACAGCTGGAGGGCCGCAGGTTGAGCATGCCTGTCTTAAAGCGATCAAGAAGTTAGGAACACCTTATCATGATCCAGTAGCTCCCTGGGATTGAACTATTATATTAAAGCGCCTCTGTCTTCATCCTTTTGAGCCACTAGGGGACACTAGTCTGAAACATGTGTCTGATAAAACTCAGTTTCTCATTGCCATAACCTCTGCTAGAAGGGTTTGTGAATGACATGCCTTATCTTCCAGGGAACCCTACCTCAGATTTCTGCTCAACCTGCGGCCCTCCAGCTGTTGCAAAACTACAACTCCCATCATTCCCGGACAGCCTACAGCTATCAGCCTACAGAAGGGCATGGTGGGAGTTGTAGTTTTACAACAGCTGGAGGGCCGCGGGTTGAGCATGCCTGCTTTAGAACAAATCTGCAGAACAGCTACATGGACTACTCCATCCACCCTTGTAAAACATTATCGTCTGGATCTTCTAGCCTCTGAGGGTTCAGCCTTTGGCAAGAGTGTGCACCAAGCACCTTCCAGGTTTAATCGTTGCTTTGCTCTCCCCTTCTGTGTGTGCTGCCGGAAGACGATCGGGAAGTGGAAAATGTATTACCTGAAATTTTCATTTCCTGGAGTCTGCAGGCAGCATAATAATCCAACCCAATAAAATTTTGTTGTTGTACTGCTACGTACTATACATTTGTGTGTTCATTTAGTGCCCCTCTATAGGGGGGAGTCAGGTAATTAATTGATTATTGACTGCTATTAACCCGTGACTCTTCTATCCAGCAGCTAATGAGTCATTAACCTGTTCTCTGTATGCTGCCTACGGACTCCAGGAAACTAAAATTTTAGGTAATACATTTTCCACTTATTAAGGATTCCAGAGTCACCAGAAAAAAAAGCAATGAAGCAACATTTCGGGCAATTTTGCCCTTCATCAAGCTTATGAGGGAGAAGTGTGGTCACTGTGATTTTACATTGGAGGAAGACATTTCAAAAGAAGTGACTCGTGGCAGGACCACTGCATGGCCGGGGGCTGGATGTTATACACTGTGGTAATGGAAGACTGCATGGCCGGGGGCTGGATGTTATACACTGTGGTAATGGCAGACTGCATGGGTGGGGGCTGGATGTTATACACTGTGGTAGCGGCAGACTGCATGGCCGAGGGCTGGATGTTATACACTGTCGTAATGGCAGACTGCATGGCCGGGGGCTGGATGTTATACACTGTGGTAATGGCAGACTGCATGGGTGGGGGCTGGATGTTTTACACTGTGGTAGCGGCAGACTGCATGGCCGAGGGCTGGATGTTATACACTGTCGTAATGGCAGACTGCATGGCCGGGGGCTGGATGTTATACACTGTGGTAATGGCAGACTGCATGGGCGGGGGCTGGATATTATACACCTGTGGTAATGGCAGACTGCATGGCCGGGGGCTGGATGTTTTACACTGTGGTAATGGCAGACTGCATGGCCGGGGGCTGGATATTATACACCTGTGGTAATGGCAGACTGCATGGCCGGGGGCTGGATGTTATAGACCTGTGGTAATGGCAGACTGCATGGCCGGGGGCTGGATGTTATACACCTGTTGTAATGGAAGACTGCATGGCCGGGGGCTGGATGTTATAGACCTGTGGTAATGGCAGACTGCATGGCCGGGGGCTGGATGTTATACACCTGTTGTAATGGAAGACTGCATGGCCAGGGGCTGGATGTTATACACCTGTGTTAATGGCACTAAATGAGACTCCTAAAGTCTGTTTTTCAGACCAGTACTTGGATCTGAATACTCTTGCAATTGTGTAATTAAAAATGTAGTATAGCCACTGAGTTATTCAATAAAATGTATCCATATAGTGCCACCTGTTGTTTGTTTTCCCCCTTATTTCTCTGTCCATCTCGCTGAGGTTCATCCGATTGCAGCTCATTTAATTCACTGCGATAAACTATACCAGGCAGTATGCGGTACATATGGTTGGTCATAGTGACAGATACTCTATAATAGTATAAATCAGTAAGCTGAAGACACTTTGTGAATAAGTGACATTGAAAAAAATATATTAATAATACGGGGGGGCTAGAGGAAAATAAAACGGGGGGAAAAAGGAGAAAAAAGTCACACAATCATTAGCAACCATATGAACATAGCTTTATACCGGTTTGGAGCAACTCCACACTACATTCATGTGCCTCCAGTAATGTTTTGCCCCGCCCATTAGATCCAGAGACTCCACCTCTTTCTGTGACATCATATCTACCAGGAGCAACTCCATCCTAGACACAACCCTTCAGGGCCACAGTAGCATACCTTCAATGGAGGCAGAACTTGCAATTGCTATGGTGCCTGTGGGGAGGAAGCCCTCCGCTCAACTCCTTCTCTTCACCATGTAAAAATAGCAACCACTAGGGGGAGCTCAGTGCAAACAGATTTCAGCTTCCAGTAAATTGCAATTGCATAAATTCCTATGCAGTGAGCTCCCCCTAGTGGTGGCTGCAGGCAGATAGCTTTATAATAAAAGGGAATCAGATTTTTCAGTGTATTTTTTTTTCCAGATGTCTGGTGTAAATACACCGCTTTCCAAATTATTATGCAAATTGGATATAAGTGTCATAAAGATGTCATTTTTTTGTTTTTCAATCAAACTCATGGATGGTATTGTGTCTCAGGGCTCTCTGATCACTGAATTCAATGTCAAACACCTGTGATAATTGGTTTGCCAGGTGAGCCCAATTAAAGGAAAACTACTTAAAGGGAACCTGTCACCAGTTTTATGGTGTCCTAACTAAGGGCAACATAAATAAGTGACTGATTCTCTTAGCAAAATGCTGGGTCACTTTCTTTAATTGACCCAGTCAATCTGCCAACATCTTGTATTGAAAAGCTCCAGCTGATAATGATAAGTCATGAATATTCATGAGCTCCTGACTCTCCCCGCCTACCTGCTGCTGAATGACAGTTATTTTCCATATGAATCAGCAGCAGGTGGGCAGGGGAGTGGTTATAGCTCTGAATTAAATATACGCTGGACTCACTGACATCACGCTGGACTCAAATCAGCTCATTAGCATGCGGCATCTTTGTGTGTATATTATGAGATAGGGGTGCACCGAAATTCCGGCGCCCGAAAATATTGGCCGAAAATGGGCCTAATCCATTTCGGCCGATATTGGTACATATCGGCAGAAAATATGGGGTTTGGGAATTGTGGGATTTGTCACCCACCAAGTAGCTCACCATCCGTGCTGTGAGAAGACCGCACACTGCCGCCGCGCAGCCTTCAAACCGGAAGTGCTGTGAGAGAAGTGGGGCACTGCTACACTGCTGTAAGATCGCCTGCGGTAAGTAATTATATTTGTTAATAAAATTAATTACCGTATTTTTCGCCGTATAAGACGCACTTTTTCCCCCCCAAAAGTGGGGGGAAAATAGCAGTGCGTCTTATACGGCGAATGCTGCTGATTTTGCTGAGTTTTCAATGATACACCCGCCGCGATGCCGTGCGGCGGGTGTATCAGCTGTGAGGGAGGCGGGATTGGGGGCCGGCATCTGCTTTTATAATGACAGCGGGGCCCGTGCAGTGACTGTATTCTACTACACGGGCCCCGCTCACTGTATAATCGTATGTCTAATAGTTAATTGTAATTGTATGTAATCACATAAGGAGCGCTGTGTATTACCGGTACTTACAACTACAAGCGCTCGCCGATAGGTAGGTAGCAGAGAGGAGGGAGGAGGCAGGCCGGGAGGACGGACGCTGGCAGTGTGAGTCATACGTCATGCGCCCTTGCCGCCTGCTTCATTCATAAAGTATATATAATATGTAAATAAATCATATATAATATGATTTATTAAATTCATGAAAAAGAATTATTAATAAAATCATTAAAAAAAATGTATTTTAAAAGTATTTGGGCAAAAAGGCAGTTTCGGTTTCGGTTTTCGGTCAAGGGCATCCTGAATTTTCGGTTTCGGTTTCGGACCAGAATTTTCATTTCGGTGCACCCCTAGAGATAACCATCTGTCACACCAGTAAGTGAATACATCTAAGGCACTTTTTAGTAGTTAATGATTGTATATAATTAGATTATAATCAAATATCCACATGACAGGTTCCCTTTAAGTAGAATGTTCCACGTTATTAAGCAGGCCACAGGTTTCAAGCAATATGGGAACAAAAAAGTGTCAAATAGTGCAATGCCTTGGACAAGGTATGAAGACATTAGATATTTCATTAACACTTAAGCCTAATCATTGTACTGGGAAGAGATTTGTAGCGGATCCAGAGCACAGACGGGTTCGTGCAGATAAAGGGATAATGAGGAAGGTTTCTGCCAGACAAATTTATCGGCCTAAGGCCTCATGCACACGGCCGTTGTTTTGGTCCGCATCTGAGCCGCAGTTTTGGCGGCTCGGATGCGGACCCATTCACTTCAATGGGGCCGCAAAAGATGTGGACAGCACTCAGTGTGCTGTCCCCATCCGTTGCTCCGTTCCGGGGCCCCGCAAAAAAAATATAACATGTCCTATTCTTGTCCACGCTTTGCGGACAAGAATAGGCAGTTATATTAAAGGCTATCCGTGCCATTCTGCAAATTGCGGAACGCACACGGACGCCATCTGTGTTTTGCGGATCCGTGACTTGCGGACCGCAAAACACACAACTGTCGTGTGCATGTAGCTTAAGGCCTTTTTCACACGACCGTATGGATTTTTCAGTGTTTTGCGGTCCGTTTTTCACGGATCCATTGCTCCTTTTTTGTTTGTTTCCGTTGTGTTTCCGTTTCTGTTCCGTTTTTCCGTATGGCATATATAGTAATTACATAGAAAAAATTGGGCTGGGCATAACATTTTCAATAGACGATTCTGCAAAAATGGAACAGATACGGAAGACCTATGGATGCATTTCCGTATGTGTTCCGTTTT
Source organism: Bufo bufo (assembly GCF_905171765.1). Classification (NCBI taxonomy): domain Eukaryota; kingdom Metazoa; phylum Chordata; class Amphibia; order Anura; family Bufonidae; genus Bufo; species Bufo bufo. Next base: position 49,842,098 of record NC_053389.1, on the reverse strand, counting down.
TTTTTGCGGACCTATTGACTTGAATGGAGCCACGGAATGGTTCCGTATACGGAGCGCAAAAAATGGCCCGTAAACGAAAAAAAAAAAAGTTGTGTGAAGCAGCTGCTAAAATGCCATTACAAAGCAGCCAACAGGTATGTGAAGCTGCTGGTGCCTCTGGAGTCCCGCGAACCTCAAGGTGTAGGATCCTCAGAGGTTTGCAAATTGTGCATAAACCTACTATTCGGCCACCCCTAACCACTGCTCACGAGCAGAAACAGTTGCATTGGGCCCAGACATACATGAAGACTCATTTTCAAACAGTCTTGGATGATCCAGATGGAAGGAGAAGTGGATGGCTACCAAGTCCCAACAAGGGTGCGACGTCAGCAAGGAGGTGGCGGAGTCAGGAGGTGCCTGAATCACGGGGAGGGGGCTGGTAGGCCCCATTCGGGTCCCTGAAGGTTTGAAAATGATCTTGGCAAAGTACCGTATATGTCGGCGTATAAGACGACTGGGCGTATAAGACGACCCCCAACGTTTCCATTTAAAATATTGGGTTTGGGCTATACTCGCCGTATAAGACTACCCCTGAATGCCCAGCCCTCCCTGTCTTCAAGACGATCTTCTCCAGTCCAGGGAACTGACTGGGATCTGTGGATGGCACTGTTATGGGGAGGGGGATCAGTGGATGACACTGCTATGGGGGGGATCTATGGATGACACTATATAGCATCTTATGCTATATGTGTCATCCACAGATCCACCCCATGACAGTGCCATCCACAGATCCCCCTCCCCCTAAACAGTGCCATCCACAGATCCCCCCTAAACAGTGCCATCCACAGATCCCCCCCTAAACAGTGCCATCCACAGATCCCCCCCCCATGACAGTGCCATCCACAGATCCCCCCATGACAATGCCATCCACAGATCTCCCTCCCCATAACAGTGCCATCCACAGATCCCCCCATGACAGTGCCATCCACAGATCTCCCTCCCCATAACAGTGCCATCCACAGATCCCCCCATGACAGTGCCATCCACAGATCCCCCTCCCCATAACAGTGTCATCCACAGATCCCCCATGACAGTGCCATCCACAGATCCCCCTCCCCATAACAGTGCCATCCACAGACCCCCCTCCAAATAGTGCCATCCACAGATCCCCCCCTAAACACTGCCATCCACAGATCCCCCTCCCCGACGCCCAGAGGAGTATACATTTATTAACTGTAATCTGTAAACTTTAACTTTAAATGAGCGCTCATGTCTTTACTATTGTACCTTACTCTCAGCTCTGGTAACAGGCAGTGCGGGCGGCGCTCACTCACTGACGTCACGCGCCTGCGCCGCCTAGTGGAAGGAGCAGGCACGTAACGTCAGTGAGTGAGCGCCGCCCGCACTGCCTGTTAGCGGAGCTGAGAGTAAGGTACAATAGTAAAGACATGAGCGCTCATTTAAAGTTAAAGTTTACAGATTACAGTTAATAAATGTAGTGAGCGGTGGGGCCCTGTATATTCCAACACCCAGGCAAGCGTCCCCGTCACCATGGGAACGCCTGGGGGTTAGAATATACCATCGGATCTGAGTATACCCGGCGTATAAGACGACCCCCGACTTTTGAAAATAATTTTTAGCGTTAGAAAGTCGTCTTATACGCCGGCATATACGGTAGATAGAGTTTCTGACTGACCACTTTCTTCCATGGTACAAAAAGAAGAACCGTGCCTTCCGTAGCAAATTCATCTTCATGCTGACAATGCACCATCTCATGCTGCAGAGAAGACCTCCGAGCCATTGGCTGCTATCGGCAGAAAAGGAGAGAAACTCATGGTGTGGCCTCCATCCTCCCCTGACCTCAACCCTATGGAGAACCTTTGGAGCATCCTCAAGCAAAAGATCTTTGAGGGTGGACGACCATTCATATCCAAACAGCAGCTCTTTGAGGCTATTCTGACATGTAACTTGGCCTGTTAGGCCTCTTTCACACGACCGTATGGCTTTTTCAGTGTTTTGCGGTCCGTTTTTCACAGATCCGTTGTTCCGTTTTTTTTATTCCATTGTGTTTCCGTTTCTGTTTCGTTTTTCCGTATGGCATATACAGTATTTACATAGAAAAAATTGGGCTGGGCATAACATTTTCAATAGATCATTCCGCAAAAACGGAACGGATACGGAAGACATATGGGTGCACTTCCGTATGTGTTCTGTTTTTTTTGCGAACTACAAACTGGCGTGGTATTAAAAAGCTGGAAGTGCTCAACCCCATATGCAGTGGTGCACCAGTCATTGTTTTTGTTATTTTATATACACTGTTTTTTTTGCAGACTCATTGACTTCAATGGAGCCACGGAACGTGATTTGCGGGCAATAATAGGACATGTTCTATCTTTTAACGGAACGGAAAAATGGAAACGGAATGCATACGGAGTACATTCAGTTTTTTTTTTTCAGAACCATTGAAATGAATGGCTCCGTATACGGACCGTATATGTGCAATGAGCAGGACACTGGGTCAGTGGGTCAGCTATGCAGTGGGTCAGGATATATGTGTAGTAGTTTGTGACGCCAATTGCAGCTTGCGCAGGGACTGTAGCAGGGCCCTTTAAGATGTTGCAACTCACGTACCAAGTGAGGAATGCCAGAGGGGGGTAATGTCTCTGTATAGTAGGTATAGTGTCAACGGTGTCTCCTACCTTGGTACGGCTGGACTCCTGTATCCTGGCTCACATGCAATAAATTGAGTGTGGTTAATAGGAGTAATTGAGGAATGATTGCAATCCAGACAGGAAATATAATCCAACTTGTCTTTACTTAATGCAGCTTGAATCCATACAAGTATACAGCAATAGTCTTGGGTCCCAGCAGGTATTGGCAATATGTGGCAGGAATTAATATATATATTCTGCTTCTTATACATATGCCTAAAGGATCTGGCAGGTATCTATCTTCTGCTCTGTCTGTAGTCTGCTTGCTTTGGGCCTGACTAGCTGAAGGAGGTATTTGGCTTCTCCTGGTCTTAGGATTAAACACTCACAGTTCTGCTCGCAGGGTATGATGGCTTCCTGGAGATCTGTAGATCTGGAGGTGGCTGCTTGCTTGTCAACCAGCACTGAGGTAGATGATTCAGGCTGGGAAGAGGGATCCTGGGCCTCAGCCGAGGCTGGATCCTAGGTTGGGATCCCTGTAACTGGGAGCTCCAGCTAACACCACCTTCCCCAAGGAGGGGGGCTGGTACACACTGACTAGAACTTTCCTTCCTCCCCATGAGGCAGGATGTGGGAATATTCCACTCCTCCTCAAAGAGGGGGGAGCTAGATTGGAATGAACTATTCCAATCTAGCAATACTAAACTGGCTAAGATCCTGTTACATACTGCTGCCACCTGCTGGTGTACATGGAAATTACAGCAAAATACATAAAACAGGCCTGGAAAATACATACAATGGAAGATGCATTGTTAAATTACACCAGATGGAAATACATACACACCTAACATGTTGTAGCGGGGACACAGAAGTTTAGTGACATACTTCAGGATGTTACATACGGAACGCAAAAAACGGTCGTGTGAAAGAGGCCTTAAGATGTTTTTGATTGAAATAGCTTTTGATTTTGGTGAATGTGACCTCTTAGGCTGGGTTCACACGGGCGTGACGGATTTGTTCAGGATGCGTCCCGGGTGTATTACGGCAAACCCGTGTGAGTAGGTACGCAATTGCAGTCAGTTTTGACTGCGATTGCGTTCAGTTTTTATCGCGCGGGTGCAATGCGTTTTGCATGCGCGTGATAAAAAAATGAATGTGGTACCCAGACCCGAACTTTGGGTTCGGTGTTGTGTAGATTGTATTATTTCCCCTTATAACACGGTTATAAGGGAAAATAATAGCATTCTGAATACAGAATGCATAGTACAATAGGGGTGGAGGGGTTAAAAAAAAAATATATTTTTTAACTCACCTTAATCCACTTGTTCGCGCAGCCAGCATCTCTTCTGTCTTCATCTGTGAGGTAAAGGACCTGTGGTGACGTCACTGCGCTCATCACATGGTCCGTCACATGATCCATCTCCATGGTGATAGATCATGTGATGGACCATGTGATGAGCGCAGTGACGTCATCAAAGGTCCTTTACCTCACAGATGAAAACAGAAGAGAAGCCGGGCTGCACGAACAAGTGGATTAAGGTGAGTTAAATTTTATTTATTTTTTTAACCCCTCCAGCCCTATTGTATTATGCATTCTGTATCCAGAATGCTATTATTTTCCCTTATAACCATGTTATAAGGGAAAATAATAATGATCGGGTTCCCATCCCGATCGTCTCCTAGCAACCGTGCGTGAAAATCGCACCGCATCCGCACTTGCTTGCGATTTTCACGCAGACCGTGACTGGGCATTATTATTTTTTGTTTATATTTTAATTGGTTATCGTGTTTATATATAGAATATGGTATTTTATATGCATTTTTATTAGGTAACGATAAATGTGGATATATTTGTAATAAAACCGGCCATTTATTATTTAAAAAAATGATATTATCACTGGGAAATTTGTCCCCAAAAATACGATTTAGACTGTAACGGTTGATGACTTACTGTAAATGATACTGACTGTCATTTGCATCGACCATTTAGGAAAATCAGAGAAAAATATCATTTGCGTAATAATTTGGACAGCGGTGTACAGTGAGCGCCATATTTATGAAGCATCTGTTCTGCTTTTTCCTGGTGGAGGGGAGACTTTTTTACACTGTAATTATCTTTTTATTAAAATTTCTTCCGCTTAATAAAAAAAAAATATATATATATAATTTTTCAAGATGCCTGGCGTGTTGTACTTTGTGCTGCCTTTGCGTTATTATCACACGCGTGTTGGGAAACTGGATGCCAAGTTTTGCTATGGGGCCCCTATGTGATCTGTGTACGCCCCTGTAATCGGGGGCCCCTAAGCTATCATATAATATGACATAATATCACCCCCTGGAAATGACCACAAGGCAGGCACTATGACCCAGAAGGTGCTGGGGTCTCTCCTTCTCTATAGTGATCATGTGGTCACTGCTTACGTCACGTCTCCCTGATCCTGAGGAGGACAACAGGGGGCGTTTTCCCTTTTGCGACTTTCTATTGGTTGGCACTTTGTAGTGTGTTCTGTGATTGGCTGTCCGTGTACCATTCCCTTACTCTTTCTGGTAACAGACGTCACCGCAAAAACATAATAATGTAATAGGGGGTAACGTCAGCTCCTCATAGAGACAGATACCGATAAACATGCCCGAGAAGTCATGATACCTCCCCCCTATAGAAGTCCAGAATGGTTCAGTCCATACAATTTCTCCTAAGCGATGTGCGGCGGCTCCTGATTGGTTGAGGCTGACTTATCTGTGACATGGTATTAGTATACCGAACGCATGCGCTGTGTACAGTGAGGCTGCTCCCTGTCCGGGTGTGCGGGTGACCGCTGTCAGCCATCGCTCCTGAGGGTGACAGTGACAGATAAACAAGGCGCTCCTGCCCCTCCGCCAACATCTCCTCTCCCTGCTCAGCCAATGGGAAGCAGCGTTACATGCCGGGTCCCTCCTCCTCCTCCTCTTTCCTGAGCACAGTCACATATAGAGAGGAACATGCTGCAGCTTGGAAGGGTCCTGAGACCGTCCTGGGCAGGGTGAGTACACCCTCCTGTGCAGTGCCCCACCCCCTACAGGGACACTGTGTATGAGCCCCTTCTGCAATGCCAGTGCCACCCCCCTGTATTGTGCCAAGGCTGCCAACGTCAGCCCACTGTGCCAGTCCTACCAGTCTGATCC